>NW_024070210.1:26888576-27342989 GCF_014754425.2 Oryx dammah
GAGAAAACTCTGGATAAAAACTTTCTCAAAAGGAATAAACTGAAATGTACAGCTACATATAAAATGTTAAATTACTGAATTTGGACTGCTAACCTTTAAAATAGTCATTACGTACTAAAAATCACCATACAGTTTTATGAATATGTTAAAACAACATGTTATTTAATTTCTGCAAATTGTAAAGATAATTATTGAGAATTTTAAAATGACATGAAAATAAAATGAAGGAAAAATCCAAGAGACAATCATTGTTGTCATTTTATGTATTCTCTCTAATCTTTTTAATACATTTTTATATAGATGAAATCATATGTATAGAAAAATATACTTTTGATTTGTTGTAAAATATACACATTCATAAATATATAGAAATATTGAATACACAAGATTCATAAATTCATAAGGGTAACAACAGCCCATGTTGACATAAATGCCCTTATAAATGCTGAAATGAAACTAAAGGGCAAGGAGAATTGTGCACTGATAACATTTCTAGTAAATCCAACACAGATGGTTTTATGAGACAAGCCTTTCTTTAACATGCTATTTAGATAGACATGATATTCTGTTGTGGGCTAGCATTAATTTGATTTGTTGTGTGAAGAGCTTATTTTAATCTATATTTTTGCTTCTATGATATATATACACACGTATATATATGTATTTACATTTGGATGTGGTATATATATGTGTGTGTGTGTAGATAAATGTAGAGATACACATGCACGCACACACACTTGCCAAAGAGAGAGTCTTTAATTCTTTAGGGTCTGTTAGACCAGAGGCATTTACCAAGAGAACCTCTTTCCAGGAGGTCTGAAGGCACAGGGACTGTAACTGTGGAGTCATTACACTATATTTCTTCCACCAGCATCCACAAGCTAGAATTGCTATTAAAAAAAAGTTAGCCTTCCTGTGTGAGCAACAGAAAAATGGATAAATCAAAAGCCAGGTGGAGGTCCAAGGTAAGGAGAAGTTTGAATTATAAAATAAATTAAGCCAGCAACATCTGTGAAAGAAAATAAAAGCAGATATCCAGAACAAAGAGGTGCTATTAACAGCAGTCACTGAAAAAACATGTCAAACAAAATAAGCAGCTTAAGCTGTAAAGAATGAAAGAGATTGAAAGCACTCTTTGAAACTTGAAACAACCATTTCTACCACTCTAATCCTTCTTTAGGCCATGTATTCCTTTCTTTGGTCATTTACTCCTAAATTACTGAAAACAAATACTCGACAAGAGGCAGATGAATTAATCTTTGAGCTTTTGGCTGAACTGAGATGAGGCTAGATGTTTTATCAGCATATTATTGATAAATCTTTGAATAGGTGTAAGATTCAGTTAATATCTTAGCCCAACTATTTTTAAGATAAATACTGACATAGTCTTATTCCAATAAACATTAGGTTCATTGAACAACCATAACTTAAAAAAAATTCTTTTCAAGCCACTGGGAGAAAAACTCACAGATCAGAGAAACACAACTAATATTTTTATCCTTTATAGTTTCCAACATTTTCAATGTCTGGATATTCCAATAATATCCAAAAATGTTCCAATTTATACTGTTAAATAAATGTGAAATACTAATTGAAACTGTTAAAGTTATGACCAGCTTTCAACTAGAATGTGACCGTGTATAACTAAACGGGTAAAACTAAAAGGAAGGCTTCCCTGGTGGCTCAGTGATAAAGAATATGCCTGCCAATTCAGAAAACGTAGGTTCAATCCCTGGGTCAGGAAGATCCTCTGGAGAAGGAAACAGCAACCCACTTGCCTGAGAAATCCGATGGACAGAGGAGCCTGGCACGCTACAGTCCATGGGGCTCACAAAGTTGGACATGACTTAGAGACTAAACAATAACAAAAAGTAAAATAAGAAAGTAACAACAGAAGGTAAAATCCTTCACTGTCAAGGTTCTTTTGTTAATGGCATCAAGAATGTTTCTAAAACTTTTTTATAACAAATTCAGAATCATAAGAATATTGCAATAAAATCTGACACCTTAACAGTCTATCTGTTTAAATTTACTAACAAAAAATTGTAAACATGGTGTAATACAGACTTGGGAGCAGTGTGTCTCAACTTAAAAGCACTGATCTAACAACACTGTAAAGCATTATCCTTCAATTAAAAAGAAATTTTAAAAAAGCACTTACTTATCTAATCAATTCAATACAGAAAGTTTATCACACAGATCCCATACATATGCACATGTGAGCATGCTAAGTCACTTCAGTTGTAACTCTGTGTGAACCTAAGGACTGTAGCCTATCAGGCTCCTCTGTCTGTGAGATTCTCCAGGCAAGAATATTAGAGTGGGCTGCCATGCCCTCCTCCAGGGGAGCTTCCCGACCCAGGGATCAAACTTACGTCTCCTATGTCTGCTTCAGTGGCAGGCAGGTTCTTTACCACTAGTGGCACCTGGGAAGCCCTACCCATGCACAACTCCAATTAAAAACAGTCTTTGGTGTGGCAATAAAATCTTTACATTTTTTGTGTTTTCTTTCTTTTAGTAATGTCCTTTTCTTCAACTTTTTCCTATTTCATAAATATGAGTCACACAGCAACAGTGATAAGGAAATTCAACCTAGGGTTCCTGTAAGTTTCTAAAATTTCATAAAGTTTCACGGTGGTCTATGTATTTTATAGGCAAATTGTCTCTTCGTGTATTGTGTACTTAATAACTGCCAATTTTAAATACCAACTCTAAACAAAACTGCTCCACAAATTCATTTTACTCTCTAAACCAGTTTTTGTTCAAGGGAGGTATTGATTTATTTCAGGATCTTTCATTGTCAAAATATATTTTCTTTTAGTGACCACAAGGTAGGAAACTAGAATAAAGGATGGAAGGAAATAGAAAACTTAAAAACTACAATGACTACTTCAAAGAGGGAAAAAAACAGCAATTTTAGCATCTTTTAAAGAGAAGAGGATCAACAATAACAACAATTTATTAAACGTTTCCTATAAGCTGTGCACTGTTAAACTTTTTACATAAATAACCTCATTCATTCTTTGCAAAATTCCTATGAGGTAAGCATTGTTATTTATTCCAATATCACAGAGCCAACAAGTAATAGAGCTAGGAATTGAGCTTACTTTTACTTGTCTCTCGAAAAGGTCAGTTTTCATTCCAATTCCAAAGAAAGGCAATGCAAAAGAATGCTCAAACTACCGCACAATTGCACTCATCTCACATGCTAGTAAAGTAATGCTCAAAATTCTCCAAGCCAGGCTTCAGCAATATGTGAACCGTGAACTCCCTGATGTTCAAGCTGGTTTTAGAAAAGGCAGAGGAACCAGAGATCAAATTGCCAACATCCACTGGATCATGGAAAAAGCAAGAGAGTTCCAGAAAACCATCTATTTCTGCTTTATTGACTATGCCAAAGCCTTTAACTGTGTGGATCACAATAAACTGTGGAAAATTCTTCAAGAGATGGGAATACCAGACCACCTGACCTGCCTCTTGAGAAATCTGTATGCAGGTCAGGAAACAACAGTTAGAACTGGACATGGAACAACAGACTGGTTCCAAATAGGAAAAGGAGTACGTCAAGGCTGTATATTGTCACCCTGCTTATTGAACTTCTATGCAGAGTACATCATGAGAAACGCTGGGCTGGAAGAAACACAAGCTGGAATCAAGACTGCCTGGAGAAATATAAATAACTTCAGATATGCAGATGACACCACCCTTATGGCAGAAAGTGAAGAGGAAATAAAAAGCCTCTTGATGAAAGTGAAAGAGGAGAGTGAAAAAGTTGGCTTAAAGCTCAACATTCAGAAAATGAAGATCATGGCATCCGGTCCCATCACTTCATGGGAAATAGATGGGGAAACAGTGGAAACAGTGTCAGACTTTATTTGGGGGGGCTCCAAAATCACTGCAGATGGTGACTGCAGCCATGAAATTAAAAGACGCTTACTCCTTGGAAGAAAAGTTATGACCAACCTAGATAGTATATTCAAAAGCAGAGATATTACTTTGCCGACTAAGGTCCATCTAGTCAAGGCTATGGTTTTTCCTGTGGTCATGTATGGATGTGAGAGTTGGACTGTGAAGAAGGCTGAGCGCCGAAGAATTGATGCTTTTGAACTGTGGTGTTGGAGAAGACTCTTGAGAGTCCCTTGGACTGCAAGGAGATCCAACCAGTCCATTCTGAAGGAGATCAGCCCTGGGATTTCTTTGGAAGGAATGATGCTACAGCTGAAACTCCAGTACTTTGGCCACCTCATGCGAAGAGTTGACTCATTGGAAAAGACTCTGATGCTGGGAGGGATTGGGGGCAGGAGGAGAAGGGGATGACCGAGGATGAGATGGCTGGATGGCATCACGGACTCGATGGATGTGAGTCTGAGTGAACTCCGGGAGATGGTGACGGACAGGGAGGCCTGGCGTGCTGCGGTTCGTGGGGTTGCAAAGAGTCGGACACGACTGAGTGACTGAACTGAACTGAACTTACTTGTCTCTAAAGCTTATCTCCTAACCACCACACATATTGCCTTCAACACAACACTTCTTTGACATCAAATTCTATAAACATAATGAAATGACTCTGAGTGATGAGATAGGTAGAGAATAAGAATTAATAGTTTATTAATCAAAATGTTAACTGAGAAATTTGGGGAGGTAATGGATAAAATTGTCTGTAAATGAGCTCCAAAATCTAGTCAGAAATTCATAGCACTTGCCTGATATCTTGGGCAACAAGATGAGATTCTACACAAAGTAAAATAATTAGTCCATGAGCAAGCAAATAAGCCAAGGGAAAAGCTACCGGCATTGACACTGTGGGGCCGTTGATCAAGGTAATTTGTGAATCATTTTACATAAATCATAAAACATCACATTATGCATTGCTGCAATGCATGACTTTCTTGAGAAATTCTATTAATAGAGATAATCTGTGAACTATAATATTGTTGGATACTTGCCAGGTTCATGTACTGAAATATTTCATATACCATAAGACGGATAATAATTTCTTGGAGATTATTCCAAAGTTTAAGAATATGAAAAGGAGTGTATACTCAGGATCTAAAATTATTCTTGTGAGCAACAAACACAAGATGCTGGACATGACAGGCAACTTTAGTATTGCCACAGAATTGTGCTAATTAATTCTTTTTCTACCCAGTAGACACTTCCTCACTGCTTTCTTGTGGGGACTCCATTTCTTGTGGGGCTGATTCCCTGCCCTTCTCCACCAGGCATCCCCTTCTGGATCTACCACCACCACCTTAGGAAATACACAGATGGCACAGACCTAGCTAGATACTGCACATCTGTGGCAGCAGGGATTGATCAGGAAGAGGGACCAAGCAAGGGTAATCACAATCCTCTTTAGGACATTTGCTAACAATTCTGAAGAAAAGGCACTCTTCTGCTACTGTAAGGAAAACAGAAGTCTAGACTGGCAAATGGCCATCGTTGCCACCACTTGGAGAAAACTTGTGAAAGAATAAATCTAAAAACAGCAACAAGAAAATGTTGAGAATAGTGGGTTTGTGACAGCGTTCCAATGATATCATCTGAGAATCTGAATCTAGCTGTAGTTGAAGCTGGAAGCAATCTTGCATTTCTCAGTTATACAGTCAATAGATACTTTTTTGTGTGTTTAAACTAGTTTGAGTTTCTGCCATTTGCAAATAAAAGTGAACTTTGACCATAGGTACACCATAAATGTCTTCTATAAGTACAGTAATACCCTAACATTGATATAATCTCAGTTGCCTGTGTACAATAAGTCCATAAACTCTGGCAAATGTGCCACAGACTTTGCTGTGGTATGATGAAATGCAACTCCACCATGATGGTCCTAATTTTTAAATTTTTAATTCTCTTTTTAAAAAATGTATCTGCACAATTTAGATTATATTAATATGGAGTGGGTTGCCATTTCCTTCTCCAGGGGATCTTCCTGATCCAGGGATCAAATCTGGGTCTCCTGCATTGCAGGCAAATTCTTTTCCATCTGAGCCACGAGGGAAGCCCAAAAGGATCAACCAACCATTCCAAATTCAGAAACAGAAAATTGCTGGTATCTTAGAAGTCATTTTGTGTCTTTTTGCCTTTGCTTGAGAGGTAACCACTGTATATTATGTGAGTTTGCATTTCTTTGGTCTGTGTATAAATGAAATTGTACTGTGTTTTTCTTCTGTGACTTGAACTTTTCTCTTAATATGTTGTTCTTGAGAATCATCTATGTTGATATGTGGCAATGAAATAAAATGTATATTTTAAGGCAGAATAAGAAAAAAACTAAAGTTCAGTGTGCATCTGCATTACACATTAACTAGAGCTCCTCAAAGATGGGAGTGCCTGCTCAACCACAAAGATCAATTTTTTTCCCCTCTTTCTTCTTTGTGTAGCTGTGTAACTTCTTAAAGCAATAATGTTCCTTTCACTACTCGTTTATGATAAAAAAATATCCTCCAGAAAATGAGCATAGAGGGAACTTACCTCAACATAATAAAGTCTATACATGACAAACACAGCTAACATCGTTCTCAAGAGTGAGAAGCTGAAAACATTCCAAGATCAAGAACAAGATGAGGATGTCCATTGTCAACACTTTTGTTCAACTTAATTTTGGAAGTTCTGGCCACAGAAAGGAGAGAAGAAAAAGAAATAAAAGGAATCCAAATTGGAAAAGAAGAAGTAAAACTGTCACTGTTTATAGATGACATGATACTATATGTAGGGAAATCCTAAAAATGCTACCAAAAAACTACTAGAGTTTATCAACGAATTCAGGAAGGTTGTAGGATACAAAATTAATACAGAGCAATCTCTTGCATTGCTATATGCTAACAATAAAAAATCAGAAAGAGAAATTAAGGAAATGATCTCATTTACCATGGCATCAAAAAGAATAAAATACCTAGGAATAAACCTGCCTAAGGATGCAAAAGACCTGTACTCAGAAAACTGTAAGACCCTGATGAAAGAAATCAAAGACGACACAAAGAGATGAAGGGATATACCATTTCTTGGATCAGAAGAGTCAGTATTGTGAAAATGACTATTCTACCCAAAGCAATCTACAGATTCAGTGCAATTCCTATCAAATTACCAATGGTATTTTTCACAGAATTAGAACCAAAAAAAATTTAACCTGTATGGAAACACAAAAGAGTCCAAACAGCCAAAGCACTTATGAGAAAGAATAACAGGGCTGGAGGAATCAGGCACCCTGGCTTCAGATTATACTACAAAGGTACAGTTAATAAAACAGTATGGCACTGGCATAAAAACAGAAATATAGATCACTAGAACAGTATAGAACTCATACATCTATGGCCACCTAATCAATGACAAAGGAGACAAGAATATACAATGGAGAAAAGACATATCTTCAATCAGTGGTGCTAGGAAAACTGGACAGTTACATGTAAAAGAATGAAATTAGAACATTATCTAACATTATCTGTAAAAACAAACTAAAAATGGATCAAAGACCTAATTGTAAGGCTAGACACTATGAAACTCATAAGAGTAGAACATAGGCAGAACATTCTTTGACATAAACTGCAGCAGGTTCTTTTTTGACCCATCTCCTAGAGTAATGAAAATAAGATTAATAAAAAGTAAACAAAAGGAACCTACTTAAACTTAAAAGCTTTTGCATAGCAAAGGAAACCATAAACAAAGCAAAAAGACAACTGACAGAATGGGATAAAATACTTGCAAATGATGTGATCGACAAGGGATTAATCTCCAAGATATACAAATGGCACATGAGGGTCTATGTTAAAAAAAAACAACAACAACAACAACAAAAAATGGGCAGAAGATCTGAATAGACACTTTTCCAAAGAAGACATAATGATGACCAAAAATGTACATGAAAAAATGCTCAACATCACTAATTATTAAAGAAATTTAAATAAAAACTAAAATGAAATATCACCTCATACCAGTCAGAATGGCCACCATCAAAAAAAATCTACAAACAATAAATACTAGACAAAAATGTGCAGAAAAGCAACCCTCCTACACTGTTCATGGGAATGTAAATTGGTACAGTCACTAGGGAAAATAGTATGAAGATTCCTTATAAAGCTAAAATAGGGACTTCCCTGGTGATTCAGTGGTTAAAAATCTGCCTTCTAATTCGGGGGATATGCATCCCATCCCTGGTCTGGGAACTAAGATCCTGCATGCCACAGGGCAACTAAGCCTGTTTGCTGCAAGCTACAGAGCCCACATGCTCTAGAACCTGTGCACCACAATAAAGATCTCACATGCCACAATGAAGACCTGTTGTTCGTCACCAAGTTGTTTGACTCTTCGAGACCCCATGGACTGCAGCATGCCAGGCAGTCGAGACCCCATGGACTGCAGCATGTCAGCCATTCTGGCCCAATTTAAGGGGAAAGGATGGGGTAAGGGACAGTTAGAGAGCTTGGAATCAACTTGTACACAAGCTATATTTAAAATGGATAAGCAACAAGGCCTACTGTATAGCACAAGGAACTCTGTTCAATATTATGTGGCAACCTGGATGGAAGGGAAGTTTGGGGGAGAATGGATACATGTATATGTATGATTGAGTCCCTTGTCCACCTGAAACCGTCACAACACTGTTAATTGGCTTATACTTGAATAAAAAAAGTTAAAAAAAACTGAAAAATAAAAATCATTGAATAATATCTAAAATGAAAAATGAAATAAACATTAGCAGTACAAATTTATTTTAAAAATTAGGTAAAATAAAGCCCTTGTAGATTAAAATTTTTTAATTTTAAACATTTTAAAAATTAAAATAAGTAAATAAAAACAGAGCTACCATTTCATTCAGCAATCCTGTTCCTGGGCATATATCTAGAGAAAACCATAATTCAGAAGGATATATGCAAAAAAACCCAAATACATGCATCCCAAATGTTCATTACTCTATTTACAACAGCCAGGACATGGAAGCAACCAGGATATGGAAACAATGTAAACGCCCAACAACAGATAAATGAATAAAGAATATATGGTTCGGTTCAGTTCAGTTCAGTAGCTCAGTCGTGTCCAACTCTTTGTGACCCCATGAATCGCAGCACGCCAGGCCTCCCTGTCCATCACCAACTCCCGGAGTTCACTCAGACTCACATCCATCGAGTCAGTGATGCCATCCAGCCATCTCATCCTCGGTTGTCCCCTTCTCCTCCTGCCCCAAATCCCTCCCAGCATCAGAGTCTTTTCCAATGAGTCTACTCTTCCCATGAGGTGGCCAAAGTACTGGAGTTTCAGCTTCAGCATCATTCCCTCCAAAGAAATCCCAGGGCTGATCTCCTTCAGAATGGACTGGTTGGATCTCCTTGCAGTCCAAGGGACTCTCAAGAGTCTTCTCCAACACCACAGTTCAAACGCACTCAGCCATGAAAAAGAACAAAATAATGCCATTTGCAGCAATATGGATGGACCTAGAGATTATCACGCTAAGTACAATAATCCTGGAATGTGAAGTCAAGTGGGCTTTAGGAAGCATCACTATGAACAAAGCTAGTGGAGGTGATGGAATTCCAGTTGAGCTGTTTCAAATCCTAAAAGATGATGCTGTGAAAGTGCTGCACTCAGTATGCCAGCAAATTTGGAAAACTCAGCAGTGGCCACAGGACTGGAAAAGGTCAATTTTCATTCCAATGCCTAAGAAAGGCAATGCCAAAAAATGCTCAAACTACCACACAATCGCACTTATCTTACATGTTGGTAAAGTAATGCTCAAAATTCTCCAAGCCAGGCTTTAGCAATATGTGAACCATGAACTTCCAGATGTTCAGGTTGGTTTTAGAAAAGGCAGAGGAACCAAAGATCAAATTGTGAACATTTGCTGGATCATCAAAAAAGCAAGAGAATTCCAGAAAAACATCTATTTCTGCTTTACTGACTATGCCAAAGCCTTTGACTGCGCGGATCACAATAAACTGTGGAAAATTCTGAGAGAGATGGGAATACCAGACCACCTGATCTGCCTCTTGTGAAATCTGTATGCAGGTCAATATCAATAACCTCAGATGTGCAGATGGCACCACCCTATGGCATAAAGTGAAGAACTACAGAGCCTCTTGATGAAAGTGAAAGAGAAGGGTGGAAAAGTTGGCTTTAAAACTCCACAGTCAGAAAACAAAGATCATGGCATCTGATCCCATCACTTCATGGCAAATAGATGGGGAAACAGTGGAAACAGTGTCAGACTTTATTTTGGGGGGCTCCAAAATCACTGCAGATGGTGACTGCAGCCATGAAATTAAAAGATGCTTACTCCTTGGAGAGAAAGTTATGACCAATCTAGACAGCATATTAAAAAGCAGAGACATTACTTTGCCAACAAAAGTCTGTCTAGTCAAGGCTATGGTTTTTCCAGTAGTCATGTATGGATGTGAGAGTTAGACTATAAAGAAAGCTGATTGACAAGGAATTGATGCTTTTGAACTGTGGTGTTAAAGAAGACTCTTGAGAGTCCCTTGGACTGCAAGGAGATCCAACCAGTCCATCCTAAAGGAGATCAGTCCTGAATGTTCATTGGAAGGACTGATGTTGAAGCTGAAACTCTGCAATACTTTGGCCACCTCATGCGAAGAGCTGACTCATTTGAAAAGACAATGATGCTGGGAAAGATTGGAGGCAGGAAGAGAAGGGGACGACAGAAGATGAAGTGGTTGGATGGCATCACTGACTCAATGGAGATGAGTTTGTATAAACTCCAGGAGTTGGTGATGGACAGGTAAGCCTGGCATGCTGTGGTCCATGGGGTGGCGAAGAGTCAGACACAACTGAGCGACTAAACTGAACTGTAAGTCAGACAGACAAAGACAAATACCAAGTGATATTAGTCACACGTGGAATCTAATTTTTAAAAAATCATGCAAATGAACTTATTTACAAAGCAGAAACAGACTCATAGATTTTGAAAACAAACTTATGATTATGCCTGCATGCTAAGTTGTTTCAGTCGTGTCTGACTCTGTGAGACCCTCTGGACTATAGCCCGCCAGGCTCCTCTGTCCATGGGATTCTTTAGGCAAGAACACTGGAGTGGGTTGCCGTGCCCTCCTCCAGGTTTATCAGAGGAAAAACATGGAGCAGGAGGGAAAAACTGGGAGTTTGGGATTATATGCACACACTACTATATACTAAATAGATATCCAACAAGGACCGACTATATAGCACGGGAACTCTACTCGGTATTCTAACACTCTGTAAACAAAAAACTATGAAAAAGAATGAACATATGTATATGTAAACTGAATAACTTTGCTGTAACCTGAAACTAACACAACATTGTAAATTAACTATATTCTAATAAAATTTAAAAAATAAAATAAAACTCTTCAGCTATTAAAAAAAAATAGTGTTCTTTCCTGCCTCTGTAGGGGGTTATAGTGGCTGTATATGCTTACTTGGCCCATGAACCCTTGATGAATCTTGTATAAAATACCAGCTTATCGTTTTGAGGTACAATCCTTTGTCTCAAAAATATATATGACTATTCCTTCAGCTTCTACCAGGTGGAACAGTTTTCATAGCTTTCTGAGAATCTACTTCCCAGGTTATAATTCTCAGTTTGGCTCACATAAAATTCCTTTTTCTTTTTAACTTGTAGTTAATTGAATTTTCATTAGCAGTAGAATAAAAGTTAATTCATTTTCACAGCTGTGTATTCAGTTGAGAAACACACAACAATTTATTAGTCTATTTTTCAGTTGAAGGACATTTGGGTTTCCCATTTTTTGCCATCACAAACATTGCTTCTATGAACATTCTTCTGTGTATTCCTAAGGCATATGTACAAGAGATGCCTTAAACTGTACCTAGGAGTGGCAACAGTGGGTTGTTGGGTATGCTTGTGTTCTTTTTTCCCAGAAAATGCCAAATTATTTTCCAAAGTGGTTGTACCAATTTCAGCTTCTACCAGCAGTGTATCAAAGTTCTGATGGCTCCACATATTCTTATCAATATTTAACATTAACCCACTTTAAATTTTTGCCCAGTCTGGTTATCATGAAATAGTACTATTTGGTTTAAAATTTTCATTTTCCTGACTACTAAAGATGTTGAGCACATTGTAATATGGTTATGAACCATTGATTTCTTCTTTTTTGGTGACTGTTTCTGTATTGCACCTATTTTTTATTTTGGTATTAGTCTTATTCTTATTAACTAACAGTCTTACAATTATTCTGGATGCTAATCTTCTGTGAGTTTTACATGTCACAGTACCCTCTCAGTTTATTACTCTTTTTGGTGTCTTTCAATAAACAGAAGTTCTTAATTTAAATCTATTGAATTCATTCATATTTTCTTTTATGGTTTGTGTTTTTGTGCTCAATTTAAGAAACCTTTCAGCACCCTTAATACAATAAAGATACTGTCCTACATATCATTTAAGAAGTCTGAAGTTCTGTTTCCTATATTTAGGTCTCAATCTATATGGAATCTTCTTTTGTATATTGTATGAGTAATGGTCCATTGCTTTCCCATAGAGATTCACAAGGGTTTCCTTGTGATGGCTCAGTGGGTACAGAATCTGCTTGCAATGTAGGAGACACAAGAGATGCAGGTTTGATCCCTGGGTTGGGAAGATCCCCTGGAGGAGGAAAGGTCAACCCATTCCAGTATTCTTCTCAAAAAAAATCCCACTTACTGAGGAGCCTGGCGGGCTACAGTCCAAAGGGTCACAAAGAGCTGGACACGACTGAGCAACTAAGCACACACACACACACGCACAACTATCAAAGAGTCTTATCTAAAAACCTGACATTTATTTACTTAGGATTTTAATGTAGTTTCTAACATTTCATCATTTCCCTCAAAAAAGGATTACATACATTAATATTTTATTAAATTTACTCCTGAATATGTTTGGTTTTTTGGTTGTTGTTGAAAATAGCATTTTAAAAAATTACATCTTCCAACTGATATATGCTGTTGAATTGCAGCTGACTTTTTCATATTGATTTTTAAACAGTCTTGCTAGTTTCTCTTATTGATTTTAATAATTAACTTCTAGATTTTAAAATTTTAGGGACTTTACTGTTGGTCCAGTGGTTAAGAATTCACCTGCGACTGCAAGGGACACAGGTTCCATTCCCCTGGTCTGGGAAGATTCCACGTGTTGTGTGGCAGCTGAGCCCATGTGCCACAGCTACTGAAGCCCACTGCTCTAGAACCCGTGCTTGGCAACAAGAGAAGCCCCCACAATCAGAGGCCCACACACCACAACCAGAGAGTAGCCCCTCCTTGGCGCAACTAGAGAAAGGCTGCACGCAGCAAAGAAGACCCAGCACAGCCAATACATGAATAAATAGATAATTTTTTTAAACCTTACACCAGTCACCAATAGTGACAGTTTTGTTTCTTCTATCCCTGAAGCAACTAAGATTTCCAATACAATGTTGAAATGAAGTGCTAATAATAGGTATCTTTCACTTGCTTCTGATCTTAGATATGTTTGTTGTAGTTGTTCAGTCGCTCAGTCGTGTTCGACTCTTTGCAGCCCCATGGACTGCAGCATGCCAGGCTTCCCTGTCCATCACCAACTCCCCAAGTTTGCTCAAACTCATGTCCTTTGAGTCAGTGATGCCATCCAACCATCTCGTCCTCTGTGGTCCCCTTCTCCTCCTGCCTTCAATCTTTCCCAGCATCAGGGTCTTTTTTAATGAGTCAGTGTTTAGTATTTCACTACTGGATAAAATGTTTGGTATAAGTTTTTGCAGATAACTTTTATCAAGTTAGTAAGTTTCATTATAGTCCAGATTAAAAAAAAAATTTGTTGTGAATGGATGTTGAAATTTATTTAATATTTTTCCTTCATCAACTGAAAAGATTACATGTTTTTCTTAGATTTGTTAACTCAATAAGTTACATTAATTTACCTACTATTAAACTAACATGTGTCTTCAGTATAAATCCAGTATGCTAACATTTCTAATATACTGTTTGATTTGATTCACTAATGTTTTGTTCCTCTATTTCAATGCAAAGAAATAGAGGAAAACAACAGAATGGGAAAGACTAGAGATCTCTTTAAGAAAATCAGAGATACCAAGGGAACATTTCATGCAAAGATGGGCTCGATAAAAAACAGAAATGGTACGGACCTAACAGAAGCAGAAGATATTAAGAAGAGGTGGCAAGAATACACGGAAGAACTGTACAAAAAAGATCTTCACGACCCAGATAATCATGATGATGTGATCACTAATCTAGAGCCAGACATCTTGGAATGTGAAGTCAAGTGGGCCTTAGAAAGCATCACTACGAACAAAGCTAGTGGAGGTGACGGAATTCCAGTTGAGCTGTTTCAAATCCTGAAAGATGATGCTGTGAAAGTGCTGTACTCAATATGCCAGCAAATTTGGAAAACTCAGCAGTGGCCACAGGAAGGGAAAAGGTCAGTGTTCATTCCAATCCCAAAGAAAGGCAATGCCAAAGAATGCTCAAACTACCGCACAATTACACTCATCTCACATGCTAGTAAAGTAATGTTCAAAATTCTCCAAGCCAGGCTTCAGCAATATGTGAACCATGAACTCCCTAATGTTCAAGCAGGTTTTAGAAAAGGCAGAGGAACCAGAGATCAAATTCCCAACATCTGCTGGATCATCCAAAAAGCAAGAGAGTTCCAGAAAAACATCTATTTCTGCTTTATTGACTATGCCAAAGCCTTTGACTGTGTGGATCACAATAAACTGTGGAAAATTCTTCAAGAGATGGGAATACCAGACCACCTAACCTGCCTCTTGAGAAATCTGTATGCAAGTCAGGAAGCAACAGTTAGAACTGGACATGGAACAACAGACTGGTTCCAAATAGGAAAAGGAGTACGTCAAGGCTATATATTGTCACCCTGCTTATTGAACTTCTATGCAGAATACATCATGAGAAAACGCTGGACTGGGGAAACAGAAGCTGGAATCAAGATTGCCGGGAGAAATATCAATCACCTCAGATATGCAGATGACACCAGCCTTATGGCAGAAAGCAAAGAGGAACTAAAAAGCCTGTTGATAAAAGTGAAAAAAGAGAGTGAAAAAGTTGGCTTAAAGCTCAATATTCAGAAAACAAAGATCATGGCATCTGGTCCCATCACTTCATGGGAAATAGATGGGGAAACAGTGGAAACAGTGTCAGACTTTATTTTTTGGGTCTCCAAAATCACTGCAGATGGTGACTGCAGCCATGAAATTAAAAGACGCTTACTCCTTGGAAGAAAAGTTATGACCAACCTAGATAGCATATTCAAAAGCAGAGACATTACTTTGCCAACAAAGGTCCATCTAGTCGAGGCTATGGTTTTTCCAGTAGTCATGTATGGATGTGAGAGTTGGACTGTGAAGAAGGCTGAGCACCGAAGAACTGATGCTTTTGAACTGTGGTGTTGGAGAAGACTCTTGAGAGTCCCTTGGACTGCAAGGAGATCCAACAAGTCCATCCTAAAGGATATCAGTCCTGGGTTTTCTTTGGAAGGACTGATGCTAAAGCTGAAACTCCAGTGCTTTGGCCACCTCATGTGAAGAGTTGACTCATTGGAAAAGACTCTGATGCTGGGAGGGATTGGGGGCAGGAGGAGAAGGGGATGACAGAGGATGAGATGGCTGGATGGCATCACAGACTCGATGGACATGAGTCTGAGTGAACTCCGGGAGATGGTGATGGACAGGGAGGCCTGGTGTGCTGCAATTCATGGGGTCGCAAAGAGTCGGACACGACTGAGCTACTGAACTGAACTGAATGTTTTGTTTAGAATGAAAGTGTTAGTTGCTAAGTTGGGTCCGATTCTGCGACCCCATGGACTTAGCCCACCCCTAGTCCCTCTGTCCATGGAATTCTCCAGGCAAGAATACTGGAGTGGATAGCCATTCCTTTCTCTAGGGGATCTTCCTGACCCAGGAATCGAACCTGGGGCTCCTGCCTTGCAGGCAGATTCTTTATCTGAGCCACCAGGGAAGTCCTTGTTTAGAATATTCACCTTATTTTATGAGTGCTAGTAGCCAGCAGTTTTCTTTTCTTGCTTTGTCCTTCTCTGATTTTGGTTATCAAGGACATGTTAGTCTGATTACCCATTTTACCTGTAGAAGAGAAATATATACATTTGTAGACACAAATATTATTCCTCTGTAAATGGAGATTTATGAATTATGTCAAACATGAACCAGTTAAAGAATGCAGATAAGACACATCTATTCAAAGTAAATGCTTTCATCGACATTATCATCTCTTTTCATTTAATCTTCTTGCACTCCTACATAGAATATTTCTCTGGCTATGTAGTATATAGAGCAGTGTAGTAAAAGGAACATAGTACTCCACTGATACCCAGCAGACTTAATTCTCATTCAAGCTCTGCCACATTCTAAGTTGCCTCAAATATAGATTGATGATAATAACTTATTATCATTGTCAAGATCACATGAAATAATGTATATGAAAGCCAGTTTTATAGAAATGTACTACGCAAACTACAAAGAATCATTATTCTTTGCTAATTTTGGTATTCTTCCCAACTCAATGTAAGAGCATTTCATTTAAATTCTTTTCCAATTGAGTATATTTTTGGATGAAAATATACCTAGTTTTGAAAATCTAAAGTTGCTAAATTTAGTTGCAGAGTTAATCTAAAAAAAGATTTCTGAAATAGAAATTATGACGTGAAAGATTGTTTTGCTCTCTTCAAGACAGTAAGTGGAAATGATATGATTTTATAGTACTCATAACTTATATACGAAACTAAATAATTCTATGCACTAATAGTTAAAACACTATAAGAAAGAAGAAGAAGAAAGCAACAGAGATCTGCTTCTGAAGTGATAGCCTACTTCTGGAGATACATATATAATGTGTATATGAACTTGATGTTAAAAAAATGTTCATGACACTTTATTTAAAGAGATTAGGGAAGATTTCATTCAAGACAAACTACTGTAATGAGGGTTCTTCATTTGAAGAGAGAGAATGGGCTCAACTCTGAATACAATAAAGACAAGCAGGGATTTACAGTCAAGGAGCAAGATAGAGGTCAGTGGATAGAACACATTAGGGATAAGGGAGATTCCTGCTAAAGACTGGCCCTAAAATATCAAGAATGCAAGATTAGGAATTTGATCTGATACAAGGTGATCAGATACCAAAGGTGGAGGACCTTCACTAAACCAATTAAGCAGGATTCTTTGGAAAACTAGACTAAGTGGCCAGGGACTGAGCCCAAAGTCGATTTAGGCTTGGTCGAAGAGAGAGAGTCCTTGGCAGTAGCTGGAATGTTTGTCTCTCGACTAGATGGTTGAAATACCAGCTTTTTCTAGCCTCACACTGAGAAAATCTAAGGTTGCTTCACGTCAACTCACCTTGTTAACCTGAACCAGCAACAATTAAAACTACAGAGCTCAAATTACAGTTTTGAAGCCTAAGATCCATTGTTTGCACTTAACCTTTCAGCAATAATTTTAGTATCTGACAAGCACTTCTGACTAGCCCAGGGCACGAAAGCATAATAAGAACAACTTTGGAAACAATGGAATGACTAAGTTCCAGATAAATTTAATAATACTGGAGTCTTTATCCTTTTATTAGATGTGGGTGTGTTAGAATGAATGACAATGCCTCCAGTTCAGTTCAGTCGCTCAGTCGTGTCCGACTCTTTGCAACCCCATGAATCACAGCACACCAGTCCTCCCTGTCCATCACCAACTCCCAGAGTTTACTCAAACTCATGTCCATCGAGTCGGTGATACCATCCAGCCATCTCATCCTCTGTCGTCCCCTTTTCCTCCTGCCCTCAATCCCTCCCAGCATCAGAGTCTTTTCCAATGAGTCAACTCTTCCCATGAGGTGGCCAAAGTATTGGAGCTTCAGCTTTAGCATCAGTCCTTCCAATGAACACCCAGGACTGATCTCCTTTAGAATGGACTGGTTGGATCTCCTTGCAGTCCAAGGGACCCTCAAGAGTCTTCTTCAACACCACAGTTCAAAAGCATCAATTCTTCGGCACTCAGCTTTCTTCACAGTCCAACTCTCACATCCACACATGACCACAGGAAAAACCATAGCCTTGACTAGACGGACCTTTGTTGGCAAAGTAATGTCTCTGCTTTTGAATATGCTATCTAGGTTGGTCATAACTTTTCTTCCAAGGAGTAAGCGTCTTTTAATTTCATGGCTGCAGTCACCATCTGCAGTGATTTTGGAGCCCCCAAAAATAAAGTCTGACACTGTTTCCCCATCTATTTCCCATGAAGTGATGGGACCGGATGATGCCATGATCTTCGTTTTCTGAATGCTGAGCTTTAAGCCAACTTTTTCACTCTCCTCTTTCACTTTCATCAAGAGGCTTTTGAGTTCCTCTTCACTTTCTGCCATAAGGGTGGTGTCATCTGCATATTTGAGGTTATTGATATTTCTCCCAGCAATCTTGATTCCAGCTTGTGCTTCTTCCAGCCCAGCATTTCTCATGATGTACTCTGCATAGAAGTTAAATAAGCAGGGTGACAATATACAGCCTTGATGTATTCCTTTTCCTATTTGGAACCAGTCTGTTGTTCCATGTCCAGTTGTAACTGTTGCATCCTGACCTACATATAGGTTTCTCAAGAGGCAATGCCTAGGTCTTGCAATAAAACTCAAACAGGTTTGGGCTTGACATCCAAAGAATACTAACACTTATGCTTCTCAACAGAAATCTGAGTATAAAGTAATGCCTCAATAATGCCTTAAGAAAGCTGATCTTTATCTGAAGGTTAAACAATTCCCTTACCCTTCTTCCCCAGAGGACTTAGATAAGATGCCTGCCTGGTTTGTCAATGACAGAGACACACAGAAATATCCATTCTTTGCCTCATAAATGAAGAGCTGAAATGTTTTGTTCCCACTGATCAACAGGAAAAAATATTAACCAAATTTTGTTTAAGCTTCTTTCCTTCCTCCAGGATCCTGTACTTGGGCCCACCCTGAGTCCTGAGGCAGCATACAGCCCCTCCTTTAGGGTAGCTCCCTGAGAAGAGGTTGGCATTAGGGTAGCTCCCTGAGAAGAGGTTGGCATTAGGGTAAAACACCCTTGACTTACTCTCCTATCACAGGAGGAACCCCTGGTGGCTCAAAAGGTCAACAGTCTGCCTGAAATGTGGTTTGATCCCTGGGTTAGGAAGATCCCTGGGAGAAGGAAATGGCAACCCACATCAGTATTCTTGCCTCTTGCCTGGAAAATTCCATGGATAGAGGAGCCTAGCAGGCTACAATCCACAGGGCTGCAGAGTCGGACACAACTGAGTGACTAACGCAACAACCCATCACACTGTCCTCGCATCCCCCATCCCTCACCTGGTCCTTTCTATCCTTGCTCACTCCTCTCTACAAAAAAAAACCTCTTTTTTGCCCAACTCCTGATCAAGTCAAATTTTATTTGATTTCTCACGTGGCTAGCAAATAAATCTCTGCCAAGATCACGACTCCAGCCTCAGCATTCTTTGCACTCTTTTTGCTCTTTTTCTGGCTCTCTGCTGCCTGAGAATAAAGTCCAAATTCCTTAGTGTAGCTTTTAAGTCTTTCCAAGAGGTCTAACATCTCTTGTTTCTCTCACTGAATGCTTTCAGTGGTTTCTAAAACCTGCCTTGCTTTTTCTAGTCTCGTTGTGTTTAACCATTTCCTGTGCTTTGAATGTTTTCCTTCCAAAATTATCCCATTTTAATTTCTATCCAACACACATACTGTTCCTTCCCTGTTTTGGAATTAATCTTTTCCACTATTATTTCCCTGACACTGTCTGTACCTCCATTAAAGTATTTAACATAATTGTCTTTTACTACAGTAGGTTGTCTACAGTTTTTCTCTCTCCTTCTAGAATATAAACTTCTTGAGGGCACAAATGTGCCCATTCCTCTGTGTATTTTCTCTGGCCTATAGCCTAATGCATTGCATTTGGTAAACATTCAATATTTGATCTTGTGATTAAAATGAATGCAGATGAAACATGAGAATTCAGGACTTAGAAGTCAATTGAATATTATTTACAATAAGAAGATGGAATTTCCTAATTAATAATGGTCATAAGAGAATAGCAAAGATTGAGCTTGTTATTTTACTACCTCTTGGGAGGCAATGGATGAGATGGTTGGACGGCATCACGACAGAGGATAAGATGGTTGGATGGCATCACTGACTCAATGAACATGAGTTTGAGCATGCTCCAGAAGTTGGTGATGGACAGGGAAGCCTGGCGTGCTGCAGTCCGTGGGGTCACAAAGAGTCGGACACGACTGAGTGACTGAACTGAACTGAACTGAACTGGGAGGCAATATAACATAATATGTTAAGACTGTGGGCTCTGGGTGTCAGGTGTCTGAAAGCAGGCTCTGCTACTTACCAACTCAGTGACCTTGAGCATTTTGTTTAATCTTTCTATACCTCAATTTTTCATATGCAATGGCACCCTACTCCAGTACTCTTGCCTGGAAAATCCCATGGATGGAGGAGTCTGGTAGGCTGCAGTCCATGGGGTCGCCAAGAGTCGGACACGACTGAGCGACTTCACTTTCACTTTCACTTTTCACTTTCATACATTGGAGAAGGAAATGGCAGCCCACTCCAGTGTTCTTGCTTGGAGAATCCCAGGGACGGGGGAGCCGGGTGGGCTGCCATCTATGGGGTTGCACAGAGTAGGACATGACTGAAGTGACTTAGCAGCAGTAGCAATGAAGATAGAGAAAAGATTTACCTTACAGGGTTGTTGTGAAGATTAAAGTAGTTACTATCAGTAAAGCCTATCAAATAGTACACATCATGTAACAAGACTCAATAAACATTACTTTTATTATCAAAATTGGGTATCTAAAAAAAAAAAAAAAAGCTTCACTTTCTTGTTGCCTCTTAGTGATTGTTTGAGTTAAATGATTCCAAGGAATTTGTTACCAAATAGCTACTGGTCACACTGGTTGGTCACACTGGTTGAGCTTTCCTTGTGGCTCAGCTGTTAAAGAATCAGCTCACAAAGCCGGAGACCTGGGTTTGGTCCCTGAGTTGGGACGATCCCCTGGAGAAGGGAAAGGCTGCCCACTCCAGTATTCTGGCCTGGAGAATTTCATGGACTGTATAATCCATGGGATTGCAAAGAGTCAGACACGACAGCATCTTTCACTTCACTTCACTCACACTGGTTGGAACAGACCTGAGGCATCGCTAAGGATTATTAGGTCTCTCAAAGATTTGTATAAGAAACAACTACAGGTATGCTGGGAATGAGCCAAACCCAAATAATCAAGTTTATTCAGAATCTTTCTAGGGGAGTTCTGCAGGAATGGATTTCTAAAGCTCTTTCACTCATATATTGTTGTTGTTCAGTCATTCAGTAGCGTCCCACTCTTGGCAACCCCATGGACTGTAGCCTACCAGGCTCCTCTGTCCATGGGATTTTCCACGCAGGAATACTGGAGTAGGTTGCCACTTCCTGCTCCAGGGGATCTTCCTGACCCAGGGATCGAACCCGCATCTCTTACATTGGCAGGAGGTTTCTTTACCACTGAGCCACCAGAGAAGCCCATATATATATATTGATTAACAACATTTAGGTGCTAGGTATACAGACAGATATAGGTAATAATCAAGGATATTATCTGTCTTCAATTAATTTATGTTCTAGTATAGGAGACAATCCTGAAGGACTCAGCCATGTGAGAGATAGAAAGAAGTGAGTTCAAGACAGAAATAATACAAGCTGACACAGAATGGACACAGAGCCCTGACACAGAGGCACGAGGGGAGCATGAAATATTCAGAGCAATTCATTTCAGAATAACTAAATATAGAGTGAGGGTAAGAGGATAAGCGAGGCAGTAGTAAAGTAAGAGGGAGAGACAGGAACAGGATGATGATGACCTTGTCTACAAGGCCTGAACACCACCTGGCTTCTTTCACTGTGCCTGTTAAAGTTCCCCTAGCTTGCATACCTCATGAGAGGAGCGGAGAAGATAACAAAAAGTCAGGTAGGCGCCAAATAGCCTACGTAAAAACCAAAGTGCTGGACAGACTAGATCTCAATCACCTGGTTTCTCCTCTTACATCCTGAGAGATCTACATTTAGTTCTTCGGGAATGACAAAGTAAAATTTGAATTTTTTATTCTGAAGGCAATGGGGAGACACTGAAGAGCTTTAAGCAGGATAGAACTGTGATCCAGTTTGCCTTTAAAAAGCAGTTTTTAAAGCAAGGAAGAGATTTGAGGGGGGGTGTGAATAGAGGCAGAGGTATGAAGAAGACATTTTATGTGTTGTATCTAAATATGTGGAGTTTGAGATAATGATGGATATTTGTATGGTGATATTAAAATGATAATATACCAAATTCAGACAGGGCTTTAAATAAAATTTCCAATGTATATCCTGCAGTTAACCCACTTTAGAGCTAAAAAGTTTCTTACCTATATGAGGTCATTTTTAGCTTTTCCATAATCCTACAAGGCTCTTATTCTTAGTGCTCTGAAACTATAAGTGATTTGCCGAAGATCTTGCAGGAAGTCAGTGGCAGATCCATGCCCCAAATCTAGGTCTTCCAAATCAAGATAATGTTCTTTCCATAACTGTATATGTTTATAGTAACTTATCAACTCCTTATTCAGTGTCAGTTTTGCTCCCAGCATCTTGTTAGTAGAAATAAAAACGACTTAGAAGCAAAGCACAGGTCCTTGCCTCTGGCGGACAGCAACAGGTTTTGCAGCAACAAAAACTGTTCATCACCAAAGCTGTAGGTGAGCAATCAGATCTGACTTTTAGTTCTAACTCTGCCTCTAACCACCTGTGTGATTTTATTTTATTTGAAAATTGCAAAACCTACCTCAAAAAAAACCTTAAATAAAAAAGGAATTTATTGGCTTATGAAATCCAAGGAAGAACTGAACACAAGCATCAAGAAAGGCAGGGCAGGGACCTCCCTGGTAGTACAGGGGTTAGGAATCTGCTTGCCAATTCAGGGGTCACGGGTTCGATCTCTGGTCCAGGAAGATTCGACATGCAGCAGAGCAGCTAAGCTCGTGTGCCAACTACTGAGCCCACACGCCACAGTTACTGAAGCCCATGAGCCTGGAGCCTGTGCTCTGCAACAAGAGAAGCCACCACAATGAGAAACTTGTACACCTCAATGAAGAGTAGTCCCCACTCCCTGCAACTAAAGAAAGCCTGCCTGCAGCAACAAAGAAGTAGCATAGCCAAAATAAATACATAAATTAAAAAAAAAAAAAGCACTACAGACTTGGGGTAAAATAAAATGGTATAAGTGGTCTGTATCATAAGGGAAAAAAATTCCATGGTGATCTCAGCCTATGTGGGCCAGAAGTAAAAGTGGGTGCGAGACCATTTATTTTGTTGACTGAGATACTCTTAGACCGTTTTTTTCCCTTAGAATATTCCTTTGGGAGAAAGCGAAAGGCTGGGGCAGAGAAAGTGTAGAAGATAAAAACATTCAACTCTTACTTTTAAAATTTTATCTATATTCATCATACATCTTTACATCTGTGCTATGATAGGTATCTTCTTGAGGATTCAAAGGAAATCCTAATTTTGAGAAGTATAAAACTAATCAGAGATGCAGGATAAAATCACTAGGTTATATGTAAATAATTTAATAAATATGGGTATAATCATTCAAAAATATTAATAATGACCACTTATTGATGCCATAAGTGCTATGTAATGACATTTACATTTCAAAAATATTTTAGTAATAGTAATAATTTATGGTGACTAGTTTACAACATATAAATTTTGCAGTTTCACAAATAAGAAATTAATTTGAAACAGAAGTAGGCTCACAGACATAGAAAACAAACTTATGGTTACCAAAGTGGAATGGGTAGGGGGAGAGAAATTAGGAGCTTCAGATTAACATATACACAATACTGTATACGAAACAGATAAACAACAAGGACCTACTGTATGGCACAAGGAACTAGACTCACTATCCTGTAATAATCTATAATGGAATAGAATCTGAAAAAGAATATATATGTATATAGACACACAAATACATGTATCTATGTATACTTAATCACTCTGTTGTACACTTAAAACTTACCTATATGTTGTACACTTAAAACTTACCTACACAATATTGTAAATCAACTATACTTCAATAAAAATATTTAAAAATTCTAAACAAACAAACAAATAAATTTAGCTGGATTCCAGATAAGCAAAAGAAAATAGATTGATAATAATGAATATTCAGTTTAAAATGAATATTATCATTTTCTTATTAAGTAATATAGTTTCTCCGTCCCCTGGACAGGTTTAAGGAGATATAATTCACATTGAACACTGTATTAGTTTAAGGTGTATAACATAATGATTTAATACATTACTGTAATTTTAGTTAACATCCATCACCTCACATAGTTCTTTTTTTCTTGTGATGAGAACTTTTAAAAGCTACTCTCTTAGCAACATTCAAATATACAATACAGTATAACATAGTTTTGAAGCTAAATTACTTAGAAGGTGCATTTCTATTGATAAAGTTCTTTGAACTCATTGTAAAAGTGGCTCAGTCAAAGATCTGCACGTGTGTTTAGTCGTTCAGTCATGTCCAAATCTTTGTGATCCCATGGACTGCAGCCCGCCAGGCTCCTCAATTTATGTGATTCTCCAGGCAAGAATACAGCAGAGGGTAGCCATTTCCTTCTCCAGGGGATCTTCCTGACCCCGGGATTGAACATGGGTCTCCTGCATTGCAGGCAGATTCTTTACCATCTGAACAACCAGAGAAGCCCGAATCAATGATTTACCACAATTCACTATGATAAATTATCTGTTGAAGGTAGAACAACCAAGGCCAAGACTGTGTATTGTATTTCCCTTCTACTTTAAGGAAAGTTCCATTAGAAATGACAGCAACATTTTGCCTTTATAGAACATGAGTCTTCAAAATGTTTCAATATTACATGAAGTGCAAAGAAGTATATCACAAAATTTAACATATCAATTGTAGGACATGGATTAAGACATTTGTTACAATGTAAGTAACATGGAAACTTTATATTACCATATGTAAAATAGATAGGAATTTGCTGTTATGACTCAGGGGACTCAAACTGGGGCTCTGTAGCAACATAGAGGGGTGGGATGGGGAGGGAGGTGGGAGGAAGATTCAAGAGGGAGGGGACATATGTATATCTATGGCTGATTCATGTTGATGTTTGGCAGAAACCAACAATTCTGTAAAGCAATTATCCTTCAATTAAAAAATAATTAAAAAAAAGACATTTGACTTTACAGGCAAGACACTGAATCACACCCAGAGAGTCATATCTTTACTTGGCAGAAATGTTTTCTTTTAAAAAATGTTTATGCTTTATTTTAAAAATGCTTGCCACAGAATATTTAAATTTGAATTTTTATACAATTAAATTTCCATTAAGTCCTAAGATGTTCTGTTATGAAAAGTTTGGAGTGAATGTGAATAGAATCCATCAAAACTACTATTTTTTTTTTCACTGTGGTGCTTTGGTTTACAGCTAAGACATTTTCCTTATCATTAACAGATTTATTGTACTAAGAGGAGAGTGCTAGCCCCTTGAAGTTCAGTCAACTTGCATTTTTTTTCCTCCTTAGTGCAGTCATAGGCCAAATTCCCATTCCCCATCATCTCTGTTTCCATTACTTTAAAAGGGAATATTGCATTCTGACAAAATAATTCAGCCACGGGACATACAGACATTCCCTGGTTTGTGATGGATCGATTGAAGATTTTTTGACTATATGATGGTGCAAAGATATTACACATTTAGTAGACACCATACCTCAAAATCTAAATTTTGATAGTTTCCAGAGCTAAGGATATGCAGTACAAAAGGCTGGGCAGGGCAGGGGAGAGTAGGGAGCTGCAGCTCTCAGTCAACTACTAGATGACAAGAGTAGATAACTGAGACACTTATAACCATTCTGTATCCACACGGCCATTCTGTTTTTCACTTTCACTGCCAGTATACAATAAATTACATGAGATACTCAACACTTAATTAAAAAACAGGCTTTGTGTTAGGTGATTTTGCCAACTGTATGCTAACGTAAGCGTTATGTTTAAGGTAGGCTAGGCTAAGCTAGGTTGATAGGTAGTTTAGGTGTATTAAATGCATTTTTGACTTAGGATATTTTCAATTTATGATGGGTTTATCAGGACCACCATTGTAAATTGAAGAAAATCTGTAAAGATCACCTTCTACTTTGTTTTCTATTCTTTTTTCCCTGCTATCTTTAGACTAATCCCCAGAATCAAAAATTTCTTGGCTGAATCTGAATAATTCCCCTCTGAACAAATTATTTTCATAGAAAAGCATGTGTAAATTGCCTCACAGACACTTCTCTCTACAAAGCTGCTCCTTGACTTTAAACATCAGCTAATCATCTGTTTGGCAGAAGCAGTCAGAGCTAACTCAATGCCACTTTCCTGCCTTTCACTCCACATAGTGATTGCTTGTATCTCACTTCCTAGAACTGTTTATTATGCTTTGCTTTACATCTTTGAATATATTTGCATGTTTTCTCTTGTTATGTCTTCCTGATTAAATTAGAAATGTCTCAATATTAGACAATATTTTCCAATCAGGGATGGACTATTGTTTGCCTGCAGAGCTATGAATTTAAATGTAGTGAGTAGTGAAAGTCGCTCAGTCTTGTCTGACTCTTTGCAACATCATGGACTATAGCCCACCAGGTTCCTCTGTCCATGGGATTCTCCAAGTAAGAATACTGGAGTGGGTTGCAATGCCCTTCTCCAGGGGATCTTCCTGACCCAGGGATCAAACCTGGGCCTCCTGCATTGCAGGCAGATCCTTTCAAATCCCTTCCTTCCAATTCTCATAATCTGATTCGAGTTCAGACACTCATTCTCTCACTTGGTTACTGTAATCATCTTCTAATGATTTACCTGGCCTCTGGTCTCTGACCTGTGGCAATTCACCATTGATTTCCTTCCTAGTCCTCTTTCTAGGCACAGTTCTAATGGTGTTAGTGGCCAAGCTGAAAGGCCTTTGATGGTCCCGCACTGTTTATAAGCGCTTCCCAGGTGGTGCTAGTGGTAAAGAACTTGCCTCCCAATGCAGGAGATGTAAGAGACACGGATTTGATTCCTGGGTCAGGAAGATCCCCTGGAGGAAGGCATGGCAACCCACTCCAGTATTCTTACCAGGAGAATCCCATGGACAGAAGAGTCTGGTGGGCTTCAGCCCATAGTGTCACAAAGAGTCGGACATGACTGAAGCAACTTAGCATGTATGCACTGCTTGCAAAATAAAATCCCCAGCCTTTACAATCTGGCCTTATCTTCCCTTTCTAACCCCATTCCAGTCACTTACCCTTCCTACTCTGTATTCTATGAGCTATTAACTGTTTACCAAATATGTCTTTGCACATTTCCACCTGTCTTTATTCATTTTCTCTTTTCCAAAGATGGGCTTCTCCAACTATTCATATCTCACCTTTCAATTATGATCTAGCTTAATAAGATCACCTCAACAACTTTTTTTGCTGTTGCTAGTCAACTTGTTTCTTCTCCTTCCCAGAACATGTTGTTTATGACTCAGTTTTAGCACTTACCATCTGCTCTATACTCCAGAGGGGGATCTATCTCTGTCTCCTATTTATCTTGTGAGCAACTTGAGGGCACGGATGATGGTTTATTCATCTTTCTATGGTCACAGCCTGGCAAGTGGAGTGGGAGGAGAATCATTCTCCCTGGGAAAGAAGAAAATACAATATTTCTAATGACATAAAGGAGGGGAATTTTCCAGCCTGTTTCTTGGAAGAAGTTCAAAATTTTAAATTTAGACATTCACTGTACCTGAAATAACTTCCTGGAACTAGAGTTCAGAGCCCTTCTTATAAAAACCACTCTTTCTAGAAGTCAAATTTGTAACTTGTGGGACATGAAAGTTAAGTTTCTAAACCAGCCTTATCAAACTCAGAAATCTACCCCTTGAGTTCAGCTGCCAATTACACATCTTCTGTGCAACCCTGCTAGCTATTGGAATTTATCAAAAGGAAATTCTATAGGTAGGTTAAGAATAACTGTGATCTCGTAACTTAGACAAAAATATTTGTTAAATTCAAAACCAAACGGAGACCAGTCTTAATTCCTTGGGCAGACGAAACCAACTTAGTCACTTTTTTGGAAATAATAAGCAAAATTTGAACTGCTTCTCAAGGCTGATATGAGGTAACCCATGAAAATTCTATTATAACCAATCACTATGAAGAAGAAAAAAGTCACTACCTTCTCACCATATAAGCTGCTTTATAACAACAATATACCCCGATGCCTCACTCAGTATCTTGGTTTGAGCGATCCTAGTTGACAAACTGTCTCTTTGGTGTGTGCACAATACCCACTTACTAATTACTACTTCAGCGATTTATTGGTTTTACTTCACTTATTTCTGAGCTTTTGACAATCAATGACACCCTACTGTCCTGGGATCTATATCTACTCTCATCACCACCAGTCAACTGGCACGTGGCTTTAAGGACATCTCCGTAACTACTTGTAACTCCTTGAGTGCGTGACAGTTACTTCGCTTTCGTTCACCATTCACCATTTGATTCTGTGCCAGGAGGACGTCCGGATGCTTGGCCACTGGCACCGCTGAACCTGGCACCAGGATCGTGGCCTTTCCCAGTCAACGCCGGACCGAGAGAAGCCGGCAACCCCAGCCAGCAGGGAGCGAGGGCTGAAGTTGAAGAGGGGCGCGCAAAGTCCGGCCCGCCAAGCGCCGCGACGCCTGGTGGTATTAATAAGGAGAACCTCCAGGCCGCCGCTCTGCAGAGCCTCAGCGGCCTCACACCACCCGGGTGCGCTCGAGGCTGACCCGCGCCGCCGGGCCCCCTTCTCGAGAGGCCGTGGGGGCGGGGTCCGGCGGGGCGCGCGCCGGCGCGTGGAGGCCAGGGCGGTGGCGGAGCGCGCGCGGCGAGGGAGGGGCGAGCGGGGCGGGGGCGCGCGGCGGCCGCTGCGGCCTGTGGCGCCGTCACCCGGCAGAACCCAGCTGGTGGCGGGAGGCGCCGCTCGCCTTGCAGTTGTCGCTGCCGTAGGCGCGCCGAGACGGATCCGGGCTGCGCCGGGGGCCGGCCCACCCTCGCGCCGCCGTCCTCCGGCCCGCGGGCCGCGCGGTTCCGTTATCATGTCGTTGGGGCAGTGGCTGGCCCGGCTGATGAGCAGTTTGCAGGACCCGCAGAATGTGGCCCGTTTCCAGCAGCTGTGCGGGGTGGAAGCGCCGGCGAGCTGCCCAGCCGCGGCCGCCGCCGACCCGAGGGAGGATGAGAAGGCGGAGGCGCACCTCGCCGGAGAATCCCGGCGCAGAGAGCGGCAGCCGGGGGCGTCCGGAGGCCCTCCGCCGCCCGGGAGCGACCGCAATCAGTGCCCGGCCAAGCGGGGCGACGGCGGCGCCCCCAACGGCGTGCGGAACGGGCGGGCGACCGAGGTGGGCCCAGCCTCGCCGCGGCGCGCGGGGCTTCTGCGCCGCAACTCGCTGACGGGCGAGGAGGGCCAGTTGGCCCACGTGAGTAACTGGCCTCTCCACTACCTGTTCTGCTTCGGCACGGAGCTGGGCAACGAACTCTTCTACATACTGTTCTTCCCCTTCTGGATCTGGAACCTGGACGCCCTGGTGGGCCGGAGGCTCGTGGTCATCTGGGTGCTGGTCATGTACCTGGGCCAGTGCACCAAGGACATCATCCGCTGGCCGCGGCCCGCCTCGCCACCCGTGGTCAAGTTGGAGGTTTTCTACAACTCTGAGTACAGCATGCCCTCCACCCATGCCATGTCCGGCACCGCCATCCCCATCTCCATGATCCTCCTCACCTATGGCCGCTGGCAGGTAAGGGTCGCTGTCCTCTCCCCGCACAGCCTCCGAGCCTCGTTGCTCTCCGCAGTCGTTTGGTTTTGCCATTCCCTTCCCAGACTTCTTTTTCCACAGGTTTTCACAGTACCCTCCAAACAGGCCCTTTCTACCTTAAATAATAATAATGAAACGGTAGGGAAAACCTAAGACTTAGCCATCAAACTCTATTTTAATAGTAATGCTTTTCTTGGAACCTAAAGGAAATACCGTTCGTGGAGTAATACATTATCATCGGGCTTTAGTTGAGTTGATAACAGGTTTTTAATTCTTGTGATGCACAGACTATCATTATGATTAAGTATACCGTGCTTATAATTAATCGTTGGGTGATTAAGATTCACCCGTTTTATACGGTGCCTTTCCCCAGACTGATTTCTGTCTCAGGCATAGGTAAAGTCATTGACTTTTTCTGGTGACAGTGTTTGTAAAATAAACATGGTCATTCAGGCAATGAAGTAATGAATTTGAAACGAAAGCCACGCTTAGTGAAGTTAATGGAGCACTGCCTGAGTGCTCTTTTTAAGGGGTGCGGTTGCTAATTTGCTGATAGACACAATTTAATTAGCTTTTGGATCACTGATCTGTACTGTCAGTTGTTGAGCTACAGTATGTTGAATTAGCTTTGCAAATGCTTGGTTTTAGTTGGTCTTAAAAGTAGGGATCTTGGTCAGACCAGTGGGCTTGTAAAAATGGTAAATATGACAGACCGACAGCCAGGAATGAGTGAGTTTTTAAACAGGAAAACTTTTATATTTTGCGTACTACTTCTGGCCTCCCATTTTTCGGTTTTTCGTGGTCTGTAAATGCAGATTTAAAAGCTAGATCTTTTTTATATAGAAGCAAAATTTCTTTTTAGACTGATGTCTCTTTTATCTGGTCACTTTAAAATTCTTATTGAAGTTCAGTTGGTTTACAATGTTGTGTTAGTTATCTGTCTTTTAAATTGTAAGGAGGTTTGTTCGTTCTGCAGACCAGTCCCTTAATTTAAGAATAAAGTTAATAACTATGAAGAATCTAAGGAATCAGACTTCTTGATTTCCACCACCCCCCCCATTACAGCACAAAATTATCTTCTGAGAAATACACATCCTGTGTAAACTCTGTTATGGTAAAGTTACCTATCTCAGACTTAATTTCAGTACAGATAAACCCTTGTCCTCATAGACACTTCTGGGCAGTGCATCGCTTACAGACCGTGGAAAATGTGTAATGTGTGTAATAAGAATGGCAGAATTATGAGGGAAGAGTACCATGAATGTTTTTTCTTTTTCCCTATGCAACCTAAGGAATTACACAGTAATATTCAGATTGTAAAGTAATGCTGCTTGTTTTGAATAATAGGTAAATATCTCAAATGCACTTAATCTAAATACTTCAGAGTTTAAGATTGTCATTGAGTTATGATATTTATTGGTTAGCTAATGATGTTTCTCTTATTTTTATGAGATTTTTCAGGATTCTGTAATGATAGAGCCTTTTTAAACTCCTCATTGAGTAGCTATGTTGCAAGCAATTAATTTTTAGCAGTCCAAGTAAGAGAAAGTAGTTTTTTTTCTCTTCATTCATTGAGAGCACATGTTAACAGGAAGTCTGAAAACAGTACCATGGGATGCATCTATCAGTATTTTAACACTTCAGGGTTATTTGAATTACCAGAATATGCTTACAGTATAGTTTTTCAACAACCTAGTATATTTAATTCAAAGTTTGAGGGCTTTATATATCATACAGTTTTAGAATTAGAGCTAGTCAGGACTTAAACGTCTCCTGGTCTCAAACTGTCATTTTACAGATGTTGAAACTGACCAGTTACAGTAGAATTAATCTTGTAAAATTTGTTTATTCTTTTACATGTCCATTACAGGTTTGAATAAACTTCCAAAATTTGAGTAATTATTAGTCTGTGATTAGTTGTTTTGAAAAAAAGACTCCCTTACATGAAAGTTCTGTGTTTATAAATGGTTGTAATAATTCAGTACAAAAAACCTAAATGACCTTTTAAATGTTTTTACTTTTTTGTTTTAAAACCTTGTTATGAATTGAAAACAAAAGTACTTTGCTTTGCTTTAAGGTGTTTTGGTCCTCTTCTCTGCCAGTTAGTACTGTAGTACTTAGGAGGCTTGTATTTCCAGAGTGAGTGATGGAAAAATGTATGTATTGCGAAGTGGGATAGGAATTAAACAGTGAAAGCCTAGTGTTTTTCTAAGTAACAGCCGTTTTGGCTCACAGTCGCCGTCTGCTTGTGCTCCTGCTGCTTGTTCAGGACAGGTGTGTTTGTCTCTACGTGCCTAGGATGCTGAAACTTCTCTGGACGCTTGAGTTATCTCCCTTTGGTAGGACATCTGCTTCACTCCTCCCTTCAAGCCACTTCCTGTTCCTGCTTGAAATCTGGTCATGGTTCACTTACATGAAACCTTTTAACTGACACCTTCGAGTTTCATTATTCGTGTGTTCTTAAAATAACAGTAAGCCAGAAAAATTATTAGGGGCTTGCATCAACTGCAGTTTCTATAGTTTACCCCCAGAGATTCTGATCCATTAGATAAGTAAGGGGTATTGCATTTTATTGAAATTCCCTAAATATTTTTGAGGAAAAAAACATGTACTTTCTTAAGTCCCATCCAGTAAAATTAGTGTATTTGATCCTTAGACTATATTTTATATTTCTCCAACATTGCCGTTCTTTTGCAGTTCTTTTAAAGGCACATTGCCGTTCTTTTGCAGTTCTTTTAAAGGCATGTTAATAATACAAAAAGGGAAATTGAAACAGTATGGCTCCAAACAATTATTTGATATACTGGAAGAATTTTTTTCCAGTAATGCAGGATAAAAAATGTTATGGCATTTCTCCATGTATTAAATAGCTTGATCATATTATTTGTTGGAGTTTTTTGTAGCTGAATTGAGAAAAAGTAAGAAATAAAGAACATTAGATTTTAAAAACATAGTCTTTTGAAGAATAATATAAAAAAGTAAAGCACTCCTTTTATATTTATTTCTGCATGTTCTTTCCAGAAATAAAGTCTTAATTTTTCAATAATATGGCCTATAATGAGTTCAAGTTTTATACTTGACTTAATAACATTAAACAATTTTTAGATGAATTTCATTTAAAAAAATTAGTGACATCACATGCTTTATAGCCTTACCCATTCCCAACTAGTCCATATGCTTTCACTACTTTTAAAATTATTATTAAAATAAGGAATATTATTATCTTTATTAATATTTATTAAGGCCTTACTGTGGGTCAGACATTGTTTGAAATGTTTATTACCCCATTTAGTCTGCTCTTAAAACATGCCAGTGTTTGGTCCTGCTGTTAATACAAGCTTACAAATTAGGAAACTGAGATAGGGGAAGAATAACTTACTCAAAGTTATATAGCTAGTGAGTCACAGGCTGACTGCAAACTTATGGACAGACTCCAGAGCTTACAGAGAAAACTCTTCACATCATGCTTTGTCAATTTTAAATTGACTTTGCAGTAATAAAATTTTTGAAATAGATATGTGTCCTTACAATACAAAAACAGCTTTGATATGCCTTGAGATACATGTACAAAAGTCACAAATATTTCTTTTAAACATAAGTTGTTGACTGAAACTAAATGCTGATTTAATTACCCTTCCTTTCTTCTATTTTTCTAAAATGAATTTAAAAAATTGAGCATAATGAAGGCTTTGGGGAAAAAACATATTTATCATAATATCGTTTATTGTAGATAATAAAGGAAACTATTTATGAGGTCATGAAATGATAAAAGGCAAAGAAGTAAGAAGTAAGAGAAGAGTTAGAAAAGTAGGTCACAAATGACAAAGACCAGAAAAGGCTTTAGGAGCCACAGGGAACTGATCATTATAGTAATTCTGGGAAGAAATACAGTTTATTAAAAAATGAAATTGGCTTGCTACTTTATTTCTTTTTACCTAGCTGATACTTGGGTTTGAAATGCACATTTTTCTGATTTTCTACGTGCTTATTAATAAATCTCAATTTTAAATTTATTTATTTGAATGGATAATAGATTGTTGAAAATCCATTGTTTACGTAAAAAATGTGAAGAGGAGAGTAGGGCTTCCCCCCGTGGCTCAGCAGTAAAGAATTCATCTGCGATGCAGGAGACTTGGGTTGCAACGCAGAAGACTTGGGTTCGATCCCTGTTTGGGAAGATCCTCTGGAGGCAGGCCTGGCAACTCAGTTCCGTATTCTTGAGAATTCCATGGACCGAGGAGCCTGATGGACTTACATAGTCTGTGGGGTCGCAGAAAGTTGGACACGACTTTAAGCTACTGAGCACATACAGTTTTTCTTTTTGTTGTCACAGCTAGGAGGCTCTCTTTTCCAGAAGGAGTCATCATTAGAAATTTCTTATTTAATCTTCTGGAGATGATCTTTACTTTGGTAGTGGTATATTTACGTAGTTTGTTCTTCCTACAGATGGCAACGTACTATACTGTTCTGGACCTTGCTTTTTTCACTTAGAACTATATTGTGAAGGTTTTCCTCTTCATTTACCCAGCAGTTAATGAATACTCATTTTGTGCTTGTGATTGTTTTAAATGCCTTACATGACTTTAAATCCCCAGAAAATCCCATGAGTATTGTCACTGGTTTGCAGAAGAAACTGAGGCAGAGGAAGTTAAGTGACTTGCCCAAAATGACTCTACAGGTACCTAACAGAGCCTGGATTTTAGATTCAGGCGGTCTGGCTCTGAAGTGACCCCACCCTGCTGTGTTATACTGTATCTCTGAATTTGCATTTTCCGTTGAGAGAGCGATCTGATTTTTGCACATGCATGGTGTTCCAGTGTATTAACAGCATAATTTATTCGGAACGTGACTATTCCATTGCTGCCAGTTCAAAACCATTCTCTATTCTTTTCCTACAAGATTGTTGGTATTTTACTAATGTTTAAAAACGATACCTCTTTGGTTTTCTTTTTTTTTTTCCAAGTCCTTGCTCTACCTTCAGATAATGTTATACCAGTTCAGGTACAGCAATAGCATGCTTTATTTTTCCCTTTTCCCTCCTTTGTATTGTTGTCATACATTTTACATCTATATTATAATACTCGGAGTACGTTGTTATTCTTTTTGTATAGTGTTCCAGGATTATTTCTAGAAATATTTTTTCCTCCCTTCTTCTCTAACATCCTCCCCTTCTGAAACTTGTCTCACGTATGTTAGGTTTGTTGAACACTGGTCACTTGTAGATCACTAGTGCTTTGATGATGACGATAATGATGACTGTGGTGCTTTTGCTTTCTCTGCTTCATTTTGGATAGTTTCTATTGCTGTGACTTGAAATTCACTGGTTTTCTGCAGCGTCTAATTTTCTTGTAAACATCATGTAGAATGGGGTATGATTTTAGATACTGTATACTTTTATATCTGGAAGTTCCTATTGACTCTCTGGTCTAGTATACAGTTAAATTACTTGTCAGTTTACTCCTTTTAGGCTCGCTGGAGTGAATCTGGAATAACCATAGTCTAGAGCTCAGTTAGCCTGACTGACTTACAGTGATAACCTTCTGAAGACGACCCAGTTCCCTCAGCTCTCTGCCTGATGGGAAAGCAGTTGCAGGCGTGTGTAAGCTCTGGGAATTACATGGTCGTCTACTACTTTCCAGTAGCTTTCCCCCAGCCCTGGTGGACTTTTGTCCCATGTGTGCATAAGGTAGTACACAGCCAGCAATTTGCAGAGACCCCCTCACCTCCACGGAGTTCTTGCTCCATGCAGAGTCCTGTTTCCAGTAGGCTCTTGACAATTGTTGCTGCTTTGGCTCCTGGGAACTGCTGTTTCTCCCTCCGTAGCTCAGTAAGACTGTTGGACTTTGTTTCGGTTCCTCTTCTCATGCAACAGCCTGGAAAGTCCCTTTAGCAACAAGCCAGGGCAATCAGAGGGCTCTTTGCATTTTCTCTTTTCTTATGAATCACAGTCCTGTGCTATTTGTTTTCCAATATCTGAAAACAGTTCTTTCATATAATTTGTCTAGGTTTTTGGTTGTTTTCAGTGCAACGGCTTTTCCTACAACAGTTAATTGTTTATGGGCAGAAACAGATATCTTTTTACCTCTACTGTTTTGTGGGTTTTTTTTTTAATGGTTATAAAATACAACAGCTTCAGTTCAGTTCAGTTCAGTTGCTCAGTCGTGTCCAACTCTTTGCGACCCCATGAACCACAGCACACCAGGCCTCCCTGTCCATCGCCAACTCCCGGAGTCCACCCAAACTCATGTCCTTTGAGTCGGTGATGCTATCCAACCATCTCATCCTCTGTCGTCCCCTTCTCCTCCTGCTCTCAATCTTTCCCAGCATCAGGGTCTTTTCCAATGAGTCAACTCTTCGCATCAGGTGGCCAAAGTATTGGAGTTTCAGCTTTAGCATCAGTACTTCCAATGAACACCCAGGACTGATCTCCTTTAGGATGGACTGGTTGGATCTCCTTGTAGTCCAAGGGACTCTCAAGAGTCTTCTCCAACACAATAGCTTGCTGAGATGTAATTCATGTACCATACAATTCACCCATTTAAAGTATACAAGTCAGTGGCTTTCAGTATATTCATAGTATTGTGCAACTATCACCACAGTCAACTTTGTAACATTTTCATCATCCCCCAAAGAAACCCCATCCCCATAGTCATTGCTCCCTATTTTCCCCCAATCTCTCGGCACCTCGAGACAATCACTAATCTACTCCATAGATTTGCCTACTGTTGTCATCTTGTATAAACAGTATGTAGTCTGTTGTGAATAGCTTTTTTCGCATGGCATAATGTATTAAGATTCATCCATTTTGTAGCATGTATCAGTACTTCAATTCATTTTTACTGCTGAGTAATATGCCAGTGGTAAAGAATCCACCTGCCAGTGTAGGAGACACAGGAGAAATGAGTTTAATCCCTTGGTCAGGAAGATCCCCTGGAGGAGGAAATAGCAGCCCACTCCAGTATACTTGCCTGGAAAACTCTATGGACAGAGGAGCCTGGCGGGCTGCAGTCCATGGGGTCACAAAGAGCTGGACACATCTTAGTAGCTGAGCATGCAGGCCAGTGGATGAATATACACTGTTTTATGTGTCTTTTCATCTGCTCATGGACGTTTGAGTTCACTTTCTGTGCCGTGGTGTGTGCTTGGTTTCTCAGTCATGTCTGACTCTTTGTGACCCTGTGGGCTGTAATCTGCCAGACTTCCCTGTCCATGGGGATTCTCCAGGCAAGAATACTGGAGTGGGTTGCAATGCCCTCCTCCAGGGGATCTTCCCAACCCAAGGATTAAACCCAGGTCTCCCGCAATGCAGGCGGATTCTTTACAGCTGAGCTACCAGGGGTTCACTTTTTAGTTATTTTGAATAATGTTGCCTTGGATGTTTTTACATAAGTTTTGTAGACATAATTTTTTTGGTGTTTTTTCTCTTGGGTTACTTAATAGTTTTTGAAGTCTTTTATGTTATGGTGAAATTAGCCTTTGGATTGTGGTATGATTTGGAAATACATTTTACTAAATTATTACTTCTCTTCTGACTTTTTTTCCAAGCAGAATTTTTTTCTTTTCATGTATCAAGTTTTATTTCATAGTTTTGGGGTTTTGTGTAATGTTAGGATGTCCTCCTACCATGGTTTCCTATAGTACTTTTATAGTTTCATTTTTTTTATGCTTAAGTTTTTGAATCTAATCTCATTTTGAGGAAGGAATCCATGTTGATATTTCCTAATGGCATCATTTATTGAATAATCCATTTTCCCCTGTTAACTTGAACTGTCACTTTTATCATATATTAAGGATAGGTATATATTTGGGGTCCTTGCCCATACCTTGAGTTAGAGTTGATATATCTGATATTGTGTGCAAATGTGTGTGCTTAGTCACTCAGTTGTGTCTGGCTCTTTGTGGCCCCATCAACTGTAGCCTACCAGGCTCCTCTGTCCACGGGAATTCTCCAGGGAAGAATACTGGAGTGGGTTGCCATGCCCTCCTCCAGGGGATCTTCCCTGCCCAGGGCTCAAACCCAGGTCTCCCACATTTCAGGTAGATTCTTTACTTCTGAGCCACCAGAGAAGCCCAAGAATACTGGAGTGGGTAGTCTATCCCTTCTCCAGGGGATCTTCCTGACCCAGGAACTGAACCAGGGTCTCCTGCATTGCAGGTGGATTCTTTACCAGCTGAGCTACTAGGGAAGCTTGTGTTGCACACAACAGTATTGTGTGCAAATATTATACTGTTATTATAGTTTTATAAATATTTTTTCAGAATTCTCATTGTTTTTTTTTGTTTTATTTATTTATCTTTAGTTGAAAGAGAATTGCTTTACAATATTGTGTTGGTTTCTGCCACATATCAGCATGAATCAGCCATAGGTATACGTATGTCCTGTCTTTCTCTTTTTTAAATTTACTTACTTACTTTTGGATGCGCTGGGGCTTTGTTGTTGCCTGGGCTTTTCTCTGGTTGTGGCGAGTGGGGCCTACTCTCTAGTTATGGTGCACAGACTTATCGCTGCAGTGACCTTTCTTGTGGAGCGGGGGCTCCAGAGTGTGGGCTCAGAAGTTGTGGTGCATGGGGGCTTAGTTGCTCCACAGCATGTGGAATCTTCCCGGATCAGGGATCGAACCCATGTCTCCTGCATTGGCAGATAGATTCTTTACCACTGAGCCACCAGGGAAGTGTGCCCTTTTCTCTAGAACCTACCTCCCACCCCATCCTACCCATCTAGGTTGTCCCAAAGCCCTGGTTTGAGTTCCCTGAGTTATACATTTACTCTTTTTATTTTTCTTCACGTACTTTAGATTTTGTCTAGTTCTGAAAGAAAAATCCTTTTGCGGTTCTTTTTATTGGAAAGATAAAGTTGTTGTTTTGCATTTAAGTGTTTGATCCATCTTCGGTTGGTTTGTATGTGTTGTGAGGTATGGATCTGACATAATTTTTTATATGAATATTTAACTGACCCTGTACCATTTTTGGGTAGTTCATTCTTTTCCACTATAGTATTATTATCTGTAATACTACTTATGTTACATATCAAGTTCCCATATTTTCAGGTCCAATTCTGGGTTCTCTGTTCTGTTTTACTGGTCTGTTTGTCTAATCTCTTTAGTGATAATCATTGCCTTAAATGCTATAGTTGCTTTAAAGTAAGTCTTGGTATCTGTTTATGAAAGTTCTATATCATACTCTTCAAGATTATGTTGGCTATTTTTGAATATTTCTTTTCAGTATATATTTTAGAATCACCTCTTTAATTTCCGTGTAAAAGCCTGTCTGGACTTTGACAGAAATTGAAATTAATTTATAAATTAATATGGAGAGTAAAGTAAAATTAAAAATAAATTAATTAAAAAAATTAATATGGAGAGAATCAATAGTCTTACAATATTGAATTTTCTTATGTTTGAATATAATAAATTTTACTTATTTAAATTTTCTTAAATGTATTTCAGTGAAGTTTTATAATTTTCTCCATATGGATCAACCATATTTTTTGTTGGATTTATTTCTGGTTACTTTATTTTTTGTTACTGTTGTAAATGATATCTTGTTAAAATTCAAATATTCTAACTTTTTGCAGCTGTAGTATAGAAATGCCCTTGGCTTTAGTACATTGATTGCATATAAACTTTGTTCAACTCTCCATTAATTTAATAATTTGTATGATAGTCTCATATGTTTTCTATGGGGAAAATCATGTCAACTGAGAATAATGACAAGTACATTTGTTCTGTTGTAATTATATATTTGTTTCTTCTGATTGACTAAAAAGCTTTAAGGTAATGACATTCAATTCCACAAATATAATCTCTTCACATTTTTATTAAGTACTAGGTAACAATATAAGCCCTCTAGATATCAGAGTGAATAAAACAAATAAGTTCTGTTTGCTCAAGGAGATTAGATTGGTATTTTAGAAATATTCTAGTATCTGTAGTATGGAAAATGGACTGGAAAGAAGCAAGGCAGGAGGCAGGTAAGTCAGACCTAGTAAGAAGTTGCTCTGCTTGCTAGTCCAAGGAAGAGTTGATGGGGAGCTACATCAGGAGACTGCATCATCAGCCTGCTGCCTGATTTTTTTATGACCTGTGAACTGTGAATGGCTTTCACAGTTTTAAATAAAGTCAAAAGAAGAATATTTTATGACACATGTAAATTATATTATTCAAAATTCTAGTGGCTTATACAGTAAAGCTTTATTGGAACACAGCCATGTCAGTTCATTTGTATATTGTCCCTTGTGCTTTTGTGCTACAACAGCACAGATGAGTAGTTGTGACATTGATTGTATAGTCCACAAAGCCCAAGATAGTTACTTTCTGGCTCTTTATAGAAAAAGACTTTACTGGCCCCTGACCTATATAGTGGCAGAAGAGAGAAATGTGTGAATTTGAGAGAGATGAAGATACAGCATTGGCAAGGCTTGGCGATTAACTGGATGTGTCTGTAAAGAGGAAAAAATGGAGTAAAGGATTCTTCCCAGATTTCCAAATATTTGGAAAGACAAGAAATAGTAGTTTGATTTCTAGAAATAGAAAATATTGAAATCAGGTCAGATTTAGGGAAAGGAGTAGGAGCTTGGAGGAGATGAATTCTGTTTTAGATATGTTGAGTTGGAGGTGTCTGTAAGACAGCCATTTGTAAATATCTGGAAGGCAGCTGTATACATGAAAGAGACCTGGACAGGTTTAGTCATCAACATGAATTTGCAGAACAAAGTGCTGAGAGTGGATGATATTGCTCTGAGAGAGTGCATAGAGTAAGACGAACAGAGGGTCTAGTAGGAAAAAAACTTTAAAGACATTAATATCTAAGGACTGGATAGAGTGAAAGGAACCTGGAACGGAATCTGATAAGTAGCAGTTTGAGAGGTAAGAAGATATCTTAGGGATTGTCTAACTAAGGCTGGGGGCAGGGAGGGGTGTACAGTGTTCTAGTAACCCGTTTGAACTATCTTAAGCAAAAAAAAAAAAAAAAAAGTTATTTGAGGACTAGAGGCCGGTGTCTCATGGAAGTCAAGGCTGAAGTGCTCCGAGGTCTCCTTAGGGACTGGAGCCATGCTCTGGAGTACTATCAAAAGGAAGGGCATGCCGTCCATCTTTGCTTCTTGAGGCTGTGTGGCATCTTAGTTCTGCTGCTTTCTTCTCTGTCTCTGCTTTGGCACGTGTCTGTCAGCCTCACCCCTAGTTCTACGTCATTTCTGAATTCAAATATATAACAGAGACTGGCTGACCTTCTCACTTTATTTCAAACTACTATTAGGAAAAAGAACCAAATCAGCTTCGTTCAGCCAGTGGGTCTGCTTCTCTAGAGCCAGTTGTCTGATCTAGTAGCTGTGGTCCAGAGAACAGCATCACACAGTGTGAATGCTTTTCCCGGGCCACATTGCTGGGTCTAAGTGGGGCGTTTCCAGAAGAGAGAAGTATAGACTGGACAATATCGTAAAAAGAATATACTATAAATTAGAAGTTAAAGAAAAGGGGGTATTCTGGAGAAGAAAAGTAATTTGATATAAGTTGATATTGTTAAATGTTGATACTGTTAAAAGGATGACTACTGAACCTTATAGAAGATTTGGAAAATAGAAGAATAGGACAAAGCTAGTATTTATTCCTTACAATTTTGAAACAGTTTGGACCATATTGTATATGGACTTTATTTTTTGTTTAATTAATGTGTGATGGTAAATTTTATGTGTCAACTTGGCTAGGTCACAGTACCCAGAGTTTTGGTCAAACACTATTCTAGATGTTTCTGTGAGGATATTTTTAGATGACAGAGAAAGAAGGTGACAGACCATAAAGAAGGCTGAGTGCCGAAGAATTGATGCTTTCTAATTGTGATGCTGGAGAAGACTCTTGAGACTCTTGGACTGCAAGGAGATCAAACCAAGTCAATCTTAAAGGAAGTCAACCCTGAATATTCACTGGAAGGACTGATGCTGAAGCTCCAATACTTTGGCCACCTGATATGAAGAGCCACCAGATAACCTTCTGTAATGTAGGTGGGGCTTTATCCAATCAGTAGAAGATCTTAAGAGAAAAAAAGACTACCCTCCTCCAAAGAAAGCATCAGTTCTTTGGTGTTCAGCCTTCTTTATGGTCCAACTGTCACATCTGTACATGATTACTGGAAAAATCATAGTTTTGACTATATGAACCTTTTGTCAGCAAAGTGATGTCTCTGCTTTTTGGTTTATCATAGCTTTCCTTCCAAAGAGCAATTTTAATTTCATGGCTTCAGTCACCATCTGCAGTGATTTTGGAGCCCAAGAAAAGAAAGTCTGTCACTGTTTCTCCTTGTACCAAAGAACTGATCCCTTCCAATCGTGGTGCTGAAGAAGATGCTTATGCCTTGGATTGCAAGGAGATCAAAACAGTCAGTCATGAAGGAAATCAACCCTGAATATTCATTGGAAGGACTAATGCTGAAGCTGAAGTACCAATACTTTGGCCACCTGATCCGAAGAGCTAACTTGTTGGAAGAGACCCTAAGCTGGGAAACATTGAAGGCAGAAGGAGAAGGGGGTGGCAGAGGATGAGATGGTTAGATAGCATCACTGACTCAATATATTGACATGACTTTGAGCGAACTTCGTGAGTTAGTCGGGAACAGAGGAGCCTAGGTACTGCAGTTCATGAGGTTGCGAAGAACTGGAAATGACAGCAACTGAAGAACACAACATCCCCCAAGGAAGAGGGGATTCTGTCAGCAGACTGCCTTTGGATTTGAGCTAATCAAGTTCCCTAGGTTTCCACACTGCTTGCCTGCCCTGCAGGTTTTGGATTTGCCAGCCTCTGTAATCCTTAAAATAAATCCAATAGTAAAGCAGATTCTTGACAATAGTAAATCTCACTGTGTGTGTACATACACATCCTGTTGGTTCTTTTTCTCTAAAGCGTTCTGACATACATTTTGTCATAAACTTTCAATCAGTAAAAGTTCCTAGAAAATGTTATTAATGAATGAAATATTTTCATATTCCTGCAACTACTTTTTTATTATAGGGTTTCCTTTCCCATTGATATTACTTACAAATGAGGAAACTGCATTACAAAGAGACTATGAAACTTACCCCATGGTCCCACACCTGAAGAAGTAAACACCTTTCATGGGATCTGTCTAGCTCCCAGCCCTCTAAAGGCTCCCTTGCCTATAGAGCTCACATATTTTCTCTACATGATGTTGCCCATCAGGATTGAGAAGAGTACTATTTGGGCAGGTTTCCTGAGAGAAGAAGTAGTAAATTCAGAAACCTTCAGCTGCCCTGTGGACTGAAGAAGAGAGAAACTGGTCTGCAGGAAAAGAAGAATGAAGTGGATATGTAAAGAGAAGAGATGGCCCTGTGACTGTCCAGTTTATAATTCCAGTTTCTTCTTGAAACTTAGCCTCATTCTGCCCTAGTGTTCTAAATCTTTCTAATGTATCTATTTTTTCCCCTTCAAGATAATTAGATATATCTGTTATTTTCATTTTTAGAGTCCCAATAAATGTATGTAGTAAGTCATTAGATCCAGGTCTGTGTAATTTTATTTGGCAGTGCTGTGGAGCTTGTGGGATCTTAGTTCCCTGACCAGGGATTGAATTGGGCTCTTGGCAGTGAATGCACTGAGTTCTAACCACTGGAAAACCAGGGAATTCCCCAAAACTGATATTTTTAAACACTATGGTCAGTAAATACTGATTTATTCATTGTTATATGTTACATGTAAATTTATGGTAAACATACTTATATATAATCCTTGCCCTCATTTCTGTTTTTTTAGTGAAAAGTTATAGGAGAGAGGTTACTGATTCAATGTATATGAATATTTAGAGCTCTTTTATGTATTGACAGAATGTTTTCCAGAAAGGTTGTCTCAATTTTTACTCCACTACAGTGTATGAGAACAATATCATATATATCATTAATGTTTTATTCTTGTCCTCTGTTGTTTACATACATACTCTCCATTCCTTAAATTGAAAATGTATAAATTTTTTGTTGCTTGCTTTTGTCCTACATTTAAGTTACTTTAAAAATTTTTGAATTCTACTAAAGACAGTTTTCATAACTGCTTTTTAATTGTATTAATAAATAATTATATTGACTTACCAACTTCAGTGAGTAGGAATGGAAATACCTTAATATAAAAAATAATTCTGATTATGTGTGATAAATATTTAAGGAAAGCATATCAATAAGGGTAAAACCATTTAGTAGAATAACTGAAGGAAATGTATAGATAAGTGTTCCATGATAGGGTTTACAATGAAAAGATTAGATAGTGGTATGAAATGAGAAACAGCTAGGAGATCATGTAATCTGTTTTGAGTTTAGTAAATTTTTATTAATTTGAAAATTTGAAGGATTTGTACATTTTTCTTTCACATTTTGTTGTTGTTTTGGGTTTTCTTGTCTGTGCAGCTTGCAAGGGATCTTAGTTCCCTGATCAGGGATCAAACCCACACTCTCTGCTGTGAAGATCGACTCATTGGAAAAGACCCTGATGCTGGGAAAGATTGAAGGCAGGAGAAGAAGGGGACAACAGAGGATGAGATGGTTGGATGGCATCACCGACTTGATGGACATGAGTTTGAACAAGCTCTGGCATTGGTGATGGTCAGGGAAGCCTGGGGTGCTGCAGTCCATGGGGTTGCAGAGAGTTGGACACAACTGAGTTACTGAACTAACATTCTTTTTAGAGGAAATACTTAAATTTACCAGATAAAGCTCAACATTCTCTAAGAAGAAAACGGAAACTAGGAACCTTTATCAAACTTGAAATTATAACCTATTTGTGTAGTGATAAAAGTATAAAGTAATATGGATGGTAACTTGGAAGAGGCATCAGAATAGGCTGCTAGAGTGTAGTACTTAAATGTTATGTAGCATCCCTGGGTCTGTTTCTTATTTTGTAAAGAGAGGGGAATGAAATCGGTATAAGATATCCTTTCTACCTGTAATTAAGTGATATTTAATTTTTTTCCATTCTAAGAAAAACCAAGTAAAATATATCCATGATGTTTTTGATCCTAGTGATACAAGGAATTAAACAATACACTTTTGGGAATTCTCTGGAGTTCCAATAGTTAGGACTCCACACTTCCACTGCTGGGTACCATGGTTCAATCCCTCTTGGGAAGCTAAGATCCCACATGCTGAGCAGCCAAGAAATAAATAAAATAAAAGAATTGCTGGATACATTAAAAAATAACACACTTTATACAGCCTAGTATAGTGGTTAAGAGTTCAGACTTGGGAATCAGATTTCCAATGTTTGAATCTCATATCTGTAACTTAATACCTATTTGATTTGGGGCCTCTCTGTGAGGCATTTCATTTAAATTAGTACACCTACCCCTTAGGGTTGTTCTGATGATTAAATGAACTAATATTTGTAAAGAAAGTGAAGTTGCTCAGTGGTGTCCGACTCTGCAATCCCATGGACTGTGTAGCCTACCAGTTCCTCCCGTCCATAGAATTCTCCAGGCAAGAGTACCGGAATGGGTTGCCATTTCCTTCTCCAGGGGATCTTCCTGACCCAGGGATTGAACCCGTGTCTCCCGCATTGCAGGCAGACACTTTACCATCTGAGCCACCAGGGAAGCAATATTTGTAAAGCTCTTACAATAGTGCCTGGTATAGAGTTAATTGTATGTTAAATTATTTATTACTATCTCAGTAAAGAACAAACCCACATGCATTTCTTTTAATATATGCCTAGAATGGAATTTAGGGTATAAATTAGGGTATAAAAAATTTAGGGTATAAAAAAATCCAGTTTGAGTTTTCTATTGCAATGCCTTTTGCATTTTGAAAATTGCTATTGTTGTTGTTTAGTCGCTCAGTCGTGTCTGACTGTGACCCAATGGACTGCAACATGCCAGGCTTCCCTCTACTTCACTGTCTCCTGGAGCTTGCTCAAACTCATGTCAGTTGAGTCATTGATGCCATCCAACCATCTCGTCCTCTGTCATCCCCTTCTCCCGTCCCCTTCTCTTCCTGCCTTCAATCTTTCCTAGCATCAGGGACTTTTCCAGTGAGTTGGCTCTTCCCATCGGTTGGCCAAAGTGTTGGAGCTTCAGCTTCATCATCAGTCCTTCCAATGAATATTCAGGATTGATTTCCTTTAGGACTGACTGGTTTGATCTCCTTACAGTCCAAGAGACTCTCAAGAGTTTTCTCGAACACCACAGTTCAAAAGCATCAATTCTTCAGCACTTAGCTTTCTTTATGGTCCAACTCTCACATCCATACATGACTACTGGAAAAACCATAGCTTTCACTAGACGGGGTTTTGTTTCTTTTATTTTCATGGCTGTAGTCACCGTCTAGAGTGATTCTGGAGCCAAGAAAATAAAATCTGTCACTGTTTCCATTGTTTTCCCATCTATTTGCCATGAAGTGATGGGACCAGATGCCATAATCTTCATTTTTTGAATGTTGAGTTTTAAGCCAGCTTTTTCTCTCTCCTCTTTCACCTTCATCAAGAGGCTCTTTAGTTCCTCTTTGCTTTCTGCCATTAGGGTGGTGTCATCATTCATATCTGAGGTTATTGATATTTCTCCTAGCAATCTTGATTCCAGCTTGTGTTTCATCCAGCCTGGCATTTCACATGATGTACTCTGCATAGAAGTTAAATAAGCACAGTGACAGTAAACAGCCTTGACATACTCCTTTCCTAATTTTGAACCAGTCCATTGTTCCATGTCCAGTTCTAACCGTTGCTTCTTGACCTGCATACAGGTTTCTTGGGAGGCAGGAAAGGTGGTCTGGTATTCCCATCTCTTGAATTTTCCAGTTTGTTGTGATCCACATAGTAAAAGGCTTTAGCATAGTCAATGAAGCAGAAGTAGATGCTTTTCTGGAATTCTTTCATTTTTTTCTGTGATCCAATGGATGTTAGCAATTCGGTCTGTGGTTCCTCTGCCTTTTCTAAATCCAGCTGTACATCTGGAAGTTCTTGGTTCACGTAGTTAAATTCCGCTACTCCATTTATTCTCCCAAGTGCTGTTGTCATCCCAGACTAGATTTATTTCCAACTGTAAAGATTTGAATTAGGAATTAAAAAAAAAATCTCCACAGAATCTGTAACATTAGGAGAAATTTAGGCATTGGAGAAATTTTCTGGCACCTTGTAAGCAAATGGCTATATTAGATGAAAACTTATTTGGTAGGTTAAAATCAGAATGAATGAATGAATTGGAAACTGCCTACAAGGCTGGTTTACTAAATTATTTTGTTTCTACTCTGGTTTCTGCAGAGAGAATTAGTAGTTTGTATTTCGTCTTAATTATCTGCAAAGCTGTGGTCTGCTTGTGATACGTAGCCCTTGTTTTTTTTCTTTTTTAATTTTTTAAATTTGTTGCAGTATGATGACACATTTACAAGAGACTTGGAAAATATACCTCCACTATGTATTACAAGTTTTAAGTAGATAAATTAAGATTTTTAGTTGGAGTTTCAATATCAAACTCTCAAAACTTAGTAGAATGAATAGACAGAAAAGTAGAAGGATATAGTAGACCTGAAAAGCCCTATGATCCAATTCAGCATAACTAGGATTTATACAGTTCTCACATGACAGCAGAATACAAATTCTATTCAAGTTCCCATAGACTGTAAGCTGGATTTCACATTATATTTAGTTGCATTGAGCTCCATGTAAGAAATTCTGATAAATTCTCTTTCATTTTTATTCTGTTTATTTTCTAATTTTCCTTGTTATAGCTTATTAGATACATTCATCATTTAAAAGACATTTAATTTCCAAATACATGGAGTTTTTAAAGTATCTTTGATAATTTCTCTTTTTTATACTAATTTATTATTTAAATACTTTCTTCTCTGCAGTCACCCTCTGAGTTTTTTCAGTCTTTTAACTTTATTGAGGCTTTTAATGTCTACATCAAAGATCTCTCTTGGTAAATGTCACATTGCACTTGAAAATTCATGGGTTTTTTTCAAGTATCTTATAATACTGATTTGTAACGTATTTCCACAGTGATCAGAGAACAGACTATGATTTTGTACCTTTAGACCATGAAATTTTTGCACCTTGTTTTACGTCCCCGGATATGTTCCAGTATCTCCTGGATTATAGCCTGTGTATGCTATGTTATGCTATACTAAGTTGCTTCAGTCATGTCTGACTGTTTGTAACCTTAAGGACTGAAGGCCACGGGCTCCTCTGTCCGTGGGATTCTCTGGGCAAGAATACTCGAGTCGGTTGCCATGCCCTCATCCAGGGGATCTTCCCAACCCAGGGGTCTAACCCAGGTCTCCCACACTGCAGGTGGATTCTTTACCAGCTGAGCCACAAGGGAAGCCCAAGAACACTGGAATGGGTAGCTTATCCCTTCTCCAGGGGAACTTCTGACCCAGGGATGGAACCAGGATCTCCTGCATTGCAGACAGTATTCTTTACCTGCTGAGTTACCAGGGAAGATTACCTTCATTAGTCTACCAGTGGAAAGTACCATGAAGGAAAACATGCTAATTTAATTACTTTTTTTGATTAATTGTTTTTCTTTCTAGTATAGAAAATATAGTTTATAATGTGCTATTGAATAAAGAGGTTTTTATATTTCTATGAAAATTGAATTGCTTTGTATTAAAAAGTATATATTACTTTTAAAAGCTTAAGCTTCAGAATCCTTACCTAATAATGTTTGTTCTAAAGTTTTGGAAATTCCTTTTCCTGAGTTTCGTTAGTTCAATTGCTGAGTCATGTGTCTTTGTGAGCCCATGGACTGCAGCAGGCCAGGCTTCCCTGTCCGTCATCAACACCCAAAACTTGCTGAAACTCATGTCCATCAAGTTGGTGATGCTATCCAACCATCTCATTCTCTGTCATCCTCTTTTCCTCCTGCCTTCAATCTTTCCCAGCATCAGGGTCTTTTCCAATGAGTCAGTTCTTCACATCAGGTGGCCAAACTGTTGGAGCTTCATTTTCAGCATCAGTCCTTCCAATGAATATTCAGGACTGATTTCCTTTCAGATGGACTGGTTTGATCTCCTTGCAGTCCGGGGGACTCTCAAGAGTCTTCTCCAACACCACAATTCAAGAGCATCAGTTCTTCAGCGCTCAGCTTTCTTTATAGTCCAACTCTCACATCCATACATGCTGCTGCTGCTAAGTCATTTCAGTCATGTCCAGCTCTGTGTGACCCCATAGATGGCAGCCCACCAGGCTCCCTCGTCCCTGGGATTCTTCAGGCAAGAACACTGGAGTGGGTTGCCCTTTCCTTCTCCAATGCATGAAAGTGAAAAGTGAAAGTGAAGTTGCTCAGTCATGTCCGACTCTTAGCGACCCCATGGATTGCAGCCCCAGGCTCCTCCGTCCATGGGATTTTCCAGGCAAGAGTACTGGAGTGGGGCATCCATACATGACTACTGGAAAAACCATAGCTTTGACTAGATGGACCTTTGTTGGCAAAGTAATGTCTCTGCTTTTTAATATGCTGTCTAGGTTGGTCATAGCTTTTCTTCCAAGTAAGAAGCGTCTTTTAATTTCATGGCTGCAGTCACTATCTGCAGTGATTTTGGAGCCCAAGAAAATAAAGTCTGTCACTGTTTCCCCATCTGTTTGCCATGATTGATGGGACCAGATGCCATGATCTTTGTTTTCTGAATGTTGAGTTTTAAGCCAGCTTTTTCTCTCCTCTTTCAGTTTCATCAGGAGGCTCTTTAGTTCTTCTTTGCTTTCTGCCATAAGGCTGGTGTCATCTGCGTATCTGAGGTTATTGATATTTCTCCCAGCAGTCTTGATTCCAGCTTGTGCTTCATCCAGCCTGCTAGTTCATATGATATACTCTGCATATTAGTTAGGTAAGCAGGGAGACAATATATAACCTTGACATACTCCTTTTCCTATTTGGAACCAGTAAACCTGAGTTTACTCAACAGGATTTTCAGATTTTGGTTTATCATGGTGAATTCCAGAGATGCTCTTACTAGAAATAAAGTTTGCAACAGCCCAGGTTTGGGGACAGAACTGAGTGATACCATGGCTTTTGACCCCAGGTTTGAATGAGATACTGATAGTGGCTAAAGGCTTATGTTTACTTCATTCACCAAGTATTTATTAACTGCCTTATCATATGTAGACACTAGACAATAGTGAAAATAAATACTATTATTTTACATATAAGTATTTGTAGTATATGTGTATATATAGAATGTATACAGAATATATCTTAATGCATAAATATAGCCTGTGTCAAAGATAAGGGTTGTTCATTTCTTTCAGTAAAGTCTTGTTAGGTATTTTATTCTTTTGGGTGCTATTATAAGTTGAATTGTTTTCTTACTTTCCTTTCCAGACTGCTTATTGCTGATGGGTAGAAATAAAACTCTTTTTTGTGCATTGATCTTGTTGTACCTGGAAACTTTGCTGAATTCATTTCTCAACTCCAGTAGTTTTTGTGGATTCTTTGGGATTTTTTGTTTTTAAGGTCCCGTCTTTGTGAATAGTTTTGAAGTGAAGTGAAGTTGATCAGTCGTGTCTGACTCTTTGCGACCCCATGGACTGTAGCATACCACGTTCCTCCAGCGATTGGATTTTCCAGGCAAGAGTACTGGAGTGGGATGCCATTTCCTTCTCCAGAGGATCTTCCTGACCCAGGAATCGAACCTGGGTCTCCCAAATTGTAGAGATAGTTTTACTTCTTCCTAATTTAGATATTTTAAAATTTCTTTTCCTTGCCTAACTGCTCTGGTTAGAACCTACAATACAATGTTAGATAGCAATGGTGAGAGGTAGACATCCTTGTCTTGTTCTTAATCTTGGCAGGCAAGCTGGGTGGGACCTTTCAGCCATTGAATGTAATAGTATCTGTGGATATTTCATAAGTGCCCTATATCATGTTAAGGAAATTCCCTTCTGTTCCTAGTTTTTGAGATCTTTCATTGTGAGGGAGTGTTGAATTTTGTCAAATGCTTTTTCTGTATCCGTTGAGATGATCATGTGTTTGTTTTGCTTTGTTTTTACTTCCTTATGTTAATGTGTATGACCCTGATTTTTTTGTTGAACGACTCTGTATTTCTGAGATAAATAACCATTTGATCATGGTGTGTAATACTTTTAATGTGCTGTTAGATTTTGTTTGCTAATACTTTTAGAAGATTTTTGCTTTAGTATTCACAAGGGCTAGTGGTCTGTAGTTTTCTTGTGCTCTCGTTTTCTGGTTTTGGTATCAAAGTAATAAAAGCCTCATAGCATGTGAGGAAGTATTCTCTGTGCTTCTGTTTTTTTGAAGAACTTGAGAAATATTGACACTGAATCTTTTTTAAATAAATGTTTGGTGGAATTCACCAGTGAAACTGTTTGGATTTAGGTTTTTCTTTGGAGGTTTTTTTCAATTTCTTTGCTTGTTTAGATTATATTTCTTCTTGAGTCAGTTTTGGTAATTTGTGTTTCTCTAGGAATTTGTGAATTTCATCTAGGTTATCTTAATTTGTTAGCATATTAACTGTTCATAGTTTTCTCTTATAATCCTTTCTATTCCTGTAAGATCAGTAGTAATGTTTCCACTTTGATTTCTGGTTTTAGTTATTTGCATCTTTTTTTTTTTTTTTGTCCACCAGGCTGTAGTTTTGTCAGTCTTGTTCTTTTTAAAGAAACAACTTTCAGTTTTGTTGATTCTCTTGTTTTACTACCTTGTATTTTGTATTTTTCTACTCTTACCATTTTATTACTTCCCTCTATTGCTCACTTTGCATTTAGTTAGCTCTTCTTTTTCTAGTGCTCACTGTAGAGTTGTGAATGGTTTCTTTTGTTTTAATGCAGGACTCCACTGCTGTACATTTCCCCTTGAGTGCTGCTTTCATTGTATTACATGATTTGTATTATCTGTGTTTAGTTTCTGTTTGTCCCTATTTTATAATTTCCCTGTGATTTCTTATTTGGCCTGTGGTTAGTTAAGAGTAATTTAATTTCTTCATATAGTTGATCTTCATTATTCATGGATTGTTTGTAAACTTAGCCCAGGCAGTAAAATTTGTTTCCCAAGAATCAGTATATTAAGACATGTGCAGAATGTGAAAAATTTGAGTCAGCTGGCATACATCTTCCCAGGCAAGGATGAACAAGGCAACAATCTGCTTTCTTGTTTCAGCTATTATTTACTGTAGACAGTCCTTTTTGCTCTGTTCATGCAGTGTTTTTCAAGTTTTTGTGCTTTTTGTTGATGGTTTTACTGTTTAAAGTCAAGTGAAAGTCACTCAGTCTTGTCCCACTCTTTGCCATTCCATGGACTGTAGCCTGTGCATGGAATTCTCCAGGCTAGAATACTGGAGTGGATAGCTGTTCCCTTCTCCAGGGGATCTTCCCATCCCAGGGATCGAACCCAGGTCTCCTGCACTGCAGGCAGATTCTTTACCAGTTGAGCCACCAGGGAATGGTCCCCAAACTACAGTGCTGTTTCAGTTCAGTTGCTCAGTCATGTCCAGCTCTTTGCGACCCCATGGACTGCAGCATGCCAGGCTTTCCTGTCCCATCACAAACTCCCAAATCTTACTCAAACCCATGTCCATTGAGTCGGTGAGGCCATCCAACTATCTCATCCTCTGTCGTCCTCATCTCCTCCTGCCTTCAATCTTTCCCAGCATCAGGGTCTTTTCCAGTGAGTCAATTCTTCCCCTCACGTGGCCAAAGTAATGAAGTTTCAGCTTCAGCATCAGTCCTTCCAATGAATATTCAGGACTGATTTCCTTTAGGATTGCCCAGTTTGATCTCCTTACAGTCCAAGGGACTCTCAAGAGTCTTCTCCAACACCACAGTTCAAAAGCATCAATTCTTGGCACTCAGCCTTCTTCACAGTCCAACTCTCACATCCATACATGACTGCTGGAAAAACCATGGCTTTCACTAGATGAAACTTTGTCGGCAAAGTAACGTCTCTGCTTTTTAATATGCTGTCTAGGTTGGTCATAGCTTTTTTTCCAAGGAGCAAGTGTCTTTTAATTTCATGGCTACAGTCACCATCTGCAATGATTTTGCAGCCCAAGAAAATAAAGTCTGTCACTGTTTCCATTGTTTCCGCATCTATTTGCCATGAAGTGATGGGACCAGATGCCATGATCTTCATTTTTTCAATGTTGAGTTTTAAGCCCCCTTTTCCACTCTCCTCTCTCAGTTTCATCGAGAGGCTCTTTAGCTCCTCTTCACTTTCTGCCATAAGGCTAGTGTCGTCTGTGTATCTGAGGTTATTGATTTTTCTCCTGGCAATCTTGATTCCAGCTTGTGCTTCATCCAGCCTGGCGTTTCACATGATGTCCTCTGGATATAAGTTAAATAGCAGGGTGACAATATACAGCCTTGACATACTCCTTTCCCAATTTATAACCAGTCTGTCATTTCATGTCTAGTTGTAACTATTACTTCTTGACCTGCATACAGATTTCTCAGGAGGGCAGGTAAGGTGATCTGGTATTCTGGTATAAAGTGCTGTTTAGTGTCCCTAAACACAAGAAGGCTGTGATCTACTTTACAAAGAAAATATACATGTGTGAGATAAGATTCATTCAGGCATCAGTTACAGTTCTTTTGGCCATGAGTTCAATGTTAATGTATCAATAATACAGTACTTCCAGAAAAGAAAAGAGGAAATTTACCCATGTGTGTGTAAGGCCACTCTGGAAATGCAAAAGTAGTATTTGTAGTGTCTGATGAAGTTATGGAAAACATGGGAAAGTGGCTGAGTTTGTGGATTCATGAGCTGATAACCAGTTAAAAGAAAAAAGAAACCATAGTAGACAGCACTGATGTGAGACTGAAAGCCAGTGAAACCATGTTACACAGAGCAAGGAAAATATTCTTCTCTTATAGTGCTGACTGGCCTGCACTTTTCAAAACACTACACAACATTAAAAATGTAAACTTTCAATAATCCTGAGTCAAGATCAAGAGGCTGTGGGATGTTCTTTAGATTATCTGCCAAGCGTTAGGAAAAAGGCTATGTGGAAAAGCAGGTTTACAGTGCTGATGAGACTGGCTTGTAGAACTAGTTCTCCAATTATGTCAGTGTTTGCTTCAGTTGTTTTGGGACTTTGGTGCAAATATGTTTATAATTGTTATATCTTCTTAATGAGTTGATCCTTTTATCAGTGCATATTGTCCTTTGTCTTTGGTAACAATTTTTGACTTAGTAGAGACACTCAGCTCTCCCTTTTGGATACTGTTTGTGTGAAATGTTTTTCCATTTGTTCACTTTCAACCTATTTGTGTCTTCGGATCCAAAGTGAGTCTCTTAGGCCACATAGAGTTGGAGCAATGTTTCCTTATCTATCCTACCAATCTCTGCCTTTCATTGGAGAGTTTATACTATTTCTATCCAAAGGAATTACCTGTAAGGAGTAACTTTTGGTATTTTGCTATTTGTTTTTATGTCTTTTGCCTCTTTTTGCTTATAATTTCCTACATTGCTGTTTTCTTTTGCATTTGAGTTTCTTTTACACTGTACCATTTTTATTCCCTTTTCTTATGTGTATATTTTTTGATACTTTGTGGTTACCATGGGAACTATAATTAATAACTAGATATATTTTTGAAGGTATAACTGACACTTAGTGAACTCCAGGAGTTGGTGATGGACAGGGAGGCCTGGTGTGCTGCAATTATGGGGGTCACAGAGTCGGACACGACTGAGCGACTGAACTGAACTGAACTGATGATGGATATGAATGGGGAAGCCAAGATTAACAAGGTATTTGGCCTGAGGAATGAAACTGTGGGGAAGTCTTTTAGTGGGAAGGAGATAACCATAGGAATTTAAGCTGGTCAGAGGTGGAGATGGAATTGGGGATATCACATTTAGTCCTTTTACATTGGAGATGCCTTTTAGACACTGATCACATAAGCAGTTGGATACAGAAGTCTGAAGTTGAGTAGAAATGTTCCAGCTAGAGATGGAAATTTCAGTCATGAACGTGTAGCTTGTATATAAATCCTTGGGACTGGATGAAATCAATAAGGGAGTGAGCATAGATTGGGAATTGGGCTCACTGATACTGAATTGTGAATTAAGAGGGGAACTAACAAAGATGCCTGAAAAGGAGTAGTCTATGTATATTTTATATATTTCTAATAAATTTTGTCATTTTTTAGGAAAGAATAATTCCACATGAATCTGTTTTCTTTCCAGTTATATCTAATTGAGGACAGTAGTCCTAAAATATTCAGTTCAGTTCAGTTGCTCAGTCGTGTCCGACTCTTTGCGACCCCACGAATCGCAGCACGCCAGGCCTCCCTGTCCATCACCAACTCCCTGAGTTCACTCAGACTCATGTCTGTCAAGTCGGTGATGCCATCCAGCCATCTCATCCTCCGTCGTCCCCTTCTCCTCCTGCCCCCAATCCCTCCCAGCATCAGAGTCTTTTCCAATGAGTCAACTCTTTGCATGAGGTGGCCAAAGTACTGGAGGTTCAGCTTTAGCATTAGTCCTTCCAATGAGCACCGAGGACTGATCTCCTTTAGAATGAACTGGTTGGATCTCCTTGCAGTCCAAGGGACTCTCAAGAGTCTTCTCCAACACCACAGTTCAGAAGCATCAATTCTTCGGCACTCAGCTTTCTTCACAGTCCAACTCTCATATCCATACATGACCACAGGAAAAACCATAGCCTTGACTAGACGGACCTTTGTTGGCAAAGTAATGTCTCTGCTTCTGAATATGCTATCTAGATTGGTCATAACTTTCCTTCCAAGGAGTAAGCGTCTTTTAATTTCATGGCTGCAGTCACCATCTGCAGTGATTTTAGAGCCCCCCAAAATAAAGTCTGGCACTGTTTCCACTATTTCCCCATCTATTTCCCATGAAGTGATGGGACCAGATGCCATGATCTTCGTTTTCTGAATGTTGAGCTTTAAGCCAACTTTTTCACTCTCCTCTTTCACTTTCATCAAGAGGCTCTGTAGTTCCCCTTCACTTTCTGCCATAAGGGTGGTGTCATCTGCATATCTGAGGTGATATTTCTCCCGGCAATCTTGATTCCAGCTTGTGTTTCTTCCAGTCCAGCGTTTCTCATGATGTACTCTGCATAGAAGTTCAATAAGCAGGGTGACAATATACAGCTTTGACGTACTCCTTTTCCTATTTGGAACCAGTCTGTTGTTCCATGTCAAGTTCTAACTGTTGCTTCCTGACCTGCATACAGATTTCTCAAGAGGCAGGTTAGGTGGTCTGGTATTCCCATCTCTTGAAGAATTTTCCACAGTTTATTGTGATCCACACAATCAAAGGCTTTGGCATAGTCAATAAAGCAGAAATAGATGTTTTTCTGGAACTCCCTTGCTTTTTCCATGATCCAGTGGATGTTGGCAATTTGATCTCTGGTTCCTCTGCCTTTTCTAAAACCAGCTTGAACATCAGGGAGTTCACGGTTCACGTATTGCTGAAGCCTGGCTTGGAGAATTTTGAGCATTACTTTACTAGCATGTGAGATGCGTGCAATTGTGTGGTAGTTTGAGCATTCTTTGGCATTGCCTTTCTTTGGGATTGGAATGAAAACTGACCTTTTCCCGTCCTGTGGCCACTGCTGAGTTTTCCAAATTTGCTGGCATATTGAGTGCAGCACTTTCACAGCATCATCTTTCAGGATTTGAAACAGCTCAACTGGAATTCCATCACCTCCACTAGCTTTGTTCATAGCGATGCTTTCTAGGGCCCACTTGACTTCACATTCCAAGATGTCTGGCTCTAGATGAATGATCACACCATTGTGATTATCCGGGTCGTGAAGATTTTTTTTGTACAGTTCTTCTATGTATTCTTGCCACCTCTTCTTAATATCTTCTGCTTCTGTTTGGTCCATACCATTTCTGTCTTTTATCGAGCCCATCTTTGCATGAAATGTTCCCTTGGTATCCCTAATTTTCTTGAAGAGATCTCTAGTCTTTCCCATTCTGTTCTTTTCCTCTATTTCTTTGCATTGATCGCTGAAGAAGGCTTTCTTATTTCTTCTTGCTATTCTTTGGAACTCTGCATTCAGATGCTTATATCTTTCCTTTTCAATATAAAAGAGACAGTTCAATATAAAATTAAAAGGTAGTTTTAATTTGGATATTCTTAAATATTAAATCTGCCAGATGAATTGGTTATTATGCATCATCTTCCTCCCCCACACAGTCCCTCTTTAGGAGTATTAGTTTTACCTAGTTTATCTAGTTTAGTTTTTATTGTCATTATGACCTGTGGTATTTTTTTTATCTGGTTAAAAGATTACTTGATAAGATACTTCTTTGCTTTGATACTATAATTATACTGAATTCTGTTATTCTCTGGGGAATAAATGTGAAAGTCATGTAATCAAAACTGGATCAGGTCTTCCCCCAAATGTTTCTTTCCACAAAAGAAATCTAGGGAAAATATTCTGAAGATGGAGACTAATGGCTAAAAAAAAATCAACCAATCAATGAAAATAAAAGTGACTTGTTCTTTTCCCAAGTTTTTGTCTTATCCTAAAGGTACACTAGAATGGGAGCAATGCCTCGGCATCTAGCTTGATTGCATTCCTCACTCCATTGAGATAGTAAACCTAAATAAATGTGTACTCAGTTCAGTTTAGTCACTCAGTTGTGTCCAACTCTTTGCGACCCCATGGACTGCAGTATGCCAGGCTTCCCTGTCCATCACCAACTCCCAGAGCTTACTCAAATTCGTGTCCATTGAGTCGGTAATACCATCCAACCATCTTATCCTTTGTTGTCCCCTTCTCCTCCTGCCTTCAATCGTTACCAGCATCAGAGTCTTTTCAAGTGAGTCAGTTCTTCACATTAGGTGGCCAAAGTAGTGGAGTCTCAGCTTCAGTATCAGTCCTTCCAATGAATATTCAGGGCTGATTTCCTTCAAATGTGGATTGAGTTAAGTTAAATTCAGTTTCATTGTTCCTGTTCAGTAATGCTCCTTATCCCCTACTTTCAGTCCTAGCTTTTGAGAATCAATAAATTAATGTTTCTTCTATCTGTTATGTACAGAGAATTCCCATTAATAACTTTGTACATTTTTAAATTCCTTATGGGATCTAAGTAAAAAAAGAGAAAGAAGAAAGAATCATAGGAGACTTGTATGGTGGTTGTGGTGGTAGTTTTTACTTCTTTGACCCTCTCTGGCTAGTGAAGAAAAAAAAAAACCAAGACCTGAGTACCTGCTACAGAGACGGAAGCCACTGTCATGATCTCTTACCCAGAATATAGCAACAGCTTCCTAACCTGCCTTCCTGCTTCCACCCTTGCTCCCTTATTGTCCAGTCTCAGGACACTGCTCTGCTCAGGACCCTGCAGCGTGGCTCCCCAAGGTCACGTTTCTTACACAGGCCTCTCAGGCTCTTCTTGCCCTGGTTGCCAGGACCTCTCTCACCTCTCCTCCTACCTGTTCCGGCCACACAAGCCCCCTTGCTTGTCATGTTTCCTCATTAGAGACTTTGTTCTTCCTGCTTCCACTTCCTCATGTATATTCTTTCCTCAGATATCTGGTTGATCAGTTCACTTCCATCCAGTCTTGCCTCAAATCTTAGTTTGTCAATATAAAGCCTACAATGACTATCTTCTAAAACTTTAACCTGCCCCCCATACACTCCCATACTATTACTTATCCTTATCCTATTACTGTTTTAATTATAAGTGTGGTTGGTTATGCTGCACTAATGATTTAACCCTGAAAACAGCTTAACAACAAAAGCTTCTTTCTCATCTTGTTTCACATCCATTATGGGTCAGCAAACAACTCTGATCCACTTAGAACCTCAGAGACCCGGGGTGAGGGAAGTTTGCCCATCTGGTGATACACCTCAGCATACAGCCTCCAGTATCACACCTGTAGGAAAGAGAGCATTCATAGGATGATTAAAAGTGGCACACGTCACCTTTTTCCCAGTTCATTGGTCAAAACCAGGCACATGGCCCCAGTCTAACTGCAAGAAAAGCACAAGAAATATTTGATGAACATTACTGTTTCAGCTCTGTATGTGTGTGTGTGCGTGCGCGCGTGTGTGCGTGCATACTCAGTTGCTCAATTGTATCTGACTCTGTGACCCTGTGGACTAGTGTCCACCAGGCTCCTCTGTCCATGGAATTTTCCAGGCAAGAATACTGGAGTGAGTTGCCATTTCCTACTCCAGGGGACTGTTTTAGCACCTGTTCCCTTTTTATTTCTCCATAGTACTTATTACTTTTTATTATATAATTTGTATATTCTATATAAAGTATTGTTTATATATTTACATATCATATAATTTGCATATTTTATATTTATTATTAAGTTGCATTTCCTCAGTAAGAATTTAAGCTTATTCTCCTAGAAAACCTCACTACTTACAACTTCTTGGACATAAAGCTTTCTTCATTTGCTCCTACTGTTGGTAATGTCCTCTATCATTTTTACCCTGTGCTCTTTTTTTTCTGTAAAGATTAAATCCTACTCATCTTTTGAATCATACTCAGTTTGGGAGACTTTAAAGGTCCATGCCTTAGACTCCCTCCATCATGGCACTTACCCTCCTTACAGGATTACTTGTCTGACTGCGTCATTAACCAGGTTCCTCATGCATATCAGAAAACATCTGAAGGAATACCTGGAACCTAGAAAAGGATCTATGAGGATCTGAAAAGGACAGTATAAGTAGGATGAAGAGATGACAGAACCAAGAAATATTCAGAAAGTAAACTCAGTAAGACTTCATTGTTGGTTGAATATGAGGGATGGGGAAGAAATCAAGGATAATTCACACTTCCCATTTAGATTAGGATGCTTCCAAATGAAATGGGGAAAATGAGAGGAGGAACAAGACTAGTTGGTAGGGTGATGAGTAGGGTTTGAGGTGTAATGGGTTTAACTCTGTAAGGATCTCAAGTTGGAGATATGTGCAGAGGCTGGCTAAATGGTTCTTAATCCAAGGACATGCATAGGTCTGCAGCATGCTGAGTAGTAGAAGAAAAGGTGAAACTGCCAATAACTACTAAGGCCAGAACCCTTAGTTACACTAATGTTTAAGGAACAATGAGGAATGTTTTCTTGTGTGGAAAACACAGAAAAAAATAGATGGTGAAAGGGGAACGAGAGTGTGATGCTGTCAAAATCAAGGTATTTAGACATTCAAGAAAAAATATTTGGGCCATAGTAAATGCAGTATGAGTGAGCTAAGTTGCTTCAGTTGTGTCCGACTCTTTGTGACCTTATGGACTGTAGCCTGTCATGCTCCTCTATCCATGGGATTCTCCAGGCAAGAATACTGGAAGTGGGTTGCCATGCCCTCCTCCAGGGGATCTTCCCGATCCAGGGATCGAACCTGCATCTCTTAAGTCTCCGGTACTGGCAGGCGAGTTCTTTATCACTAGCACCACCTGGGAAGCCCCTAGAGAAATCAAATCCAAACAACTATGTACTAAATCTTGACCACTCTTGCAGCATTACTTAATTCCTTTCTTTTAACCTCACTTTTTATTGAACCACTTTCAATACTTAATGAATTGGACCATCTTGGCTTCCATTTCATTGGGAAATTTGAAGTAATCAGGCACAAACTGTCTCAAATGTGCCCCCTCTTCTTCATTTACAAACTTAAGACACACCCAACCATCAGTCATTTCCTTCTTCCCTCTAGTATTAGGAGCTTCAAAGTCACCTCTAGTTAGTACTAGAGGTGTGCCATTGATACTGCAGTGAAAGTCAAAGTCGCTCAGTCCTGTCCACCTCTTTGTGACCCCATGGACTATACAGTCCCTAGAATTCTCCAGGCCAGAAGACTGGAGTGGGAAAGACCCCCCTTCCCCTTCTCCAGGGGATCTTCCCAACCCAGGGATCAAACCCAGGTCTCCCGCATTGTAGCCAGATTCTTACCAACTAACTGAGCCACAAGGGAAGCCCAAGAATAGTGGAGTGGGTAGCCTATCCCTTCTCCAGCGGATCTTCCCGACCCAGGAATTGAACCGGGGTCTCCTGCATTGCAGGCAAATTCTTTACCAACTGAGCTCTCAGGGAAGCCCAACTGATAGTAAAAGTCATCTGCATTTTAAGTTTTTTCCCTCTTTATGGCTTCCTGCTTCCAATATCCCACCAAACATTTTCACAATATAGTTGCTATTTGAAATTATTAATGGACAACAAATTACATGATGTTGAATATTGAAGGAAGATGGGGAAATGGCAAATAGCAGTCACTGATGGAAGTGAGAGGGAAATAATGCCTCCTCCCCAGGGAAGCAATGACACTAAGCTGGGCCAGGGTCAGGTACTTTTCCAGAGGCACTTTCATTTTGTAATTATAGTAAAAGTATGTATTTTATTTGTTTTTCTTCTGTAGCAGGCCAGTGATTGAGTCTTTACTGTAGAAGCAAAAATGAGCCAGTTCCCACAATGAAGGTTGTAGAAACATTAGATTTATTTGTTCATTCATGCAAAAGTATTTCTTGAATGTCCGCTATGTGCCATGTTTAGGCTTAGGTGCTGGAAATATAACAGAAAGTAAACACACATACTTCTTGTTCTCCTTGAGTTTTTATCTGCTTGTTTATATTTTACCTGATTTATCTAACTAATTTTACTTTTTTTTTTTTTTCCCTTCAGTATCCTCTCACATATGGACTGATTCTTATTCCCTGCTGGTGTTCTCTAGTTTGCATAAGTAGAATTTACATGGGAATGCACTCCATTCTGGTAAGGAAAACGTTGTGTTCATATTGCTTTGTTTTTTCTAAAATCAACATGCAATTTTATAATTTTTAATCATTTTTAAACTTACTGGAAGCTTAAGTGAGAAAATATAGTTATTGTAAATCTTTTTTTCTTGCAAAAATAGCAACAGGATGTTTTGCAAAGTTTTAAAGTAGTTATAATATATATATTTCATAGAAACAGTTCCCAGAAATCACAAGAACCAAGTATTATTTAGGATAACATTTCTCCCTCCTTCTAGGTTCACTTTTCTCTTCCTATTCATTTTCTTCTATGCTTTTCCTACTGCTGAGTCAAAACTGACAGTGTAAATACAGACACCAAGGAGCATTACTTGTAAGTGAAAACCCAGTGAATAGAAATTAGATGAACAAAGACTGTCCTGGTGCCACTTGTTTTTGAATATTAAACTCTAGTTTTCTTCTTTCCCAACAGTATTTTAGGGCTTACATCAGGGATATTTTATTTTGAGAATGCAATTTAGGTTCAAAAGCAGCGGCACAGGAACCCTCTATCTTTCAGCTATACCTACTCACTTCCCTTCTTGTTCATCTGATTGACATTCGCTAATTCTGGCCCGCACCATCTCTAACTAGGGTACTGCAGCAGCTTCTTAGTTAGTAGCTCCACTTCAGGTGTGACACAGCTCCATTCAGTGTTTAGCCTCCTATTGTAGTTTACTGTTCAAAACACAAGTATGATGCTATATTGAATGACCTATGTTTGCTCAACTGTGAAGGGTGTTTCTTATCTTCACATTGTTAGGAATGCTGTAACCTCCACATGGAATGCTGTTTTCACTTTCTTTGCCTAACTATCAAATCCATTGTTCATGACTCACCAGAAAATATTATCCCCTAAAGCCTTGTTACCTTCTCCATCTTTCCTTTCTCAAGACTGGTTAGGTGGCCTTTCTCCCAGAACATCTTGAGCATAATTCTGGCATAGCACTTATGCTGAATTGCAGTTGTTTTTTTATTTATCTGTCATCCCCACTAGACAACAAGCAATATGAGAAAAATAACTCTACCTTCACATATAGTGTGGTGTCTCTTAGAACACTCTGTGAAGGTATTATGTATTATAGATAAAGAATCAGAACAAAGATGGAGAGAGAGGGACGAATTCACGGAATCCAAAAATTTATAAAGGGTTATATCAAATTTTTCTTGTCCTTAACAAATGAACACTTTTAGAATTTTCTACTCAAAAATATCTCATTTCATAGCTGAAAAATAACTGGATTTCTGTTTCCTTCTCAGATTACTTACCTCCAGCAGCTGCCCCTTCACTAGTAAATTTACCAAAGTCCCAAATGCTATGTTAGGAAGCAAACTATTTGTGTTTTATTTTTTATAATTATTTATATTAATGCAAATTATGAATTGACATAATTTTATCTTTCTGACTAGTCTGTAATAATTTTATAACAGATCAATTATCACCTTTTTATATCAAATCTAATATTAGTCACAAGAAAATGTTTTCCATCTCTGTGCCTCATTAGTTATTCTCTTCTACTCCCAATTAACAATATTGCACCTGAAAAACTACCAAAAGATTATGAACTAAGAATGATAATATTATCCCTAGATTCATTATCATCATAAAAGAGGAATTAGAATCTTACTATATTGACTATATCATCTCAAACACGCTATTGCCCAAAGGAAATATATAGTGGATTGATTATCCAGCTGAGTTCAGTTTATGTTTTTGATACTGGATAACATCTGTTCTTGAATCAACTGAAGTAAAAACAATACTGATGTATTATTAAATTCTAAGTCTGATAACCTAGTCTTTTTTTTTTTCTTGTTCTTTTGGCCATAATGCATGACTTGCAGGATCTTAGTTCCCAGACCAGGGATTGAACCTGGGCCTGGGCAGTGAAAGCATGGAGTCCTTATCACTGGATCACCAGGGAACTCCCCAGCCAGCATCATTTAGTTAATCAAAAGCACCCTGTCCCATAGAATATCTTTATCAGTTTTATTCTGAAGCTACTCAATTTTATTATGTGTATTATTACAAGTTGTTTCTCTTTTTCAAAAGTAAAATCACAGATGACTTGCAAGCATTGTAAATTATGTTCCTGTGTTACAGCGTTTATTAACATTAAGAAGAAAGTTCTAGTAATGTAGTCTAAATAATTTATAAGGAACACTTTATTCAGTATTTCCCGTATGCTTTGTTTTTATTATTACAACACAAAGAGCAACACTTAATTTATTTTTAATGCCTACTTTACTGAATAGCTTCCCAGATGATGCAGTAGTAAAGAATCCTCCTGCCAATGCAGAGACACGGGTTTAGTCCCAGGGTTGGGAAGATCCCCTGGAGAAGGAAATGGCAATCTACTCCAGTATTCTTGCCTGGAAAATATCCATGGACAGAGGAGCCTGGCAGGCAATAGTCCATGGGGTCGAAAGAGTTGGACATGACTGAGCAACTGAGCATGCACACACTTTCCTAAATACATCTCCTTAATCTCTAGAAAAGTAGAGCTACTTCCTCATTTTCCCTTTATTTTCTGTCAGACCTAGCTCTGAAAATGTCTTAAAACACAAGCCATTTAAAAATTACCAGACTAAGTACTTGTCAGATTACTAGTTTACTTCTACATTAGTAAAATTGTGAATATTTTATAATTACATTTACCTAAAATTGTACTAAAAGTTTGTCTATATGTGGAAAGTTTTTTTAGAAAAGTATTATGAGATCCTCAAGTAGCATGTACCTCCAAAACACATTTTTATAAGAATCAAACTAATCAAATAACAGCAAAAGTCCTGAAAACATGTTATAGAGAAAGATCCAGAACAGTAAACACTAAGAGTTTTAATAGTAGTTCTTTCTGAGTAATAATTACTTGTTATTTTTATCCATATTTTCTAGATTTTCTATACTGAACATGTATTAAATTTGAATTTTAAAGATAAAAATTTCAAAATACACCCTTATTAGTTGTTTATAATGAAGAATGATTCATTCCAGTAATATATTTTGTTGTTAGAAAACCTGTTGGCATCACTGACATGTTGAATTAGAATAAGGACACCTGAAATAAAAACAACACTAGGAGCGGACAGAAGTCTTGAATTCTAGTCTCAGCCAATCACTAGCCTCTCTAGTTCTATATACTAATTGGGAGAAATGAAAAGAAGGCAATTCCAGATTTGATATGTGATAAATCTTTATTAAATTTATGGTATTTGATATCCTCTACCATAAATTTGATAACTGTGAATATTCCATTCATATGTTTAATTATTAACTTTTACAGCAGATTTGTTATCTATAATTAAAGTATCTAAAGTTACTTGCTTTCTTTTTGGAAAATTTGCTACTTTGAGTTCTTTGTTACCTTTAACATCAACTTTTCTTTATTGCATATTTTGTGCTGTAACGCTTAAAATCACTTAGTTACACAGTTTAATGTTGTACATTAAATTGGTATCACAGTGACAGCCACCGTGTTTATGTCCTGAATTCAGTCATTCTTCTTTTTGGTTCTGTAGCATGGAAATTAAATATGCCCTTTTTATCCAGGGTGATATCATAAATAATTAATGACAATTAGAAAAGGAGGCAGATTTGTATAGAGTCTTACATTAATTAAATTTAATATTTATAGAGCTATACAAAAACAGTAGAGGACAAGATTGGATGTTTTATGTCATCCTGAAATATACTTCTAAAAATATAATTGCTATCATATATATCTAAAGATATCATGTTAATCAACAAGAAAAAGAAAATCCAAAGTAACAGTTGCCCTAAGAGACAAATATATCTTGCATATAAAAGGAATAGCCCATGGACTTATGAAATAATGCTTAATAATCACGGAAATGCAGATTAAACATCAAGAAATACCAGCAACTGATGGGACCTGAATTTCTGTAAACATTTTGGAGATTATTTTATTGGCTTATAAAATTGAACATGCACATATACTTTGATTCTGCCTTTCCATTCCTAGGCACATGTCCTGGGAAAAGTTTTGTAGACCCATACAGGGAACATCAAAAGAAAGAATATAGTAGCGTTGTTTAAGTTCCTGGTTGGTTTAAAAGTATATACCAATGAAGAAAGCATTCAAGCTCAGCCGTAACCAATGAACTAATCCAAAACCTGAAAACAACCTGAGTGACTGTCAGTGGGAAAAATAGATAAATAAGTTATATAATCACACAAAATATTACATACTTGGGAAAGTGAATGACCTATAAACCACATATGATGAATGAATCTTAAGAGTTTAATGTTAAGTGTGAAGAGCAAATCAGAGGAGACTACATATTGCCTAACATTTTTATAAAGCTCAGAAAGAAGCAACACTTGGTAATATTTTGTTTGGAGATATGTGATAAACAGTTTTTATTTATATTTTTAATTGGGGTGTAATTGTTTTACAATGTTGTGTTAGTTTCTGCTGTACAGCAAAGTAAATCAGCTGTAAGTATACATATATCCTCTCCCTCTTGAGCCTCCTTCCCACCCCACCCAGAATCCCACTGCTCTAAGTCATCACAGCACTGAGCTGAGCTCCCTGTGCTCAACAGCAGCTTCCCACTAGCTATCTGTTTGACACATGACCTGACCTGCCTCTTGAGAAATCTGTATGCAGGTCAGGAAGCAACAGTTAGAACTGGACATGGAACAACAGACTGGTTCCAAATAGGAAAAGGAGTACGTCAAGGCTGTATATTGTCACCCTGCTTATTTAACTTATATGCAGAGTACATCATGAGAAATGCGGGGCTGGAGGAAGCACAATCTGGAATCAAGATTGCCGGGAGAAATATCAATCACCTCAGATATGCAGATGACACCACCCTTACGGCAGAAAGCAAAGAGGAACTAAAAAGCCTGTTGATAAAAGTGAAAGAGGAGAGTGAAAAAGTTGGCTTAAAGTTCAACGTTCAGAAAACAAAGATCATGGCATCTGGTCCCATCACTTCATGGGAAATAGATGGGGAAACAGTGGAAACAGTGTCAGACTTTATTTTTGGGGGCTCCAAAATCACTGCAGATGGTGACTGCAGCCATGAAATTAAAAGATGCTTACTCCTTGGAAGAAAAGTCATGACCAACCTAGATAGCATATTCAAAAGCAGAGACATTACTTTGCCGACTAAGGTCCATCTAGTTGAGGCTATGGTTTTTCCAGTAGTCATGTATGGATGTGAGAGTTGGACTGTGAAGAAGGCTGAGCACCGAAGAATCGATGCTTTTGAACTGTGGTGTTGGAGAAGACTCTTGAGAGTCCCTTGGACTGCAAGGAGATCCAACCAGTCCATTCTGAAGGAGATCAACCCTGGGATTTCTTTGGAAGGACTGATGCTAAAGCTGAACCTCCAGTACTTTGGCCACCTCATGTGAAGAGTTGACTCATTGGAAAAGACCCTGATGCTGGGAGGGATTGGGGGCAGGAGGAGAAGGGGACGACAGAGGATGAGATGGCTGGATGGCATCACTGACTCGATGGACATGAATCTGAGTGAACTCCGGGAGATGGTGATGGACAGGGAGGCCTGGCGTGCTGCGATTCATGGGGTCGCAAAGAGTCAGACACGACTGAGCGACTGAACTAAATGTATATATGTCAGTCCTACTCAAAGCAGGTATCTGTTCAGTCAGTACTCAGGTTTATGCAGAGTGATAGAACTATTAACCAGCATACCAATAGATTCAAAGTACTTTTTATAATTTCAAGTACACTCTATGTATCTGATTTCTATGTACCAAATGTTACATTATAACAATAATAAAAAATCTTAGGACAGAAAAACATTAAGCCACTACTCTGTTGCTTAACTGTATTGGATGCTATTGAGAAGTAATCATTGTTTTCGGCAGCATAAAGGTCACTGCCGCTGCTGCTAAGTCACTTCAGTCGTGTCCGACTCTGCGACCCCATAGACGGCAGCCCACCAGGCTCCCCCGTCCCTGGGACTCTCCAGGCAAGAACACTGGAGTGGGTTGCCATGTCCTTCTCCAAGGCATGAAAGTGAAAAGTGAAAGGGAAGTCGCTCAGCCGTGTCTGACTCTTCGCGACCCCATGGACTGCAGCCTACCAGGCTCCTCTGTCCATGGGGTTTTCCAGGCAAGAGTACTGGAGTCGGGTGCCAAAGGTCACTAGTATCTATGAAAAGAGGGGTTTCAATGCAGTGATGAGTTTAGGAAAAAATAAGGAAGTGTGGAAGTGGAGACAGTGAATGTATGCGATTGTTTTGGATAAATTTTTCAGTGATAGTTAATCCCAGGGTTTGGTTTTGTTTAAGATGAAAATTTTGGAATAGTTTTGTTCATGTCAAGAATGATTTGGAAAGAAAGATTCTTTTAATACCAGCTTTATTTCCTCCAGTAAACCATCTCCTGTCACACATAAAAGTAGATGTCATTTTTTGATCCCCTTTGCTTCTCTCTTAGATTCAGATGATCACTAAGTCCAAGTTAGTCAACTCTAATTTTAAAGTATTTTACTGAATCCATCTACATATGTCTCTGTATGGACCACGTCTAGAGTGAGTTCCTGTAGTAGCCTCTCACTTGTGTCTCTAGTGGTGTCCTGTCTTCCCTACTTTACCCCTATAATCTATTCTCTACACAGTGGGTGGAGTGAGTGTTCTTTTATAAACATCGATCAGATTTTATTACACTCCTACTTGGGAATCTTTCTATCAGGCCTCCTGTCGCTTTTGAAATAAAGTGTGAAGTTCTTACCTAACCTACAAGGGCCCTCCCTACGTGATTTGACCTCTGCCTGTCTCTTGGATCTCATGGCACATCTCTCTTTCTTACTGTTTGAGGCACACTGGATTTCTCTCAGTTCCTTGAACTCACTAGGTTCTTTTCTGCCTCAGTACCTTGGCACTTGGTTATTTCTTCTACCTGGGACACTTTTCCTTAGGTCTAAAGATAGGGCTGACTCTTTTTTGGAATCAGATCTCTGCTCAAGTGTCACCTCCTTAGACAGGTTTCCCTAATATCTCTTAATAGGGCCTATCCCATCGTCTAATTTTAGTTTCTTTATAATAACCCAAAATGGTAATATTTATCTACTTTTTACTTACATGATTATTATCAGTCATCCCCACTAAATGTAAGCTCTATGGCAGTAGGTATCTTCTCAGTTTTTAAGCAATATATCCCGCATTGTAGGCAGACGCTTTTACCGTCTGAGCCACCAGGGAAGTTAATATATCCTTAGCCCCTAAAATAGTGTCAGGCACATGTAGATACTCAATAAGTATTTGTTTAGTGAATTAAGAAAAAATAGGCTTTGTATCCTCTTTAGTCATGGCAATAATTATGTGTTTAGGTGTGTAATTATTAAATACATGAAGATGAAGTCTTAAAATAAGTCTGGTTGATCCTTGAACAACTTTGATGTCAATGTAGTCAAAAATCCACCAACAATTATAGTGTGCCCTTCATATACTTGGTTCCTCCATATCCACAGTTTCTTCATATCAGGGCTTCTGCATCCTCAGATTAACCAACCAGGGATCATGTAGCACTGTACTACTGTTTACTGCTGGAAAGAATCAGCTTAGTGGATCCACACAGTTCAAATCCGGGTAGTTCAAGGGTCAGCTAGCTGTATATTGATTTTCTCAGAAATCACAACTACATACTTTAAGCTAGTTTATTGTTCAGGATTTGAATATAAATTTGTGTATAGCATATCTATATTAACTTATAAAAGGGCAGAACTATAAAAACATAATCATTTTATTATTATCAATAAATCTTTTTCTTGTAATGGTTTTAGTACCTACCATATATTATATAAAGTTTAATAATGTAACATTTTAAAGTGTATGTTAACATTTGAAATGTGAAATATGTACTTATTTCTTTAAATGCCAAACATAAATATACTAAACAACTGTGCTTTTTTCTTTTCTCAGGATGTTATTGCTGGATTCCTATATACCATTTTAATCTTGGTTATCTTCTATCCATTTGTGGATGTGATTGACAACTTCAACCAAACTCACAGATATGCTCCATTAATCATCATCGGGCTTCATTTAGCCTTGGGGATCTTTTCTTTCACTCTTGACACCTGGAGCACATCCCGGGGAGACACAGCTGAGATTCTGGGAAGTGGTGCAGGGATTGCATGTGGGTCTCATTTTACCTATAAAATGGGTCTACTCTTAGATCCTCCTCTGGATATATTACCTTTAGCTAGGCACTCCATTTCAATGACTCTGTTTGGAAAAGCCATATTGCGGATATTCATAGGGATGTTATTTGTACTAGTCGTCAGAGATATAATGAAAAGAATCACTATTCCTTTAGCCTGTAAAATCTTCAGTATACCTTGTGATGATGTTCGAAAAGCAAGGCAGCACATGGAAGTTGAACTTCCTTATCGGTATATCACCTATGGAATGGTTGGTTTCTCCATCACATTTTTGGTTCCTTACATATTTTTCTTTATTGGTATCTCTTGATGGAGAAATACTGTTTATGATAAGAAAGAAGGGCATCAGTTACTGATATCTAAAAACCATATTCTAGTTAAAAGCCAAATCAGAGTTAGGCTTTTGCAGGAATTTAACTTAAATAATTATTTAAGTAAATTCTTAAAGAGTCAGTGCATTTTATCACTGCACATCCAGTTATTGTTTTAGGTAAGCTGAGCTATTACAACACTGAGAAAATGATAAATACCATTTGGAATGTTCATGTAATATTTGGAGAGTTTTGTGCTGTTACGGATTCAAGTTATATAATATATATTAAGGAACATAATATCAAATTATGTATCTAATATATATTATATATAAAATAATATACCTAAGTTTTTTTGAACCATGGGGGTGTATTATAAAATCAATAATAATATGCAAACAGTTGTGCCTGTGTATTTGGATTTAATACAGGTATGTTATTAACTGATTAATTTTAATTTACAATGGGAACCATTTCCTAATCTAATTGCATAATTACTAGACCAGAATTCATATGTTACCACATATTAATTTACTGCCTCTTTTTACACTGCCATCATCTTTCATGTTATCCATGATATTGAACATAGGAGGCATTTTTAATGGACCAAATTTTCCCAAAAATTAGTTTTTGAATTCCTTTTTTTGTTTGTTTTCCAGTTGTGTGCACTGTGTTGAATGTATTTTATTTGCAGTTGTTCTGGACATTAGTTTAATAAGTCAGGTACTGAATTTTATTGCTTGCTAATTGTGCCTTTCTGTTGCTGAATTAAGAAATGCCATGTATACTGTGATATAAAAATAAGGCTAACTTTATCTTAAGTTACATATAATCAGACAAATATTTTTAAAAATATCTGTCAAGCTAACAGGGCTAGAGGTAAACCACCTTCAATTCTTTAGCCTTTGTTTAGAAAGAAACGTGGAATGGGCTAAATTTTCTCACTAATTTATTGGGAACCTAAATGGATAAATATTCCATTTTTATAGGTATTTTTCTGTGCATTGTAAGTTATAGGAACAAGATATATTTTTTGTACATTGTCTTGATCGTTTATACTACAGGTAGATAATTCCAATGAATGGAAATGTAATTGAACTTTATAGATGGGACAATGCACATGTTTCATATATAAACAAACCATTTTTCTAAATTATTTGGAAGGGATTGGATTTAGCAGTGTTAACTTTTAATAGCCATTTAGTAGCTACTTAATGGTTAATTATAAAATTTAAAAGTGTCAGAGTTTTAGATCTTATTTTTTTCAACCTTTTATTGTTTTCACAGTGGAAGATTTGAGTATAAATATTAAACTATTCTTTATTCTGTCCGTGCCTTTATATTTTCAAGTGTAATTGTAATTAGGTTAACATTAAATTTATTTGTATTAAGTTTTTCATAAAGAGAATTAACTTTCCATGTAAATGAGCATCGGGTATGGAATTACTGACTTAGTGCAATATCTGTCTGATTATCCAGAGATAGCAACTTAAGATGTTTCTATTTTGGGCAACATAACTATTTGAGCTCATATTTTTATAACTCTGATTGAGAATTTAAAGACATGGTAATTTTTGACAATAGTGTGTCTGATAATTGTAAGTAAAGTAACTAAATTTACAGCCTTTACCTATTAGTTAACAGAAAACCAAGGCACTTAGAAAGATACTGGTACGTTGGAAAATGCGCAAAGAACTTTTCTTTCAAAATGTGTTTACTGAATTGAATTTTAGGGACTGTTTCCTATAATTTGGGTCTATGCTCTCATTAATTTTTATATCTAGCTTAAAAGTATTTGAAAATATTCCATTTCTTTGTGATTTATTATTTTCTGTCCTATGGTAGTTCCATGCTAAATGTATTTTAAAATAAAAGCCAAATTCAAGATTGGAGGGTGTTTTGCTTGCCTTCTATGCATTTGTTTCTGTATCTCCTGGTAGAAATGTATGAAATGTATCCAGTATTTTCATTCTAGCGGTCTTTTCCTGTGAAGCATCTCATTCAGTGTAAGCACTGGTTTTAGTAATAGAAAACACTGAAGAAATTCTTTATGGTTCATACTGACTTTGGGCTCTATGTATGATCATTCTGACATTGAACTTTCAGTGAAAATTTTCATAACTTTATTTTTAAAACTTATGCCTAAAACATGTTTCAATAAAACCCATGATTAAGTATTGCAGGTATTTAGTTGACTGCTAATCCATTAATTCAGGCTCATAATACTAGGAACAGGTACCTTTTCAAGCAGAATAAACATATGAACACTTCATTTTTAAATTATGAACTGTCATAACATGAATTGTAAAAACTAGGGCTGCCCATAGGTTTTTACAATCTAATTTTAAAAACCTAATATAAAGTGGTACTACTATAGTAGATTTACATTAATTTTATTAGCTTTCTTTATAAGTAGTTTATTAAATGTATCTTTCAAAGAATATAAATATTAATTCAGTGATGTGAGTATAATTTAAAGCAAATTTTCATAAAATGTTTGATATTTCATAGAATGTTTTTGAGTGTTTTAGTAAATAAGTACTTAAATGTTTTTAATTTTGTAATCACAGAATTTTATGTGGCAAAGACTTTTGATTACTAAAGCAATTTTATTCTTGTTAGCAAAGAATATTTACTCTTAAAATTAAAACCAGCTGTTTAATCTGGACATCAGTAAGGGTCAATTTTAAAAATTCAACTTTATAGTTGAATTAGTTCCTCTGAAAGGAGTTTTTGTTGTTTGCTGTGGAGATTATTTTGAGAAAGGGCAGCAGCAATGGTTTGAGAAAAGAGTAATTGGATGTAGTGAATGTTACTGTGTTATTTTGTTAAATTTTGGTCATGTTCTTCCAGGTTTTGCTCTTGTATATAAGTTAAAAAGAAGACTTTTAAACTTGAATTTTAAGTAACTTTTACAGTTGAATTTTAATGGTGGTTACATAAGCTATACGCCTAATCCTTCTCCAGGGAATCTTCCCGACCAGGAATCCAACTGGGGTCTCCTACATTGCAGGCAGATTCTTTACCAGCTGAGCTACCAGGAAAACCCTGAAGCTATAAATAGCACAATTTAAAAAAGTTTCAACATGCTAACTACAAAGGACATTTTAGAATGCTCTTCATTTTTAAGCATACGAGACCACTTCAAATTTTATAAACAAAGCATTCCACACCTTCCTTGTGAGACATACATGAGGGAAAATTCAAAGAAAAATAAAATAAAATTTTTAATAAAAATGTTTACAGAAATGCTAACTTTTTAACCTCAGCTAGCTGGTATTTCCTAATTTGTTCTTTTTTCCTTTCACCATGTTTTGTCTTGGTGTATTTCCCATGGATGTTTAAAAAGCCCAGCTCCTACTACTGTAATCAGATGTGACAGGAATCTAATGGGTAATTTTAGGAGTGTTTTCCTGTCAGTTTCTGAAAGCCAGATGAACTCTAAGATTGCTTTCTGACCTGTACTAACAGACTGTATCATGTTGTCTACAGCATCATTGGGTTTATTTTCAGTCTCAAATGTCAGAGTTCATTATCTCAGCTTTTAAAAATTCATACATTTACTATTATGCTGTTTGCAATATTTGTTTGATTTAATAAATATTTTTAAAATTTCTTTTGTTACATAATGACATTTTCTTATGAGATGTAAAATGGATTCTTTTAAAAAATAGTTACTACAGTAATATTACCTCATGTTGCATGAATGCCCAGTTTCTAGATAGGTATGTGCATTTTCCAGGCAAAAAATTTCATAAGTTTTCATCAGCTTTTCAGAGAGATTGGTGATCTAAAAAAGTTTAAAAATATGTAACAGTCTACATTTTACTTCTTGTTCTGTTTTAAAGGTTTATGTTGTAAATAAATGCTTCCAATTCATCTAGTAAGAATTTTGTCACTTTTCATGCAAATATTTAAAGGATAATGATTTAGAGTCTTGAAATGTTTTGCATGTAATTACTACAATACCTCATTGTATAGAATAGAATGTGATTTGTATCCAGATAAGTTTTAAGATGTATTTTCTTTCGAGTTAAAATAAAATCTGAGAAGAAAATATTCTGTATATGTGGGGATATAACTTTAGTGTCCAGTAATAAGCTATATAAATATGTTCTTGAGAATGTCACTTTGTACAGTTTGATGTTTAATCTTTCACATAACCAACTAATTCACAATCTGTAATTTTTATAATTAAGGTGATATTTACAATCAAAATGTAGATGAGATACAGTTGGGGCTTAAATGTAAATTTTTTAACTTAAGCACTCCCCTTGCAGAGTCTATAGGCCTTCATGTGTTCTGCAACAAGGACTGCCTCCCAGGGGATGTGCTGGGATTTCTAGACATGCTCTGGGAGGGAACGTTGTGTTCTTCAATTTATTTCCTAACCTACTATGCTTGAGACCGGACTTCCTTCTGTAGGTTGAAGTCAGAAACTATCACACATCTAAACAACCGCAGCTGCTTGAGACATGGTTTATAAGGGTGAGTGTAGGAAGGGGTTTGCTAGTAATCAGAATTGTTGTTCATTTGCTAACTCGCTTCTGACACTTTGCAACAAACCACTCCGGTATCCTTGCCGCAAGAACCCCATAAACAGTATAAAAACGCAAAAAGAATCAGAGAGACACAGTCAATATGTTCTGGACCTGTCAGGTAATCCACAGTACACCCATTGAGCACCTCAGTTTTCTGATTCAACATTATTTTTCCAGAGAGCTCTTGGCTTCCTCATTAGAACTGTATATGTGTGTCTGTTACTTATTTTAAAAGGAAGTAATAGCTATATTGTCTTATTTTTACCTTACAATTAGCCCTCAAACATGTTAGTAGACAGCACAGATCTGTAAGGGTAACCATTCCATATTATTCACTTGAAACTCATTAAAAGAAAATTTTGGTGACTTTTCCATGATATGGTTTCGTCACTAGAATAGAAAGATTATAGAATTTTGTTTAGGGAGCTTTAAGGTGTTCCATGTCACAGTTGGTTCAGTTCAGTTCAGTCGCTCAGTCATGTCTGGCTCTTTGTGACCCCATGGACTGCGGCATGCCAGGCCTCCCTGTCCATCACCAACTCTAGCAGTTTACTCAAACTCATGGCCATTGAGTCGGTGATGCCATCCAACCGTCTCATCCTCTGTTGTTCCCTTCTCAGCTTGCCATCGATCTTTCCAAGCATCAGGGTCTTTTCAAATGAGTCAGCCCTTCACATCAGGTGGCCAAAGTACTGGAGTTTCAGCTTCAACATCAATCCTTCCAATGTACATTCAGGACTGATTTCCTTTAGGATGGACTGGTTGGATCTCCTTGCAGTCCAGGGGACTCTCAAGAGTCTTCTCCAGCACCACTGTTCAAAAGCATCAATTCTTCAGCACTCAGCTTTATTTATAGTCCAACTCTCACAACCATACATGACCACTGGAAAAACCATAGCCTGACAAGACAGACCTTTGTTGGCAAAGTAATGTCTCTGCTTTTTTAATATGCTGATAGGTTGGTCATAACGTTCCTTCCAAGGAGTAAGTGTCTTAATTTCATGGCTGAAGTCACCACCTGCAGTGATTTTGGAGCCCCAAAAAATAAAAGTTAGCCACTGTTTCCACTGTTTCTCCATCTATTTGCCATGAAATGATGGGACCGGATGCTGTGATCTTCGTTTTCTGAATGTTGAGCTTTAAGCCAACTTTTTCACTCTCCTCTTTCACTTTCATCAAGAGGCTCTGTAGTACCTCTTCACTTTCTGCCATAAGGGTGGTGTCATCTGCATATCTGAGGTGATTGATATTTCTCCCAGTAATCTTGATTCCAGCTTGTGTTTCCTCCAGCCCAGCGTTTCTCATGATGTACTCTGCACATAAGTTAAATAAGCAGGGTGACAATATACAGCCTTGCCGTACTCCTTTTCTTATTTGGAACCAGTCTGTTGTTCCATGTGCAGTTCTAACTGTTGTTTCCTGACCTGCATACAGGTTTCTCAAGAGGCAGGTCAGGTGGCCTGACATTCCCATCTCTTTCAGGATTTTCCACAGTTTATTGTGATCCACATAGGCAAAGGCTTTGGCATAGTCAAGAAACCAGACATAGATGTTTTTCTGAAACTTGCTTTTTGGATGATCCAGCGGATGTTGGCAATTTGATCTCTGGTTCCTCTGCCTTTTCTAAAACCATCTTGAACATCTCAAAGTTCATGATTCACGTATTGCTGAAGCCTGGCTTGGATAATTTCAAGCATTACTTACTAGCGTGTGAGATGAGTGCAGTTTTGCGGTAGTTTGAGCATTCTTTGGCATTGCCTTTCTTAGGGATTGGAATGAAAACTGACCTTTTCCAGTCTTGTGGCCACTGCTGAGTTTTCCCAATTTGCTGGCATATTGAGTGCAGCATTTTCACAGCATCATCTTCAGGATTTGAAACAGCTCAACTGGAATTCGATCACCTCCACTAGCTTTGTTCGTAGTGATGCTTCCTAAGGCCTACTTGACTTCACATTCCAGGATATCTGGCTCTAGATAAGTGATCACACCATCGTGATTATCTGGGTCATGAAGGTTTTTTTGTACAGTTCTTCTGGGTATTCTTGCCACCTCTCCTTAATATCTTCTGCTTCTGTTAGGTCCTTACCATTTCTGTCCTTTATCGAGCCCATCTTTGCATGAAATATTCTCTTGGTATCTCTAATTTTCTTGAAGAGATCTCTAGTCTTTCCCATTCTGTTGTTTTCCTCTATTTCTTTGCACTGAAGGCTTTCTTATCTCTTCTTGCTATTTTTTGGAACTCTGCATTAAAATGGGTAGATCTTCCTTTTCTCCTTTACTTTTGGCCTCTTTTTCTTTTCACAAGCTATTTGTAAGGCCTCCTCAGACAACCATTTTGCTTTGTAGCATTTCTTTTTCTTGGGCATGGTCTTGATCCTTGTTTCCCGTACAATGTCACGGACCTCCATCCATAGTTCATCAGGGATTCTGTCTATCAGACCTAGTCCCTTAAATCTATTTCTCACTTCTACTGTATAATCATAAGGGATTTGATTTAGGTCATACCTGAATGGTCTAGTGGTTTTCCCTACTTTCTTCAATTTCAGTCTGAATTTGGCAATAAGGAGTTCATGATCTGAGCCACAGTCAGCTCCCGGTCTTGTTTTTGCTGAATGTATAGCGCTTCTCCATCTTTGGGTGCAAAGAATAGAATCAATCTGATTTCAGTATTGACCATCTGATAATGTCCATGTGTAGAGTCTTCTCTTGTGTTGTTGGAAGAGGGTGTTTGCTATGACCAGTGCATTCTCTTGGCAGAACTCTATTACCCTTTGCCCTGCTTCATTCTGTACTCCCAGGCCAAATTTGCCTGTTATTCCAGGTGTTTCTTGACTTCATACTTTTGCATTCCAGTCCCCTATCATGAAAAGGACATCTTTTTTGGGTGTTAATTCTAGAAGGTCTTGCAGGTCTTCAGAGAACAGTTCAACTTCAGCTTCTTCAGCATTACTGGTCAGGGCATCAACTTGGATTACCATGATGTTGAATGGTTTGCCTTGGAGACGAACAGAGATCATTCTGTAGTGAGACTGCATCCAAGTACTGCATTTCGGACTCTTGTTGATTATGATGGCTACTCCCTTTCTTCTATGGGATTCTTGCCCACAGTAGTAGATATAATGGTCATCTGAGTTAAATTCACCCATTCCAGTCCATTTTAGTTCACTGATTCCTAGAATGTCGACCTTCACTCTTGCCATCTCGTGTTTGATCACTTCCAATTTGCCTTGATTCATGGACTTAAGATTCCAGGTTCCTATGCAGTATTGCTCTTTACAGCATCAGACTTTGTTTCTATCACCAGTCACATCCACAACTGGATGCTTTTTTTGCTTTGGCTCCATCTCTTCATTCTTTTTGGAGTTATTTCCCCACTGTTCTCCAGTAGTATATTGGGCACCTACTGACCTGGGGAGTTCGTCTTTCAGTGTCCTGTCTTTTTGCCTTTTCATACTGTTCATGGGGTTCTCAAGGCAGGAATACTGAAGTGGTTTGCCATTCCCTTCTCCAGTGGACTACATTTTGTCAGAACTCTCCACCATGACCCGTCCGTCTTGGGTGGTCCTACACGGCATGGCTTATAGTTTCATTGAGTTAGACAAGTCCATGTGATTAGATTGGTTAGTTTTCTGTGATTGTGGTTTTCAGTCTGTCTGCCCTCTGATGGAGGATAAAGTGAAGTCTCAGTCGTGTCCAACTCTTTGTACCTGTACCTTCCAGGCTTCTCCATCCATGGGATTTTCTAGGCAAGATTACTGGAGTGGGTTGCCATTTCCTTCTCCAGGGGATCGTCCCAACCCAGGGATTGAACCCGGGTATCGTGCATTGCAGGCAGACTGTTTACCCTCTGAGCCATAAGAGGACTTAGAGAAGGATAAGAGGCTTATGAAAGCTTCCTGATGGGATAGACTGACTGAGAGGGATACTTGCTCTTGTTCTGATGGGTGGGGCCATATAAATCTTTAATCCAATTTTCTGTTGATGGGTGGAGCTGTGTTCCCTCCCTGCTATTTACCTGGGGCCAAACTATGGTGAGGTGGTACATTCCAAATTAGGGCTTCCCTGGTGGCTCAGATGGTAAAATGTCTGCTTGCAATGCAGGAGACCAGAGTTCAGTCCCTGGGTTGGGAAGATCCCCTGGAGAAGGAAATGGCAACCCACTCCAGTACTCTTGCCTCCCATGGAAGAGGAGCCTGGTAGGCTACATTCCAGGAGGTCGCAGAGTCAGACATGACTGAGCGACTTCACTAAACTAGGTGGAGGTAATGAAGATAATTACCTCCTTCAAAAGATCCCAGGCATGTACTGCTACAGTCTGTGCCTCCAACCCTGCAGCAGGCCACCACCAACCCATGCCTTCGCTGGAGACTCCCGGACACCCACAGGCAAGTCTCCTGTGGGGTCACTGTTCCTTTCTCCCGGGTCTTGGTGCACAAGGTTCATGTTGGGGCCATGCTCAGTAAATCTTTAATCCAATTTTCTGGTGAAGGGCGGGGCTGTGGCAACCTCCTTCACAAAGACTTATGCCAGCAAGCCCTTGCAAGTCTATCATGAAGTTGGTTTCAGATTCCCAGGTTGAAAGCAGTGATTTCTCTCAAATCCTGACCCTGATACAGAGCTCTTCATTTTTTACAGAACTCTTGTTCAATATTGTGAAAATTTTTTTGTATGAATTCCATTTTGTGTGAAGATGCTAGTCAACTGGATTTGACTTTTGTGTTTCTGTTCTATGTTTTCTCCAATAAATATAGTGATAAAAACAAGTGTGTCGAATAAAAGAAACAGACTCAAGCCAGTATGTTACAGATGATGCCAGAAGAGCAGAATTTTTGTTTTGACTTTGTCTTTGACTATAATTTGCTATATACCTTTAGGCACTAGCTCTATCTTCCATGAGACACTATGTCCTCACATAAAATGAAGAGGTTGGACTTGATATTTTCTAGGATCCCTTTCAACACTAGGTGGCTCAGAGGTTAAAGCGTCTGCCTCCAATGCAGGAGACCTGGGTTCGATCTCTGGGTCGGGAAGATCCCCTGGAGAAGGAAATGGTAACCCACTCCAGTATTCTTGCCTGGAGAATCCCATGGACAGAGGAGCCTGGTAGTCCACGGGGTCACAAAGAGTCGGACATGACTGAGCGACTTCACTCACTCACTCACAGACCAAGCATGCAAAAACAAAGGGAATAGTTATACTCTTTTTATTAGGGTACTGAAATTTAACAGAAGAAAAATTAACCCCTTTTGACTGAGGGAATAGAGTTGAAGGAGCCTATTCTTGTCCTGTCTGTAAATGGTTTGTAGACACCCCTCTAAGAAAGTTTTAAGTTTCTCCAAAGAGAAATAATGAGTTCATAGCTTTAGAAGAGCCATAATAGGTTGTAAGTCTCAGTCATAATTTTTGTTTGAATCACAGGTTTAAAGTGACTGCTAGGTGTTACCCAATTCAACCTACTATCCAAATAGTTCTAAACTGAAATCACCTAAAAGAGATAGTTCTTTGTTTAAAAAATAAAGTGGGGTGGGTTGGAGGCCGGGACAGGGTAGACGCCAAATTACCTATGTAGTTCCATAATTCATTCAACATATTTTGCTAGCTATCAAGATGAACATATAAATGAAAAAGAGAAAGAAAAAGAAAATCCCCTCTGGGATGCTCAATCAGAACTGAAACAAAAAACAAGAGATTTTTTTTTTTTAATGTAAAACTACCTCATTTCAAACATAGAGCTCATTACAAGCATAGAACCTTAGAAAATAAGACCCTTGTAATAAATTCAAGCCATTTAAAAATTGCAGAGTGCATTATCAACTTAAATTTTTAAAAAATAGAGTAAGCAGAACATAAAACACTACCTTTGTTCATTAGAACATTTCTAAAATTTAACAGTGCTCACTGCCGTAAGGCATTTTTTAAAATATTTCAAAAGTTATGTTAGAAAACAAGATTAACAAACATCCGTCAGCTGTTCTCTTACAGTGAAATTTTTTCACGGAAAAGAGAAGTTACTTGCCACAAAAAATTACATGAGATATATATCGATACATTCGTGTTGTGAAAACAACCTCAAATACAAGAAAAGCAGAAGTCCTATTTTGACCGTTATAACGTGATGCAACGTAATGTGCTCGGTTCAGCTCAGTTCAGTGGCTCAGTCGTGTCTGACTCTTTGCGACCGCATGCCTGGCCATCACCAACTCCCAGAGTTCACTCAGACTCATGTGCATCAATTTGGTGATGCCATCCAGCCATCTCATTCTCTGTCATCCCCTTCTCCTCCTGCCCCCAATCCCTCCCAGCATCAGGGTCTTTTCCAATGAGTCAACTCTTCGCATGAGGTGGCCAAAGTACTGGAGTTTCAGCTTCAGCATCAGTCCTTCCAATGAACACCCAGGACTGATCTCCCTTAGGATGGACTGGTTGACCTCCTTGCAGTCCAAGGGACTTGCAAGAGTCTTCTCCAACACCACACTTCAAAAGCATCAATTCTTCGGCACTCAGCTTCCTTCACAGTCCAACTCTCACATCCATACATGACCACTGGAAAAACCATAGCCTTGACTAGATGGATCTTTGTTGGCAAAGTAATGTCTCTGCTTTTGAATATGCTATCTAGGTTGGTCATAACTTTCCTTCCAAGGAGTAAGGATCTTCTAATTTCATGGCTGCAATCACCATCTGCAGTGATTTTGGAGCCCAAAAAAATAAAGTCTGACATTGTCTCCACTGTTTCCCCATCTATTTCCCATGAAGTGATGGGACCGGATGCCATGATCTTCATTTTCTGAACGTTGAGCTTTAAGCCAACTTTTTCACTCTCCTCTTTCACTTTCATCAAGAGGCTTTTTATTTCCTCTTTACTTTCTGCCATAAGAATGGTGTCATCTGCATATCTGAGGTTATGTGCTCAGGCATGTCCAATTCTTTATGACCTTATGGACTAGACCACAAGGCTCCTTTGTCCATGAGACTTTCCAGCAAGAATAACGGTGTGGGTTGCCATTTCCTTCTTAAGGTGATATTCCCAATCCAGGGATCAAACTAGCATCTCATGCATCATAGGCAAATTCCTTACCATTAGTGTCATGATAACAACTGCATTCTCCTCCCAGAAATAATCACTGTTGCCATTTGGAGGATTTTTTTCCTTTGTATGCATACATTCACATACAATGAAATATAAAATTGTGTGGGTTTTTTTTTTCCATAATAGCATTTGATAAAGGTTGAATTTTCTATGAAAAACAGGATGTTGTACATATTGTTCTGAAAATTGCTCCCCTCTTTTCCTTCCAATTAATGACATATGTTGGAATTCATATAGAATTTCTCTCCTAGAGTTATCTTTTTCATCCTGAAACACGAACATTTTCCTGACTACTATTAAATCTCTGCCAAGAGCATGCACAAACATGCTGTCCCATGTCTCTGTTCTCTACTTCTTAAGAACTGATTGTATATTCTGTCTCTACTTTCTCACCACCTATTCCCTGTTTTACTTTAGAATTTAAGAGTTACAGAAAAGTTAATAGCTGTATTCCCGTTATATTGGTCTTGTGTGTACAGTTGATTTGATCTATGTATATATTATGGAAGGATCACCCCAATATGCCTAGTTAACATCCATCACTACACAGTCACAATTTTTTTCTTATGATAATATCTTTTAAGATTTACTCTCAGCAACTTTCAAGTATATAATACAGCATTATTAACCATTGTCACTATACTGCACATTACGTCCCATGACCTATTTATTTTATAACTGGAAGTTTGTATCTTTTGTCCCCTTCACCCATTTTGCTCACTCTTCACTCTCCACCTCTGGCAACCACCAATCTTTTCTCTGTATTTAAGAGGTTTTTTTGTTTGTTTGTTTTTTAGATTCCATATGTAAGTGAGATCATATGGTATTCACCCTTCTCTGTCTGACTTATTTCACTTAGCATAATGCCTTTTAACTCCAAGCATGTTGTTGCAACTGGCAACATTTCATTCTTTTATATGGGTAATATTGATAATATTTAATTGTGTGTATATATACACACACCACATTTTCTCTATCCATTCATCCACTGATGGGCTCTTAAGTTGCTTCATGTCTTGACTTACAAATAATGCTACAGTGAACATGGAAGTGCAGACACCTTTTCAAGTAAATGTTTTTGTTTTCTTCAGAGAAATATCCAGACACAGAACTGCTAGATCATATAGTATTCCTTTTTAAAACTTTTGAACAACTGGAGTGGGTTGCCAGTTCCTTCTCCAGGGGATCTTTCTGACCCAGGGTTTGAACGTGGGTCTCCTACTGTGCAGGCAGATTCTTTACCATCTGAGCCACCAGGAAAGCCCTTTGTACAACTAACATACTTTTTTTCTGTAGTGGCTACTACAATTTACAAATTACTACAATGTAAATTTACCCAATTTACATGCCCACCTACATTATACAACGATCCCCTTTTCCGTACATCTTTGTCTTTTTTGATAATAGCGATTCTAACAGGTGTGAGGTGATGGATTAGTTGCTCAGTCACGTCCCACTCTGCTACTCCATGGATTGGGGCCCACCAGCCTCTTCTGTCCATGGGATTTTCCAGGCAAGAATACAGGAGTGTGTTGCCATTCCCTTCTCCAGGAAATCTTCCCGACGAAGGAATCAAACCAGGGTCTCCTGCATTGCAGGCAGACTCTTTACCGTCTGAGCCACTAGGGAAGACTTTTGAGTCACTATTTGTGAGATGATATTTCATTGTAATTTTGATTTGCATTTCACTGATTGAACTGAAATGAACTGATGATTAGTAATTCAGTCTATTTTTAAAGACGTAAAATGTTACAGATGAAGCGAAAACATGTTTTAATTATTGCCATATTCCCATCTCATGATTTGCAGAGGCAATGATTGTAATGAGTCCTTCCAGTTCATTTTTTTACTTTCATGCACTTACTTGTACATCTGTAACCAAATATACAATATTTTATGTGTTATTTTAAATGTACATCAATGGTATCATTCAACAGTTGCTTTTCTTTGATTCAGCATTACATTTTTGAAATATATCCATGTTTATAATTTATAGATTTAATTCATTTGTTACCTACTGTATGGTATTTAGGGGCTTCCCTGATAGCTCAGTTGGTCGAGAAGATGCGCTGGAGAAGGGACTGGCTACCCACTCCAGTATTCTTAACTATACCACAATTGATATATTTATTCCTCTAGAATGGATAGTTAAATTATCAATGTTTCATTCAAAATATAATAGACTTCTTAAGGGCAGTTTTAATTTCATAGTAAAATTGAGTGAAAAGTATAGAGAGTTCTGACATTCTACCACCTGCAGCTCACAGCCTCCACCACCATCAACGGCCTGCACCTGTGCAGTACATTTGTTACAGTAGAGGAAACAACACTGATACATCATTATTAACCAAAGCCCATAGTTTACATTAGGGTTCACTCTTTGTGTTGTATACTCTATGGACTTGACGTATATCCACAATTAGAGCATCATACAAAATAATTTCATTGCCCTAAAAATCCCCTTGCTCCACCTATGCTGCTAAGTCGCTTCAGTCGTGTCCGACTCTGTGCGACCCCAGAGACGGCAGCCCATGAGGCTCTGCCGTCCCTGGGATTCTCCAGGCAAGAACACTGGAGTGGGTTGCCATTTCCTTCTCCAATGCATGAAAGTGAAAAGTGAGAGTGAAGTCTCTCAGTCGTGTCCGACTCTTAGCGACCCCGTGGACTGCGGCCCACCAGGCTCCTCCGTCCATGGGATTTTCCAGGCAAGAGTGCTGGAGTGGGGTGCCTTTGCCTTTTCCGTGCTCCACCTATACCTTCCCTTAAAGCTTTGGCAACCACTGATCTTTTCACTTTCCCCACAGTTTTGTCTTTTCCAGAATGTCATATAGTTGGAATCATACAATAATAGACTTTTCAGATTAGCTTTTTTCATATATTAATATGCAATTTTATATTAAAATTATGTACTTTGATGTACAACACAAAGAGTGGGCTCTAATGTAAACTATGAAGTTTTTGTTCATAATAATGCATCAGTGTTGGCTTGTCAACTGTAACAAACAGATCACACTGATGCAAAAATTAATCGAAGTTGGGTAGGGGACTAGAGGGCATATGGGTATTTTTCCTCCAGTTTTTCTGTAAACCCAAACTGCTCAAAAAAAAATCTCAAGTTAAAAAAATAGGCTTATAAATATTAACTCAAAATGGATCAAATTAAGAGTTAAAAATATAAAATTCTTAGAAGGAAACAGAAATAAAAAATAAATATTTCTGACTTTGGATTAGGCAATAATTTCTTGTTTAAATTTATTTTTTAATTGAAGGATAATTGTTTTACAGAATTGCACTGGTTTCAGCCAGACAACATGAATCAGCCATAGGTACACATATGTCCCCTCCCTCTTGAACACCCCTCCTAACTCCCTCCTCATCCCACCCCTCTAGGTTGTTACAGAGCCCTGGTTTGAGTTCCCTGAGTCATACAGCAAACTCCCATTGGCTATCTATTTTACATATGGTAATATAAGTTTCCATGGTACTCTCTCCATGCATCCCACCCTCTTTTTCCTCCCCCTACCCTGTGTTATTAAGTCTGTTCTCTGTGTGTCTCCATTGCTGCCCTGCAAAATAATTTCATCAGAACCATCTTTCTAGATTGCATATGTATGTGTTAGTATATGATGTTTTTCTCTTCCTGACTTACTTCACACAATTGGTTCTAGGTTCAGCCACCTCATTAGAAATGACTCAAATGCATTTCTTTTTACGGCTCAGTAATATTCCATTTTATTCCACAGCTTCTTTATCCATTCATCTGTCAATGGACATCTAGGTTGTTTCCATGTTCTAGCTATTGTAAATAGTGCTGCAATGAACATTGGGGTACATGTGTCTTTTTCAATTTTGGTCTCCTCAGGGTATATGCTAAAGGATTAGGCAATAATTTCTTATATATGACACCAAAAGCACAAACAATAAAAGAAAAAAGAGAAAATGGACTTCATCAAAATCAAAAACTTTTATGCCTCAAAGGATATACCATCAAAAAAGAAAAAAAGACAATCTGCAGAATGGAGTGAAAATATTTGTGTGATATATCTGGTAAGGATCAAGTATCTAGATTATGTAGCCATCTTGTAACTTAATAACCAAAGATTAAGAGCCCAAGTTTTAAAATAGGCAAAGGATTTGAATGACATTTCTGCAAAGAAGATATACAAGTGACCTAGAAGCACATGAAAAGATGCTCAACATCATCTGTCATCAGAGAACAGCAAATCAAAACCACAATGAGATATCATTTCACACACTAGGATGACTATAATAAAAAGAGATGCACGGTAGCAAGTATTGGCCAGGATATGGAGAAATTGGAGTTCTCAAACATTGCTGATGGGAATATAAAATGGTGCAGTGACTTTGGAAAACAGTTTGGCACTTCTTCAAAATATAAGCAGAGTTATTATCAGTTCAGTTCAGTTAAGTCGCTCAGTCGTGTCTGGCTCTTTGCAAACCCATGAATTGCAGCACGACAGGCCTCCCTGTCCAACCAACTCCCGGAGTTCACTCAAACTCACGTCCATCGAGTCGGTGATGCCATCCAGTCATCTCATCCTCTGTCATCCACTTTTCCTCCTTTCTCCAATCCCTCCAGGCATCAGGGTCTTTTCCAATGAGTCAACTCTTCCCATGAGGTGGCCAAAGTACTGGAGTTTCAGCTTCAGCATCATTCCTTCCAAAGAAATCACAGGGCTGATCTCCTTCAGAATGGACTGGTTGGATCTCCTTGCAGTCCAAGGGACTCGCAAGAGTCTTCTCCAACACCACAGTTCAAAAGCATCAATTCTTTGGTGCTCAGCCTTCTTCACAGTCCAACTCTCACATCCATACATGACCACTGGAAAAACCATAGCCTTGACGAGACAGACCTTTGTTGGCAAAGTAATGTCTCTGCTTTTGAATATGCTATCTAGGTTGGTCATAACTTTTCTTCCAAGGAGTAAGGGTCTTTTAATTTCATGGCTCCAATCACCATCTGCGGTGATTTTGGAATCCCAAAAAAATAAAGTCTGACACTGTTTCCACTGTTTCCCCATCTATTTCCCATGAAGTGATGGGACCAGATGCCATGATCTTCGTTTTCTGAATGTTGAGCTTTAAGCCAACATTTTCACTTTCATCAAGAGGCTTTTTAGTTCCTCTTCACTTTTTGCCATAAGGGTGATGTCGTCTGCCTATCTGAGGTGATTGATATTTCTCCCGGCAATCTTGATTCCAGCTTGTGTTTCTTCCAGCCCAGTGTTTCTCATGATGTACTCTGCATAGAAATTAAATAAGCAGGGTGACAGTATACAGCCTTGACATACTCCTTTTCTTATTTGGAACCAGTCTATTGTTCCATGTCAAATTCTAACTGTTGCTTCCTGACCTGCATATAGGTTTCTCAAGAGGCAGGTCAGGTGGTCTGGTATTCCCATCTCTTTCAGAATTTTCCACAGTTTATTGTGATCCACACAGTCAAAGGCTTTGGCATAGTCAATAAAGCAGAAATAGATGTTTTTCTGGAACTCTCTTGCTTTTTGGATGATCCAGCGGATGTTGGCAATTTGATCTCTAGTTCCTCTGCCTTTTCTAAAACCAGCTTGAATATCAAGAAGTTCATGGTTCACGTATTACTGAAGCCTGGCTTGGAGAATTTTGAACATTACTTTACTAGCATGTGAGATGAGTACAATTGTGTGGTAGTTTGAGCATTCTTTGGCATTGCCTTTCTTAGGGATTGGAATGAAAACTGACCTTTTCCAGTCCTGTGGCCACTGCTGAGTTTTCCAAATTTGCTGGCATATTGAGTGCAGCACTTTGACAGCATCATCTTTCAGGATTTGAAATAGCTCATCTGGAATTCCATCACCTCCACCAGCTTTGTTCGTAGTGATGCTTTCTAGGGCCCACTTGACTTCACATTCCAGGATGTCTGCCTCTAGGTGAGTGATCACACCATCGTGATTATCTTGGTCATGAAGCTCTTTTTTGTACAGTTCTTCTGTATATTCTATAAGGTCCTGCAATTTTACTCTTGGGTATTTACCCAAGAGAATTAAAAACATATGTCCATTGTGTGAGAGTTTATTTCTGTACAGAAAGCAAACTTATGGTTACAAAATGGGATAGGGAGGAAGAGAGGGACAAATTAGGAGTATGATATTAACAGATATCTATTATACATAAAATAAAGAAGCAACAAGGATTTACTGTATAGCACAGGAAATTATATCCAATATCTTGTAATAACCTATATGGTATATAATTTGAAAAAAAAAATTCACTAGCCTGGAAGCTCCATGAGGGCAGAGACCCTCTATCATATTCTCCACATTATTCTCAGCACCTAGGATTAGTAGAGACTTAATATTGGTCCTGCAGCCATGAAATTAAAAGACGCTTACTCCTTGGAAGAAAAGTTATGACCAACCTAGACAGTATATTCAAAAGCAGAGATATTACTTTGCCAACAAAGGTCCGTCTAGTCAAGGCTATGGTTTTTCCTGTGGTCATGTATGGATGTGAGAGTTGGACTGTGAAGAAGGCTGAGCACCGAAGAACTGATGCGTTTGAACTGTGGTGTTGGAGAAGACTCTTGAGAGTCCCTTGGACTGCAAGGAGATCCAACCAGTCCATTCTGAAGGAGATCAACCCGGAATTTCTTTGGAAGGAATGATGCTAAAGCTGAAGCTCCACCTCATGCGAAGAGTTGATTCATTGGAAAAGACATTGGACACCTCATGCGAAGAGTTGATTCATTGGAAAAGACTCTGATGCTGGGAGAGATTGGGGGCAGGAGGAGAAGGGGACGACCCAGGATAAGATGGCTGGATGGCATCACAGACTTGATGGATGTGAATCTGAGTGAACTCCGGGAGATGTTGATGGACAGGGAGGCCTGGTGTGCTGCGATTCATGGGGTCACAAAGAGTCGGACATGACTGAGCGACTGAACTGAACCGAATATTGGTCCTATGAATGACTGAATGGATATGCCTTTTAAATTATACTGCTGCATGGTATAATTACATAAATCTATCACAATTTACTTAAAGACTACCCTTTTAATGGACTTTCAGATTGTTTTTTGCTATAAAAATGCTATTCTAAGGATTCTTGCATGTGTCTATATTTTTTGTCATTGCATGTGACTGTGAATAGGCAGGGAGCCAACAAGAAATGAATAAATAAGACTATATCCTGTCCTTTTTCCTTACAGCATTTCTATTTCCTTTTCCCACTGAGATTTAAAGTACCCCTGTACACAAAGTAATTTTCAAACAGAAAGAAAGCTTGTTTCTTTTAGTAGCTCAGATTTAAAGAGAAAGTTTCTGGTTTATCATCAAGATTGTATTCTCCGTCCCAGTCTAGTTAGATTTAACATTCTCTTTTAACTCAGAAATCAGCATGGGATTAAAAGAAGATAGAATGAGACCCTTACAATTACCTCTGCAAATAATTTTCAGTTTGATCTTTTGTCATCTCAACACCTTATTCATCTCTGTTGGCTCCCTGCCTGTACAGGTCTTCAACAAATTATACTAAAATGTTAAAAAGTCCAATACTAAAGATATTTATTGGTATTAGTATGCATTTTATATTCAATAACTTGGTATATTGAAGTAAACAAATATGTATAATTTAAGAAAATTAGAGGTTAAAATCTGCTTCTGGAGGGAGTGTTCACAACATGTTTCACCTCAAGGACAAAAACCAATCAACTAAGAGTGTTTATGGGCTGTGTTGTGAAGAATTATTCAAATTCTTTTGATAGGAGTTGGTTGGTTTAGTCGCTAAGTCATGTCCAACTCTTTTCGACCCCATGGACTGTAGCCTGCCAGGCTCCTCTGCCCGTGGGATTCTCCAGGCAAGAATACTGGAGTGGGTAGCCATTCCCTTCTCCAAGAGATCTTCCCAATGCAGGAATTGAACCTGGGTCTCTTGCATTGCAGGCAGATTCTTTACCAACTGAGCTATGAGGAAAGCCCTTGAAAGGAGTGCTACAATCAATTACTGATAGGAGAAGGGGTGGAAGATGAGAAGTCAATGAAAAGGACACTAAAAAGGGAGGAGAGTATCCCCAGAAAAACAAAGAGATCCACAGTGTCAAACGCTAGTGGAAGGAGTCAGGATGAGGGTAAAGAGAACCCATGCGTTTCTTGTTTAACATTTAAGAAAGCAAATTAAATAATATATGTGATAAGGTTGCTGCTGCTGCTGCTGCTAAGTCGCTTCAGTCGTGTCCGACTCTGTGCGACCCCAAAGACGGCAGCCCACCAGGCTCTGCCATCCCTGGGATTCTCCAGGCAAGAACACTGGAGTGGGTTGCCATTTCCTTCTCCAATGCATGAAAGTGAAAAGTGAAAGTGAAGTCACTGAGTTGTGTCCAACTCTCAGCGACCCCATGGATTGCAGCCTACCAGGCTCCTCCGTCCATGGGATTTTCCAGGCAAGAGTACTGGAGGGGTGCCATTGCCTTCTCTGGTGATAAGGTTAGTGGTCAAATTATAGTGAGTTGGGGGGGATTAAAGAATGAGGCAGTAAGTATATTTCTAAAGTTTTTTTGATTTGTGAAATTGTTAGGTACTACATGCTAGAACTGATTTTATTAGATATAGTTTTAAAATCTACATTAAATCTAAGATTAGACTGCATCTGAATCAATATAAAACCTAAAGCTAAGGCTATCCATCAAGTGACTTTGTAGCACCTGATTTTAAGCAGTAAGTTTTAGTACCATTAATCTAGCTTTTATCTCATATTTGTCAAACAGAGAGACATGAGGGAACCATGTTAGGGGATTACCTAAACCACCTGGAACAGTGATTTCTCAGTGTTCAATACCCTGACCAGTAGTTTCAACATCACCTGGCAACTTATTATAAATGCAAAGTCCCAGGCCCCATCTCAGACTTACTGAATCAAAAAAGCTTGGGAGCCTGAACCCAGCCATCTGTTTAACAAGGTAACTTGGTTGCACACTTGAGTTATTGTATTATAATGGCACTTTCTTCTTAAATAAGACACATAGTTATTAAGTTACTAATCTACTTGGTGGGCTTGACCTAGATTCTGTACTGCCAAACCCTTTCTAGGGGTTAGAGTCAACTGAAAGTCTTTTAAGGATATTGTGGTCTATTGGCTAGACGTGATATAGTAAGAAAGCTCAGAACTGAAGAAAAGATGCTCACTCACATTGGGCACCAGTGATCCTACAAGTGGGAGAAGAGCCTCTCCTTAAACTCCCTGGAGCTTAAGCAGAAGTCTTAGGTACCCAGAGCCAATTCCTAACACCTCAAAACTACATACAGTCATTTTTGACCTATTTGTCTATGAAGAACATGCTCTTTATTGAATTTTTGCCTCACTACCCATTCAAAAAATGAAGATCATGGCATCCGGTCCCATCACTTCATGGGAAATAGATGGGGAAACAGTGGAAGACTTTATTTTGGGGGCTCCAAATTCACTGCAGATGGTGACTGCAGCCATGAAATTAAACGACGTTTACTCCTTGGAAGAAAAGTTATGACCAACCTAGATAGCATATTCAAAAGCAGAGACATTACTTTGCTGACTAAGGTCCGTCTAGTCAAGGCTATGGTTTTTCCTGTGGTCATGTATGGATGTGAGAGTTGGACTGTGAAGAAACCTGAGCGCTGAAGAATTGATGCTTTTGAACTGTGGTGTTGGAGAAGTCTTGAGAGTCCCTTGGACTGCAAGAGATCCAACCAATCCATTCTAAAGGAGATCAGCCCTGGGATTTCTTTGGAAGGAATGATGCTAAAGATGAAACTCCAGTACTTTGGCCACCTCATGGGAAGAGTTGACTCATTGGAAAAGACTCTGATGCTGGGAGGGATTGGGGGCAGGAGGAGAAGGGGACGACGGAGGATGAGATGGCTGGATGGCATCATTGACTCGATGGACGTGAGTCTGAGTGAACTCCGGGAGTTGGTGATGGACAGGGAGGCCTGGCGTGCTGCGATTCATGGGGTCACAGAGAGTCGGACACGACTGAGCGACTGAACTAACTGACTCACCCATTTGTAACATGTGCCCTGCAAAAATTCTCCCCACCTCCCCTCCTTCCTCGCCTTTTTTTTAAAGTTTGATATATTCTATGTGGAAAAGGATGTGGCAAGTTTTTTTTTTTTTTGGTTTGTTTTTGTTTAGCTGCACTTAGTCTTATTTGTGGTACGTGGGATCTTTTGTTGCAGCGCACAAATCCCTAGTAGTGGCGTGTGGGCTCAGTAGCTGTGGTGCCTGGGCTTAGTTACCCTGCAGCATGTGAGATCCCAGTTCCCTGCCAAAGAGGTTGAACGAAGATCCTTAGCAGATTCTTAACCACTGGGCCACCTTTCCCTCCCCTCCCCACCCCCTTTTTTTTTTGCAAGTTTATTTGTATATCTATTACATTGCTGTGTTACATATAATTTTATATAATAGTATAATTTTATACTGCATTTCAAAAAAATCAGATCCTTTAAAAAGATCCCTTCTTCTAGAAAGTGTGCTTCTCCTTCTGAGTTCTGGCTTGTAATTATTGAAGGTCTTTCCTAAGGTAATTAAAACCTGGCTTCTTTGTATAATATCAACCCAGTGTCTGAAAATCGATTATCTAGCCAGTATTTATAGGCAGTGTTGACTCTGCTGAACTTGTGCTCACTACTCAAGGCCCTCTTACTTTCTTACTGTGGTTTGGTCCTGATTACCTCCACTGGTCAATGTGTACTATGGGCATGAGGCTTGAAGTGGCAGCCTCACGTTTGCCAGCCCTGTGTATGCCAGGGAAGGTCTAAGACCAAACCCCACCATTTAGATCAATAATTGTGTGTCTCATATTTGTAAAAACTGGCCAAGAACATTGATTTTCAGTGTTTTTTTTAAATAAATTGTAAATGACCTTTACTAATTTTGTTTATAGCAAAACTTATAGCATGAGTTTAATAGATATCTGCATCATCAGTTTCAAAGCATTTTTAAAATAATTTTATTTATTTGACTGTGCTGGGTCTTTGTTGCTGCTGGAGCTACTCTCTAGTTGTGGTGCAGAGGACTCACATTGTGATGGCTTCTCTTATTGCACACATGGGCTCCAGGGTGCACGGGCTTCAGTAATTGCAGTGTTTATGTTCGATAGTTGCAGCTCCCAGGCTTTAGAGCACAGGCTCAATAGTTGTGGTGGTGGTGCACAGGCTTAGTTGCTCTGCAGCATGTGGGATCTTCCCAGACCAGGGATCGAATTCGTGTCTCTTGCATTGGCAGGCGGATCCTTAATCTCTGAGCCATCAGGGAAGCCCTCAAAGCACTTTTTTTTTACCAATAACCTTAAGAGTGACATCTTTGTTTCTCCGTCTGAACTTTGTCCTTAGTTTATCTCGTAACTAGACAAATCTCCAACAATCTTTGCTTCAGAATTATCACGTTACCTTGAAATGACTGATCATGTTTATGATTGTTTTAAATTCACATATTCAGCATCTTTGTAATTCATTGAAAAGTTTTCCAAATTTTTAATTCATTACTACCAAATAAATGCAGGTCCATTATTATCCTCTATTAATCCACATTTCAATTAGTGCAATGAAAAATCCCAAATCACTGTTTATTAATAATCATGCAATAGTATTAACGACCATGTTTCAAATACCTTTGAAACATTTGTCAGCATTTAAATTGACAATATTTTGTTGAAAAACTGTTGAAATGAAAATAATTTCTCCTGCCTCAAAAATAATATTCCTTATAAATCATGCTTTGGTTTGAAAGGAAAAAGGAAGAACATTTATGAAAGTTCATATAAAGATACATCTAGTACATTCTATAAAGTGTATTTAATAAACTCAGTTTCTTCAAGAGTAAGTTGAACTGAAATTTCTGACTACTGCCTTAAGTTTATCCAGATTTTGAAATTAACATTTTATTTTCTGTTATGCAAACTTTCCATAAAATCCTAAATTTGAAATACTTCACTTAAAGACATTTCTATTGCAGGGGAGAAAACCCATAAATTAGTACCATAATGATTATAAAAGTGTAAAAACAGCTGGAAAGAAATCCATACCTCTTTTGCTATTGGAGTAGAGGTGAGGAATGTTTTTCCAGGTCTAAAGCAAATCAACAAGAAGGTGAAAAGTTCCCAGTTGGTAACAATTACCAATTCCAACTATAAAAGGCTAATATGTATTATTACCAGCTTGGAAATCCTTATTGCCAGACTTACACAGATCTTCCTGTGCATATTCAAAGGAGAGTAACATAGTGATTTCCAATATTATATACCTATTAATGTATCATTAATATTGTCAGGAATATTATTAACCTACATATGCTACATTTTTCAATGTTCTCAATATATAAATGTTTCAAGTAAGTATTCAATATAAATTCTGATGATATAGGTTGGCATTTCTTAAAAAGATTCTACTTCTGTATGTGGTTATTTCAAGAACAGTATTCAAAGTATTTTTATGTGATAGAGAGTGCTCCCATTAGAATTAAAATTACATTTATATTTCAAAATTTAGTAAAATTTAGAACCACAGAAGAGAGGAACAGTAGTTGTTTCAAGAGAAAGAAGTTCCCTATTTCTTGTTGCTATTCAAAACAATATATTAGAGTATTATTTTACACCTAAATGTCAATTAAACAAAATTCACCTTAATGCTTTCAGATGAACAATTTAATTTTTTAAAAATTAGTTGGATGTTTAAAAGAAAGTCCTTTTTGATGCAAGTTTTAAAATTTACACATAAACTACTTCTATGACTTTGTAACTACATTTAAATTTTCCTTTAACAACGCTGTAGGAGGCATAACTTCCTCCTACAGCCAATATCTGGAAGAGCAAGTTTTCATGTGCTATCGCTGTCAATACAGACACTGTTCTTGGAGCTTAAAGGCTGCTTTTTTCTAAAACAGGGATTGCAGCAAAGATTTCTGAATGGGTACAAGACATTTTAATGTAGCCATTTTAGGTGGCCATTTTGGTACATTGATTTTTTTTTTTAAGTTTATCACAACTTAATAAAACTTATGAAGGAGGAGACAGAACAGGCTCCATCTTGAAAATAGGACTCCATCTTGGGCTGGACTGTGGACTTTGAGCTATATGCCCAGTATCTATGGAAATGACATACCAACTGGAAAACCAGGCCCCCCGGATGGAAGAACCCCAGGGCTCATACCTAGACTTTCCATTGCCTAAAAAAAATACCCTACTTATCTGTGTAACCAAATAGAATCATAAATTCTATTATGCTTATTGGGGTATGACCACAGGCCTATTGATAACTGTCCACTGTTAACTACCTAGGCTTAAGGCATATGAATCACAGGTTAACTTTGATTGTATCTTTCTCTTCCTTTGTTCAGACTAGTTTCAGGGAATTTGGGGAGGTGGGTTTGGGCACGTACACTTATGGTATATAAGATTTTCACAAAAAATCATTGGGGTCCTTGGCTAAGAGGAGACCCTGCCTTGGGCTGGCCGGTGTAATAAACTGCACTTCACTATCTGCATTGTCCTTCTGAGTGAGTTTGTTTCCCAGAACACATGGGTACAACAGTCACTCTTAGTTTCATGAAAAATTAAAATATAACAGATACAAAGAGAAGAATAGAAGTCTTCCTCCCGGTCAAATAATTTCACTTCTCAGAAATAACCATTGTTGACCCTGTAAACTTTTTTAAAGTGTATACAATAGCATAAAAATCCCTTTGACAATTAAATAAAAATGAGCTCTATATATGGTTCTGTACAGTTTCTTCATTTGAAAATGTGTATGAAGGATCTACCTAATAGCTACATATTACAGTACTCGTCTTTAAAAAGTATTTATTTATTTGGCTACAAATAATTAGTTGCAGCAGGCAGGATCTTCCATTGCAATACACATGCTCTCTAGTTGTGGTGTGCAGGCATAGTTTCTTGGTGGCATGTGCGGTCATCGTTCCCAGACCAGGGATGGAACTCATGTCCTCAGCACTGGAAGAATTCTTAACCACTGGACCATCAGGACAAAGTCCCATATATATTATTGTATTCTTGTAGCATAGTTTAACCAGTGTTATATTTACAAATATAAGATATTGTTAGATTTTTAAAAATTACACGGATACAGTGACTATCCTTGTATACACATTTTAATCCTTTTATGCAAAGTATAACTGACAAGTCAAAGTTTCCATGAATTTTTTTGTTATTATCAAACTGCCCTTCAGATAGGTTATATAAATTTATAGCACCAATAGTATATGCAAGTACCTGCTTCATATTCACTTTATAATGTATATACTTTTGTTCTGTTTCAATATTTTTTTATCACAAATGTGAATCACCTTTTCAAAGTTCATAATTTTTCTAAAGAAGTGAGATAATTTAAATTCAGTCCTTTTCTTTTATGGCTATACTGTTTTTCTAAAACTATTGCTGAATCCACCATCTTTTATTCATTATTTGGAAACGTCATCTTTGTCATATACTAGATTCCCTTATAAATATTTGTCTCTTTCTGGATTCTTTATTCAGCTTCATTGATTTATCTGATTGCTAAGAGTTTCAAGTACTCTGGTTATAACAGTTTAAAATTCTTGTGAAACTAATCCTTTATTAGTTCTTAAAAAAATTTTTTTTCCATCTACCCTCATATTTCTAGAATAATTTTGGGAGGCAGGCAGATCTTTTTATTGTGGTAAGCTATATATGGAATTTACCATTTTAACTGTTTCTAAGTGTATGGTTTTGCTGTGCATATTCACATTGTTGTGCAACCATCAACACCATTCATCCTTGGAATCTAGGCACATTTTAATAATACTTGTTCAAGTTCCAAAACATAATGCTGTTGATATTCTGGTTGTTATTATACTAAATGTATAGATTCATTTACATAGAAACACTATTTTTACAACATTAAGTCTTTCTAACTAAGCACAATGTTTTTCCATCTCATTCACTCATTAAACACAAACTTAAACATCTATGGAGTGCCTATTACACCAGTAATTCTACTAGGCACTAGAGATACAAATATAACTACAATACTGTATCTGTTATCACGTTGGTTGGTTGGTTGAATGACTAAGTCGTGTCTGACTCTTTCAACCCCATGGACTGTAGTCCTTCAGGCTCCTCTGTCAAGGGGGTTAAATCCAGTAGGAGAGAGACTAAGCAAACAATTGCACATGTAAAATTGTGCAATTTTAAGCTTTAAGGGAGAGATACATAGTGGGCCTATATTAAGTGATTTGATCTCAACTTGGGGGTCTGGGCTGTCTTCCCTGAAGACGTGACAATCAAGCTCACTCAGATCATACTCAAATATACTCAAATCACCTTCAATATCCTCCAACTGGCTTCAAATAAGCCCAGCACATTTCTTAGTGTCAGGCGAATGTATGCTTCTCGGTTCTTGTCTCGTCACAACGATGATTTGGAGCAACGGACATTAAAGCCCTCAGCACCTCATAGCTCTCAGGTCTTGAACAAACCATGTCATAGCTCTTAGACAAATCAGTGTTACAGCTCTATTTTATTTAGAAGATAGCAGGAGAATCCATCCTCAAAGAAGAGAGTGGAAGAGCACAAGGCCATGCATGCGCAGGGTGGGGGTGGGGGTTGATAGAAAGAGCGCAGGCACACGGGGGGGGGGAGGGGGGGCGCTTGGCTCCTCCTTTTATATGTTTTCTTACCCCCGGGCCTGTCCTATGCAAATTGGGCTCAGCCAGGAGTGCTGTTCTACCTGAAGTCCTCACTCCGGTCCTCGAACCTTTCTTTGACCTTCCTTTGTTCTATTTTCGCGGGCTTTTCCCTTCCTTGTCTTTTAGCCACTGCCATTTTGGACTCGTTTTCCCTATTCTACCTACCTAACATTCCCCCCTCAAGAAATGGGAGGCCCAATTCTTTGGGAATAGGGGCGTCGAAGTCTTTCTGGCTACTTCCTGCTGAACTGTGAAGAGACAAAAACTAAGGAGCATACACTCGCCTAACATTAGGTTTTCCCCTGAGTATAAAGTCTCTTAAAGAATATTACTATGGTATCTTCATTTTCTTTTCTTTTTTTTAATTGGAGTGTAATTCTTTACAATGTTGTGTAAGTTTCTGCTGTATAACGAAGTTACTTTCTAACTGGGTCTTTTCTATTTATGGGAAAGCTATTGAACTTGTATATTAAATTTGTAAATAGCTGCCTTTGGGATTTTCAACTGTTTTTGAGGCAACTCATCCTCTTTTTCTTGTACATTTTGCCTCAGCTAGTAAGATAGCAATGTCTGCCAAAACTTTCATTCTTCGGGAAGTTTTACATTCACCTCTGTGAATGTAAGAGTGATTTATCTATTTGGTGAGATGGTGAGAATATGACATCTGCATTGAATAGAATTAACAAGTGAAAGGTAACCCATCTCTCTTGGCTCTTGATAGTCAACGAGAAAGGCAGATCCCAGTCCACTCTGCAGCAGGACTGTTTCACATGTTTGCTTTGTTGACACAGCTCTCCTGCTATAAACAGGATGCTTGAGTTCCACACACTGTGTAACTTCACTGTGTGAAACTGTTAGGCCAAGAAAAAAATTGGATATCTTATATCTTGTATTTTCACCTATTTTAAAATGAAATTAAATACTTAATGGAAAATAAAATACTTAATGGTGTCAGCCTGGAGAGTTTGATTAAAGAGCATTCTGTCCATGAAGTACTTATTACTCACCAGATCCAACAGTCACCAAACTTCATTGATTGCACATTCATCATAAAAAAATTTAAGTATCTATTGCTAAACTTTACTTAATTATCCACTATTATATGTACTATTATATAATTATATGTACTTATATATATTAATTATACATATATTGTTATATGTAGTATTATAATGTCCTTTATATTACAATATACACATGGAATTGAAATTGCTAAAAGATGAGATTTCTAAAATAATTTTTACTTTACATATTAATGATTCTCAAATATTTTGCTGTCAGTAATAATTATAATTCCATTTTTTAAAAATCTTAGTTTAACATTTTGAATATAAAGCATCTTGAAAGTTGTGTAATACTCTCAATTTATTTCACTTCTTGGTTTTAATGTCTATAATGTAACTTATATGCAGAGTACATCACGAGAAATGCTGGGCTGGAAGAAGCACAAGCTGGAATCAAGATTGCTAGGAGAAATATCAATAACCTCAGATATGCAGATACCACCACCCTTATGGCAGAAAGTGAAGAACTAAACAACCTCTTGATGAAAGTGAAAGAGGAGAGTGAAAAAGTTGGCTTAAAACTCAATATTCAGAAAACTAAGATCATGGCATCCGGTCCCATCACTTTATGGGAAATAGATGGGGAAACAGTGGAAACAGTGTCAGACTTTATTTTTCTGGGCTCCAAAATCACTGCAGATGGTGATTGCAGCCATGAAATCAAAAGATGCTTACTCCTTGGAAGGAAAGTTATGACCAACCTAGACAGCATATTAAAAAGCAGAGACATTACTTTGCCAACAAAGGTCCGTCTAGTCAAGGCTATGGTTTTTCCAGTGGTCATGTATGGATGTGAGAGTTGGACTGTGAAGGAAGCTGAGTGCCGAAGAATTGATGCTTTTGAACTGTGGTGTTGGAGAAGACTCTTGCGAGTCCCCTGGACTGCAAGGAGATCCAACCAGTCCATCCTAAAGGAGATCAATCCCAGGCGTTCATTGGAAGGACTGATGGTGAAGCTGAAACTCCAGTACTTTGGCCACCTCATTCGAAGAGTTGACTTATTGGAAAAGACCCTGATGCTGGGAGCGATTGGGGGCAGGAGGAGAAGGGGACGACAGAGGATGAGATGGCTGGATGGCATCACCGACTCGATGGACATGAGTTTGAGTTAACTCCAGGAGTTGGTGATGGACAGGAAGGCTTGACCTGCTGCAGTTCATGGGGTCACAGAGTTGGACACCACTGAACGACTGAACTGAACTGAACCGAACCGAATGTATAAAAACTCATTTGAAAAGACCCTGATGCTGGCAAAGATTGAGGTCAGGAGGAGAAGGGGACAACAAGGAGGGACAAGGAGGAGAAGGATGAAATGGTTGTATGGCATCACTGACTCAATGGACATGAAAAAAAGAAAGAAAGTGAAGTCACTCAGTCATGTCCGACTCTTTGGGACCCCATGGACTGCAGCCTACCAGGCTCCTCTGTCCATAGTATTTTCCAGGCAAGAGTACTGGAGTGGGTTGCCGTTTCTTTCTCCAGGGGATCTTCCTGACCCAGGCATTGCACCCAGGTCTCCCACATTGCAGGCAGACGCTTTACCGTCTGAGCCACCAGGGAAGTTCAAACATGAGTTGGGTAAACCCTGGGTGTTGGTGATGGACAGGGACGCATGGTGTACTGCAGTCCATGGGGTCGCAAAGAGTTGGACACGACTGAGCAATTGAACTGAATGTATAAAAAAAAATACCCCAAAAAGCTACTAAGATTTAAAAGGAAGTGGTACAAACTCAGGATTCTCATTTTTCTTACATATATCCTAATTATGGAAACGTTTTTGTTGAAATTCCACTAGAAATATCTATCTTCCCTAATATCAGTCAGATGTTATATATTTGTATCTGACCTATGGATTAAGTATCTACTGTCACTCCTCATTTGGAAAATTTTCAAACAAGTTTGACAGTTCTGTTTCCCAATATCAGCATACTTGAATTTTTACAGACGACAAATCATTTTCAGCAATAAAGTCAGAGAATGTTAGAAACACTGCCAAACATGTTTTCAAATTGTACTTGTTTTTGATAAGCAGTTACTTTCCCATTCATTGTTAAAAGGTCACTGTTACCTTGAAAGAACAGATAAAGTGTTCCTTTTTCCTATTCCCCAAAATATCTGCCAACATTGCATTTTACACAGAGTCACTTGTCAGCACAGGAATGGACAGGAAATTTGAAACTTTCCTTTTAGTAAAAGGAAAATGTGAAACTCATCTTCACTTTGGCCACTCTTTTAAGGATTCTGCCACAAATATCAGTAAACATCTCTCTGTTGTAGTAAATATTTTTATGCTCACTCTACAGATAATTTAAAACTACTGTAAAGACCTTACACTGAAAATTTTATGTCTTATTTTTTATTAAAATAGACGATATCCTATAGAAGTTCAGTCTGGTGCCAACTTACCTGTCGTTTAACTTACCAACGAAGAATCCAACAATTTGATTTCACATGTGTCATTAGCACTGTAACCAGGTTCCAGAGAATTAATTTATCCTGGTGAAATCAGTTTCTCCACTAAGAAAATCAGTTTTGTTTTCCCACGTAAAATTGTTTTTATTAGCAAAGTCATTTATTATTGAAAACATAACCTCTTTGGAATATCTTTTTTTTAATGACTCAAGAGAAATAGTTCTTCCTATATTTCATCCTTAACTCAGAATTTAACAAACACCATAAGCTGAATCAGATAAGAAACACTTTCATCCACATTAACAGGAGCCCCCCCATACTGCATAATACTTGAATCTTCAACTTTGCACAATATTTTCTATACATATACACTTTAGTATATGTTATCTGAATAATGTATTTTAGTTTGTCTCTTAAAAATTTTTTTATTTTTGCTATTTTAACTATTGCAGGAAAGATATACTTCTCCAGTGGTGTATGAATTGATTTCTTTTTAGTTACTGCCATTTTTGTCTTGTTTTGTCTTCTACTTTTAAGTAAGAAACCTCAGAAGTTAAGAAAACTTAGAAACCTAAACATTTACCACTTAGTTTAGTGCAATTGTATAAAGTATTACATGTCACATAATTTTAAATATCATTCAAAAGATTGTTGAGATTTAACTTCATATTCTGGATGTATCAATTTTAAATACCTTGCAAATAGTGTTTTTATATTACCATCAGCTAATACCTCAATCCATTATAGCCACTAAGGCAAGATTCATTTGCTAGAAAAGTGGATAGAAATCTGTATTTCAAATTATTTATTTATTTTTGGTTGCACTGGGTATTCACTGCTGTGTGCAGGCTTTCTCTAGTTGTGGCAAGCAGAGGCCATTCTTCATTGCAGGGCATGGGCTTCTCATTGCAGTGGCTTCTCTTGTTGAGCACAGGCTCTGGGTGCACGGGCTTTAGTAGCTCTGGAGTATAGGCTCAGTAGTTGAGACTCGTAGGCTCTGGAGCACGGGCTCAGTAGTTGTGGTGTACAGGCTTAGTGGCTCCACAGTACATGTAATCTTCCCGGACCAGGGATTAGACATGTCCCCTGCACTGGAAGTTGGTACAGTTGTACCACCAGGGAAGTCCCAAATAGTCTTCCTTTGAGTTTCTAATTCTTTTGGCTGACTTGTTAGATCTCATTTAAAAAGCTGTCATTTTTATCACATGTTTTGGATAAGAAGAGGTTGTCCTGAAAGGAGGAAAAATCTAGTCCTTCCATTTGGTTATTGTTTTTGCTTTTATTGTTGATCTTTTCGTCTAGTATTCTTCGCATAACTGTTTTAACATCAAATGTTTTACCATCTCGTGTCAGGTTCTCAAGAAGCAGAGTCTGAGATAAGGATTCTTGTGCCAGTCAATTTTGGAGAAACTGAGGGATGTCAGATGAAACCTATAAGGCAGTGCAGGAAACAGAACAGCGCAGGGGAAGGAGCTTGGCAAAGCTGTGGGTTTACTGAAGTTTATCCTCAATCTGATCTACAAAAAGCTCCAGTGCATGGATGGCACCATGGAGTTGTGTGTGTCACCTCCAAGAAAGGCAGCAAGACTTTTATATCCCCTTATCATTGAGTCATTGGCTATAGGCCACCTGGAGTTGAGGGTTAGAGATTGGTGGTAATTTCTAATCTCCCTGATTAGGTAACTCCCATCATTTAAGAACAATCCTGCCAAGCAGGAGCGTATAGCTATGAGCTGTTAGCAGCCAAGACTCACAACATATGAAGAATGCAATGATCAGTAAGGAGGATCTTGGCAGGGTACCAATATCCATTTTGTGAGGTTAGTTTAGCTAAAACTAGGTGTCACAATTGGTAAATCTTTTACTCTGCTACTGTACAATGTGTCACAATGTCCTGAAAAGGAATAATAAACACAAGAGGGTGACAGTTGCAGAATTCCTGCTTGTGTTGGTGGATACCCACTACCTTATGTGACCATCTGACCTTCAGACTGAGTAATGATGAAAGTGACATTCCACAGATGAGTAAAAATTAACCTATTTTCAGACAAAAAAGAGACAAATACAAGTTCTAATATTTTTTTTTTTCTGAACCTCAGTAAGTCACCTTGCAAACTCTACCTTGGAGATCACTGTGCCAGACTCTTAATGCCCAGGCTGATAAAATAAGGACATGAGACCTATGAAATGCATGATAGAAAAATCTGGTATTCTACATCCTTTTACCTCCCCTTTCAGTGTCTTTTTTCTTATGTGTATGCCCTGTCCTATGTTTGCCTGCTGTTTTCATATTGTATATCTTCAGGATTGCCAGAAACTCTCATTCTCAGCACAGCCTTTCTTTCTATTTTAGCACAGGCTTTCTAAATAAAAAGTTTCTATAAATGAAAAAAAACAATGATCCAACAAGAAAATGAGCATGAAATAGTTCACTGAAATGTAAACACACTTATAGATACTTCATGGAGATCAAGTTTGGCAGTACCAATCAAAATGTAAAATGCATATCCTTTGACCCAACAATTGTTTCTAATTTATGCAAAAGATATACCTGTGTACGTGCATAAAGAGGCATGAACAAGGATATATATGCATATGTGGATTTGCAAATATGTAAAACAGAGCAACTCTTCTTACCACCCTTTCGTTTTGGAAAATATATTTTTCATAAAATATTATTTATGTTACCATGTAATGTGTTTAATGATACTGTTACTTAAAATAAGTAAATATTTAAAATTTTTAATTTCAAATATAGCATAGATGTCAATGAATAATGCACATACACAAACACTTTTTGGGGTCTTAGATAATTGTTAAGACTATAGAGAGGTCCTAAGGCCAAAATGTTTGAGAACTGTCTAGAAGGTCTACAACTGTCTAGAGAATGCTGTCTTCTTCATCCACCTTTTCTCTCTCCTCTCTCCTTCAGCATTATCATATTCCTGCTAGTACACAGAGATTTGTGTTAATCCCTCTACTTGAAGAGATGGAACTCTTCGTATTCACTACAGTACTCAGCAGTGCTTTGCAATGTAACGGAAGTTCAATGAGTATTTTTCCAATAAGTACTTTGCTGAATTAAAAAACAAATGTTGGTCTCCCACATTTCTTCTAAATCTGCTCTCCTTTTCAAATTTGTCTTTATTTGATTCTCCTTTTCATTATAGGTAGCCATTGACTTATCTCTCTTTTTCCTTTCATTACCTTCTCAGATTAAGAGCTTCTAAGCAAGCTCTTCACTTCTCTTTTCACTTCAGCAAGCTCCATGCCAAGTGTGGTGACTTCTATGGGTGACAGTATGAAAATAAAATAGGCCAGGAATTCAGTCTTGCCTCTTGCTGACTTATATACCAAGCTTCCTTGGGTATTGGTAGTGTTATATTATTCTTGCTCAAGAGCCTGCAGAATCTCTGTTTACCAGCTCAGGTGGAAGCACCTTTGTTTGTGTTCATGCTCACAACTTTATCCCACTTACCAACCTTATCTCCCATGAATTCAGAACATACCCTCTCTCTTCAGACAGGCTTCCACATGCTCTCTCCCAATGACAGATTTTTTGTCCTGGCTAATCTCACTGCCTAGCTAGATATTACTCTTATTTTAACCCCAGTTTAGTTTCCATGCTGCTGCTGCTAAGTAACTTCAGTCGTGTTTGACTCTGTGCAACCCCAGAGACAGCAGCCCACCAGGCTCCACTGTCCCTGGGATTCTCCAGGTAAGAACACTAGTGAAAAGTGAAAGTGAAGTCACTCAGTTGTGTTCCGACTCCTAGTGACCCCATGGACTGCAGCCCACCAGGCTCCTCCGTCCATGAAATTTGCCAGGCAAGAGTACTCTCCATCAAATCTGCAAATACCTTCTTTTCTTCCTATATCATCATAACAAACATGTACCTGGCCAAGTGTCAAGCTCTGGACTAGACACTGGTGACAAAAGTCAAATTAAACACAATCCCTGTATCCAACAGGGAAGACTGACATGACCATAATAAATACTATGTTCTAAGCATGTGTGTTGTAAAATGTGTTATCTCATGTAATGCTCAACACAACTCTATATGTCAGCTGCCTTACTTCTTACTTTCTTGTCTAAGAAATGAAGCAAGTGGATGCTAAATGGATGTGTCACCTGTTCTGTCATGTATCCAGCAAGTGCTAGAGTCTTCGACTCCCAGCATTGGAGTTTTTAGTTATTATCTTATGATACTTCCTGAGTGAAACAGAATCAGAGTGTTAAGGGCAAAGTGGTTGGGGAGCAAAGAAGAAAAAGCCTTTTTTTCTGGGAGGAACGGTTGGGTAGGAACTGTAAGAAAGAGTTACATGGTGTCCTTCCATATGGTCACAAAGAGCCCAAACAGACAAACAAGCATCACCAAGGGCATGAAGCTATGAATAAGGCACAAACTTGGGCAAGTTGTTTCTACTTCTCTTAGATTCTCATAGAATAGGTCACTGTCTATACTTTCATTGACACATCAAACTCACTGAAGTGAGTTTATTTTTTATGCATCTGTTTCTACCATTAGACAGTACAGTGAGGATGAGGAAGGTATCATATTCACCTTTTTATACCCACTTGCTCACAGTAGGTGCTCAATACATGCTCTTAAAGGAGTGAGAGACTGGAGTGCAGGATGTGTAAGGCTGGGGAGAAAGGGGTGGTAAATGAAATCAGAAGGTAGGTGGTGCTTGATTTTAAAAAGCATGCTCTGGGATTTAAGGCTTATTTGTAGGTAATAGGAACCATGGAAGCAAAGAAGGTTTTTTGTTAACAGTACATACACTTTCCCAAAGTAATACAAGTCTATAGTTTTAAAAAGACATAGTACTGCCATCAGTTCAGTTCACTTCAGTCGCTCAGTCGTGTCCAACTCTTTGCGACCCCATGAATCACAGCACGCCAGGCCTCCCTGTCCATCACCAACTCCCGGAATTCACTCAGACTTGCGTCCATCGAGTCAGTGATGCCATCCAGCCATCTCATCCTCTGTCATCCCCTTTTTCTCTTGCCCCCAATCCCTCCCAGCATCAGAGTCTTTTCCAATGAGTCAACTCTTCGCATGAGGTGGCCAAAGTACTGGAGTTTCAGCTTTAGCATCATTCCTTCCAAAGAAATCCCAGGGTTGATATCCTTCAGAATGGACTGGTTGGATCTCCTTGCAGTCCAAGGGACTCGCAAGAGGCTTCTTCAACACCACAGTTCAAAAGCATCAATTTTTCGGTGCTCAGCCTTCTTCACAGCCCAACTCTCACATCCATACATGACTACTGGAAAAACCATAGCCTTGACTAGATGGACCTTTGTTGGCAAAGTAATGTCTCTGCTTTTCAATATGCTATCTAAGTTGGTCATAACTTTTCTTCCAAGGACTAAGCATCTTTTAATTTCATGGCTGCAGTCACCATCTGCAGTGATTTTGGAGCCCCCCAAAATAAAGTCTGACACTGTTTCCACTGTTTCCCCACCTATTTCCCATGAAGTGATGGGACTGGATGCCATGATCGTTTTCTGAATGTTGAGCTTTAAGCCAGCTTTTTCACTCTCCTCTTTCACTTTCATCAAGAGGCTTTTTAGTTCCTCTTCGCTTTCTGCCATGAAGGTGGTGTCATCTGCATATCTGAGGTGATTGATATTTCTCTCGGCAATCTTGATTCCAGCTTGTGTTTCTTCCAGCCCAGCATTTCTCATGATGTACTCTGCATAGAAGTTCAATAAGCAGGGTGACAATATACAGCCTTGACATACTCCTTTTCCTATTTGGAACCAGTCTGTTGTTCCATGTGCAGTTCTAACTGTTGCTTCCTGACCTGCATACAGATTTCTCAAGAGGTAGGTCAGGTGGTCTCCCATCTCTTTCAGAATTTTCCAGTTTATTGTGATCCACACAATCAAAGGCTTTGGCATAGTCAATAAAGCAGAAATAGATGTTTTTCTGGAACTCTCTTGCTTTTTCCATGATCCAGCTGATGTTGGCAATTTGATCTCTGGTTCCTCTGCCTTTTCTAAAACCAGTTTGAAAATCTGGAAGCTCACGGTTCACGTATTGCTGAAGCCTGGCTTGGAGAATTTTGAGCATTACTTTGCTAGCATGTGAGATGAGTACTACTGTGTGGTAGTTTGAGCATTGTTTGGCATTGCCTTTAAAAAAGAATGAAATAATGCCATTTGCAGCAACGTGCGTGGACCTAGAGATTATCATACCAAATGAAGTAAGTCAGAGAAAGATAAATACATATTACTTATAGAGTCTAAGAAAATGATACTGATGAACTTATTTACAAAACAGAAATATATGTACAGACACTGAAAACAAACTTATGTTTACCAAAGGGAAAAAGAGGGGAGGGATAAACTAGGATTAACAGATATACATGATTATATATAAAATTTATCTATAAACAGAAAGGACCCACTGTATAGCACAGAGAACTATATTCAGTATCTTATAATAAGCTATATGGAAAAGAATCTGGAAAATAATATGTGCTATATATAATATGTATATATTGTATATATATAATTGAATCACTTTATTGTTCACCTAGAACATTGCAAATCAACTACAATTTTAAAAAAAACAGTACCAAAACAAGAAATAGCACTAAAACTCTTTTACAATTAAAAGAGTAGTTTCCCGCTCTTCTCCCAGTTCTGTTCACTAGGCAAATATCCTCAATTCTTGTTTACTCGAATTTACAGCCATATTTCTAATCAATGTTCTTAAATGGCTATTTTTTAAATTAATTTTAGACACTGACTTCCCAGCATGGTGGATGAGGACTCTTTCTGGCATGGTCCACTCCCTCATTATTGTGAATGCATGTTCACCCTGCATCAGTTCAGTTTAGCTGCTCAGTCATGTCCGACTCTTTGTAACCCCATGAACTGCAGCACACCAGGCCTCCCTGTCCATCACCAACTCCCACAGTTCACCCAAACTCATGTCCATCGAGTCGGTGATGCCATCCAACCATCGCATCCTCTGTTGTCCCCTTCTCCTCCTGCCCTCAATCCTTCCCAGCATCAGGGTCTTTTCAAATGTGTCAACTCTTTGCATGAGGTAGCCAAAGTATTGGAATCTCATAGTACTTGTCATTAGCTGAAATTACACTATGTACTTTTAAAATATAAATTATACTTCTAGTGTCATCCCACCAGAAAGTAAACTGTGTGAAGACAGGCACCTTATTTTAACACTACAACTCCAGGAGGTAAAATATACTGAGTACATAACAGGTGATCTATAATATTTGTTAAATGAATGAATCAACTCACATTAAGGAGAAACATTTTCTAAATAAAGCACATTTTTTGTAAATTCCTGGCCATCATAGGTGTAGTTCTCTATATTGCTTTTGCAGAGTGGTTTCCATTTCTCACTTTTTATTCTCCAGTTTCCTAATTATGCCCAGAGGCTTCTTTGTACAGAAGAAAGGATCATAATGGCAAACATTTCATGTTATAGTCATTTACCTCTATTTCACCATGTATCTACTTAAAGATCAGACAAAAGTTTGAAGTCCTTGCTTTTCCTTCTCTCTTTTATCTGTGTGTGTGTCTGTCTGTGTGTGTGTGTGTGGGTAGGCGGCATGGCTGTGCTTGGTCTTCTTTGCTGCTTGGGCTTTTCTCTAGTTCCAGCAAGCAGGGCTCGTCTCCAGTTATAGTGCATGGGCTTCTCATTGTGGTGGCTTCTCTTGTTGCAGAGTGTGGGCTCTAGGACACTCAGGTTTTGGTAGTTGAGGCACAGGGCTCAGTAGTTGCAGCTCCCAGGCTCTAGAGCACAGACTCATTAGTTGTACTCTAGACTTACTTGCTCCCCGGCATGTGGGATCTTTCTGGATCGGGGGTTGAACCTGTGTCTCCTACATTGGCAGGTGGATTCTTCACCACTGAGGCACCAGGGAAGCCCACTCTTCCTTATCTTAGCTGATCAAATAGGCAGTCAAGGCATTTACAAAGAGGGAGATTTGTTTTCTCCTGCACAAAGCACTCTCTCAGAGGTGGGGGACAAAAAATATAATCGAGATCACTTAGTCTTGCTATTTATAACTTTGAAAGAAACCATTTGCCTCCCTTCACTGTTCATGCTGCTCTAAGTATAGTCAAATACATGTTTTGAAATATGTATTTTCTTAGTATGGAAGATTTATAGGAAAAATTAATACTTGCTACAAGCCTAAGTGGGAAATAATTACCAAAGTCATCAGTTCTGTAGTACAGCCAACAACTACCATGCTACTCTTCAGCTGCTAAGTTGTGTCCAACTCTTTGCAACCCCATGGTCTGCAGCATGCCAGGCTCCTCTGTTCTCCACTATCTACTGGAGTTTGCTCAAATTCATGTACTCTGAGTTGGTGATGCTATCTAACCATCTCATCCTCTGCCGCCCCTTTCTCCTTTGCCTTCAATCTTTCTCAGCATCAGGATCTTTTCCAGTGAATAAGCTCTTTGAATCAGGTGGCTGACATATTGGAGCTTCAACATAAGTCCTTCCAATGAATCTTCAGGATTGATTTCCTTTAGGATTGACTGCTTTGACCTCTTTGCTGTCCAAAGGACTGTTAAAGAGTCTTCTCCAGCATCACAGTTTGAAGGCATCACTTCTTTGGTACTTATCTTTCTCTATGGTCCAACTCTCACATCTACATGACTACTGGAAAAACCATAGCTTTAACTATATGCAAAAGGAAAGACATATCCATTTGAATGCAGAGTTCCAAAGAATAGCAAGGAGAGATAAGAAAGCCTTCTTCAGTGATCAGCGCAAAGAAATAGAGGAAAATAATAGAATGGGAAAGATTAGAGATCTCTTCAAGAAAATTAGAGATACCAGGGGAACATTTCATGCAAAGATGGGCTCGATAAAGGACAGAAATGGTAAGGACCTAACAGAAGCAGAAGATATTAAGAAGAGGTGGCAAGAATACACAGAAGAGCTGTACAAAAAAGATCTTCACGACCCAGATAATCATGATGGTGTGATCACTCACCTAGAGTCAGACACCCTGGAATGTGAAGTTAAGTAGGCCTTAGGGAGCATCACTATGAACAAAGCTAGTGGAGGTGATGGAATTTCAGTTGAGCTATTTCAAATCCCACAAGATGAGACTGTGAAAATGCTGCACTCAATATGCCAGCAAATTTGGAAAACTCAGCAGTGGCCACAGGACTGGAAAAGGTCAGTTTTCATTCCAATCCCAAAGAAAGGCAATGCCAATGAATGCTCAAACTACCACAAAATTGCACTCATCTCACACGCTAGTAAAGTAATGCTCAAAATTCTCCAAGCCAGGCTTCAGCAATACGTGAACCATGAACTTCCAGATGTTCAAGTTGGTTTTAGAAAAGGCAGAGGAACCAGAGATCAAATTGCCAACATCAGCTGGATCATAGGAAAAGCAAGAGAATTCCAGAAAAACATTTGCTGCTGCTGCTAAGTCACTTCAGTCGTGTCCGACTCTGTGATCCGATAGACGGCAGCCCACCAGGCTCCACCGTCCCTGGGATTCTCCAGGCAGGAACACTGGAGTGGGTTGCCATTTCCTTCTCCAATGTATGAAAGTGAAAAGTGAAAGGGAAGTTGCTCAGTCGTGTCTGACTCTTCGTGACACCATGGACTGCAGCCCACCACGCTCCTCTGTCCATGGGATTTTCCAGGCAAGAGTACTGGAGTGGGGTGCCATCACCTTCTCTGAGAAAAACACGTATATCTGCTTTATTGCCTATGCCAAAGCCTTTGACCAAGTGGATCACAATCAACTGTGGAAAATTCCGAAAGATATGAGAATACCAGACCACCTGACCTGTCTCTTGAGAAATCTGCACACAGGTCAGGAAGCAAGTTTGAACTGGACATGGAACAACAGACTGGTTCCAAATCAGGAAAGCAGTACATCAAGGCTGTACATTGTCACCCTGCTTACTTAACTTATATGTAGGGTACATCATGAGAAACGCTAAGCTGGAGGAAGCACAAGCTGGAATCAAGACTGCCGGGAGAAATACCAATAACCTCAGATATGCAGATGACACCACCCTTATGGCAGAAAGTGAAGAACTAAAAAGCCTCTTGATGAAAATGAAAGAGGAGAGTGAAAAACTTGGCTTAAAGCTCAACATTCAGAAAACTAAGATCATGACATGTGGTCTGATCACCTCATGGTAAACAGATGGGGAAACAGTGGAAACAGTCGCTGACTTTACTTTTTTGGGCTCCAAAAATCACTGCAGATGGTAACTGCACCCATGAAATTAAAAGATGGTTACTCCTTGGAAGAAAACTTATGACCAATCTAGAGAGCATATTAATAAGCAGAGACATTACTTTGCCAACAAAGGTCCATCTAGTCAAAGCTATGGTTTTTCCAGTAGTCATGTATGGATGTGACAGTTGGACTATAAAGAAAGCTGAGTGTCGAAGAATTGATGCTTTTGAACTGTGGTGTTGGAGAAGACTCTTGCGAGTCCCTTGGATTGGAAGGAGATCCAACCAGTCCATCCTAAAGGAGATCAATCCTGGGTGTTCATTGGAAGGACTGATGCTGAAGCTGAAACTCCAATACTTAGGCCTCCTGATGCAAAGAACTGACTCATTTGAAAAGACCCTGATGCTGGGAAAGATTGAGGGCAGGAGAAGGGGAAGACAGAAGATGAGATGGTTGGATGGTATCACTGGGTCAATGGACATGAGTTTGAGTAAACTCTGGGAGTTGGTGATGGACAGGGAGGCCTGGAGTGCTGCAGTCCATGGGGTCGCAAAGAGTTGGACATGACTGAGCGACTGAACTGACCATATGGACCTTTGTTGGCAAAGTGATGTTTCTGTTTTTGAATACAGAGGTTTGTCATAGCTGTCTAAGTTTGCCATACATAGCTTTCCCTCCAAGGAGCAAGCATCTTCTAATTTCATGGTTGCAATCACCATCTGCAGTGATTTTGGAGCCCAAGTAAATAAAGTCTGTCACTGTTTCCACTTTTCCCCTTTCTAGTTGCCATGAAGTGATGGGACCAGATGCCATGGTCTTTCGTTTTTTAATGTTGAATTTTAAGCCAGCTTTTTCACTCTCTTCTTTTACTCTCACCAAGAGGCTCATTAATTCCCCTTCACCTTCTGCCATAAGAGTGGTATTGTCTGCATATCTGAGGTTGTTGATATTTCTCCCAGTAATCTTGATTCCAACAGCCTAGCATTTTGCAAAATGTACTCTGCATATAAGTTAAATAAGCAGAGTGTCAATATATAGCCTTGTTGTATTCCTTTCCCAATCTTGAACTAGTCAGTTGTTCTAAGTCTGGTTCTAACTGTTGCCTCTTGGCTCATATACAGGTTTCTCAGGAGACAGGTAAGGTAGTTTGGTACTCCCATCTCTTTAGGAATTTTCCAGTTTCCCAAAGAAAGGCAATGCCAAAGAATGTTCCAAGTACCATGCAACTGTGTCATTTCACATGCTAGGAAGGTTATGCTTAAAATCCTTCACGCTAGGCTTTCACCGTATATGAACCAAGAACTTCCAGACATACAAGCTGGGTTTAGCAAAGGCAGAGAAACCAGAAATCAAATTGCTAACATTCTTTGGATCGTGTAGAAAGCAAAGGACATCCAGAAAAACATCTACTTCTGCTTCATTGACTACACTAAAACCTTTGACTGTATGGATCACAATTACCCTGAATGGATTTTCAATTTGGGAATTTAAGGGTGAGAAAATACTAATTAATTAGATAAATATATTCATGACTGAGACTTTATTTAATGTTCCTCTTTTAACCTTTCACTTCATTAGCCTGAGAGCAATCATCTGTAATCACTTATAATCATCTGATTACAAACTGATGACTCTCAAGTCAAGCTTCTAACTCTCACTGTGACTCTGTATTTTATCACCATTATCACAACGAATTTCTTTAAAGGAAAGAAAACTTGATTTTGCTTCAATGTGATATTATTAACTCTGATATTAAGATGCTGGCAATCATGATGAGATCCATCTTTACAATTCTTGGCACAGCTTAGGATTTTGTGTCATCTGGTATGGAAATTTATTTATTGTAATACAATGCTTAGAAAACTAAATCCAACTTCCTACTAAATATTTTTATAGGATAGCAATGAGAGAGAATCAAACTATATGTAAATCCAACAATGGGTAGAGAATGAGTGGGGTTACCAGTGGTATCTGAGTCTGAGAACCAAAAGTTCCATAAATCTTTCAAAAGAAAACAGATGGTGTTCATATTTCTTTTACACCTCAGATGAATAATTTTGTATTATATCATTATATAAACCAATTGGAAATCACATAAAAAAAGAAAAATCCCAAGGATATGATATGAGCCAATGAGTCTGTATTTCATATAAGTTCGTATCTTGTCTCTTTACTACCGCACTCTACTCTGCCTGTAACTTTGATCTACTTCATCATTTAAACCTTGATTTCACTTCTTGGCTGTTTTTTCTCCTAGTGTTATCATTAAATTTTTTTTTTCAAGGATAATTTTTAACAACTAAAGGGCTCAGCAAACATCTTTTTTTATCAGCCTTCCTAGAATCACTCAGAGCAAGTGGTATAAATTGACCAACTGCTGGAATTTGAACCAGTAGCTCCTGAATGTCTATACTGTGGCAAGCACTGTGGAGAGTATTTTATTTACATTGTGTTAATTTTCATAATCTCAATGAAAGGAATATATTGTCACCTGGTGAATAATTTGAAGTTTAGAGAGATTAAATAACTTCTTCAAAATCATACAGTTTTGAGTAATAGTCCTTATTAAAATATTTGTTTATTTTAGTTATTTTTGGTGGGGGAGTCATCATTTAGAGATACAAAGAGTCCTATTTACAAATAAAATGACTTGCTTATAAATAATCTGATAGGAGATGTGGTGGGAAAGTGGGTGAGAGCATAGATACAAGCTTAGCCATCAGTTAAGTTGGGTGATAGGGTCATATACATAATGGTTCATGATACCATTTTTTTCTACTTTTGTATAAGATGGAACTTTCCCAAACTGAAGTTTTTAACAGTAAGTAGCCTGGAATGTAGAATTACAATAAAAAAGAAAGTGTAAATGTGTAGTTGGACCACAAAGAAGGCTGAGCGCTGAAGAAATGATGCTTTTAAATTGTGGTGCTGGAGGAGACTCTTGAGAGTCCCTTTGACTGCAAGGAAATCAAACCACTCAATTCTAAAAGAAATCAACCTTGAATATTCATTGGAAGAACTGATGCTGATGCTGAAGCTCCAATACTTTGCCCAACTAATGTGAAGAGCCAACTCACCGGAAAAGACCCTGATGCTGGGAAAGATGGAGGACAGGAGGAGATGGGGGCGACAGAGGATGAGATGGTTGGATGGCATGACTGACTCAATGGACATGACTTTGAGCAAACTCCGGGAGACAGTGAAGGGTACTGCAGTTCATGGGGTCACAAAGAGTTGACAGACACAACTTAGCGACTGAACAACAACAAATCTGTAGTAGTGTTCACCTTAGCAATTCAAGAACTCTTTCAGCTGTATGCTTTTAGAGCTGATCTGGAGGAAGAGCCCTGGATCAACTTTAACGTGCATGGGTAAATGGGTACTTCCATAACTTATTTAATAAAGAAGTGATGAGAATTCCCTGGCAGTCCAGTGGTTAGTACTTGGCACTTTCACTGCTGGCCCAGGTTCGATCTCTGGTTTGGAAACTAAGATCCTGCAAGCCTGGCAACACAGTCAAAAAAGAAAAAATAATTTTTTTCAAAGTAATTATTAAGATTCTAAGCTGCTCCTGTTGATCCTAAACACACTTATATAGTAAACTATGGTCCTAATTCTTACTTAAATAGAAGACCCAAGGATGAGCCATTTGTCAAATACTCTAGTCTTTCTTTCTTCTCCTCTTGACTCCATTTAGTGTGCTATTTTACTATTTGTTCATTCTTTTCAACTTCAAAATAGCAGGAAGAGAACAAACAGCTTAAACCATTCAATTCACCACTTTTGAGCAGCTCTGTGGAGAGGTTTTCTGGAGGTAGATGGTGTTTTTGGTCAATATAATTATCAGTTGCAGTACCAGCTCTGCCTCTTCTTAAACTCTCAGCTGTCTAAAGGGGTTATAGGCAAGTCCATCTTAAAAACTGAAGGAATTAAAATACTGCCACTATCTTGAAAAATCGGCATGATGAGTGGAGTAAGCCAACTGGCACCTGTTACAGGATGTTCTAGCCACCACTCCACCCTGTGGCTTCAAGGGCAATGTTGTTGACACTTTCAAAAGCTCCAGAGCTGGTAGCTTGCCAGGAAGTCCTTCTCATACAAAGGCAGACATGCCTACAGGCGGACCTTATACTGGGAAACCTCTGTGATTCAAGAGTTGGGCAACATATTCTGGGTGATAGGGAATCAAGCCAAAGGCTTCAAATGTAGGCTGTCAGGCCAACATCTCAAGGAATAGCCAAAGAGGCAGAAAGTTAGAGAAACAGGCTGGAATGGAGTTTGAAGGTAGAGCCGTTCCTTTTAGACACATTTTACCAGAGAGTGGAAATGGAATTGGTTTGTACATCCTGTGTGCTTATACTAACCCTCTTCCCAAAATACAAGACACAATGACAAACATAGTTTCTGGGAATGAGTTGCAAGCCTGAACCTCAACTCTCAAAGATCTGAAGTTCTTTATTTGTGTGCTGCCATAAAGGTATTTTGTAGATGTAATTACTGTTCATTATCAGTAGACTTTAAATAAAGGTTATCCTAGATAATCTGGCCAGGCCCAGTTCCATTAGCTGAAGGGCTTTCAGAGTAGAACCGAGGTTAGTAGGAAGAAATTCTGCCTGAGGATTGCAACTTCAGCGCATGCCTGAGATTTCCAGACTCCTTCTGACACACTGCTCTACAGATTTCAGACTCATCTTCTAGCCAGCCCCCATAATTGTCTAAGTCAATTCCTTGCAAAAAAAAAAAAAATATCCTTAATATAGATCTCCAACTGGTTCTGTTTCTCTCATTGAGCCTTGGTACAGTGATTGAGCCTGAATATTTCCAAATAGTATTATGTGTAATTAAGACTTCACATTTTAACAACAGCAAATAAAAATACTTTTGTGTATATATAGCAGTGATAGATTTTATTTTCTTGGGTTCCAAAGTCACTGCTGATGGTGACTGCAGCCATGAAATTAAAAGATGCTTGCTCCTTGGAAGGAAAGCTATAATAAACCTAGAAAGTGTGTTAAAAAGCAGAGACACCACTTCACCAACAAAAATCCATACAGTCAAAGCTATGTTTTTTTCAGTAGTTAGCACAGATGTGAGAGTTGGACCATAAAGAAGGCTGAGCCCAGGAACTGATGTTTTCAAACTCTGGTGCTGGAGAATACTCTTGACAGTCACTTAGACTATAAGGAAATCAAACTAGTCAATCCTAAAGGAAATCAACCTTGAATATTCATCTGAAGGACTGATGCTGAAGCTGAAGCTCCTATACTTTGACCACCTGATACAAAGAGCCAACTCACTGGAAAAGATCCTGATGCTGGGAAAGATTGAAGGCAAAGGAAGAAGGAGGCAGCAGAGCCTGAGATGGTTAGATAGCATCACCAACTCAATGGACATAAATCTGAGCAAACTCCAGGAGATAGTGGAGGACAGAGGAGCCTGGCACGCCACAATCAATGGAGCCACAAAGAGCTGGACACGACTTAGTGACTAAATGACAACAGGAGTGACAGTATGTGTGGAGTGTATATATATGTGTGCTCTTTTAACTAGGCTTGACCTTCAGCCCCATGTCCTTCCTTGTAGTGTTCAAGAATCCTATAGCAAGAATCCTGCTAAGGCAGTTAAACCAGAATCGCCCTCTCTCAATATCTGATTGAGTGCCTCATCCTTCATTATCCCCCGGGTGATGTCTGATTATACCTACCAACTTTTAGTAAGAACTGTTGAGTAATGTAGCAATAATCCCCCCTAACCCTGATATTTCCTCAGAGTAAACTTCCACCCACTGCCCCCCTATCCCCTGGCTATAAATTCCTGCTTTCCCTGTTGGACTCAGAATTGACTCTAATCTCTCTCCCTTTTTACAGAACCCTACAACAGTACCTACCTTGAAGAAAGTCTGCCTTACCTTCTTAAAAAGTGTCATGAATAATTTTTTTCTTTAACATTTCAGGCTTTTTTGATCATGTATTTCTCAATAATTTTTTTTACCACTCATACATATGTAAACATATACATATATGTGATTAGGTTTCAAAGTTTATCCTGCTATATCATGTTCACAATTTTTAAAAATACATATATATATACACACACATATATATAAAGAAAAGTGTTATAAGATTCCCACTGTCCCTACCTACTATCCAGTGAAACCACAGCCAAGGGAATGGGCTTGGCCGAATCAGCAGGGAGAGAAAACCCTGTTGAGACTGATTCTATTCTAGCATGGTGAAGAGAAATGAGAGGTGTAGAATAAGTGGGAGGCCCCTGGCGCCCCACGACTCCTGTCCCTGCGAGGGAGCGGGGTGGGGTGCACCGCCCTTGCAGGCCACCAGTGAAGTATTCTGATCATTTTTTCACTGACCGAGTGAGGCGCAGGGGAGGGGAGGGGGCGGGTATGTGGCAGTGGCAAGCCCTAACAGGCTCTCATTTCTGGTGCCAAGTGCCCCACCGGGGCCAGTGCCACGTGGGGAACTTGACTGAGGCTGTACACCTGCAAATGGTGTCCTAAGGCGAGCTCGGAGAGAACAGAAACCCCCCATGGAGCAGAAGGGCAAAAGCTCGCTTGATCTTGATTTTTAGTACAAATACAGACCGTGAAAGCGGATCCTCACGATCCTTCTGACCTTTGGAGTTTTAAGTAGGAGGTGTCAGAAAAGTTACCACAGGGATAATTGGCTTGTGGTGGCCAAATGTTCATAGTGATGTTGCTTTTTGATCCTTTGACGTCGGCTCTTTCTATCATTTTGAAGCAGAATTCACCAAGCGTTGGGGGGTTCACCCACTAATTGGGAATGTGAGCTGGGACTAGACTGTGGTGAGAGAGATTAGTTTTACCCTACTGATGATGTGTTGTTGCCATGGTAATCCTACTCAGTAGGAGAGGAACTGCGGGTTCAGACATTTGGTGTATGTGCTTGGCTGAGGAGTCAATGGGTCAAAGCTACCATCTGTGGGATTGTGACTGAATGCCTCCAAGTCAGAATCCCATCCAGGCAGAACAACATGGCAGCGCTGGGAATCCTTGGTTGGCCTCGGACAGCCAGTCCCCCACCATCCCTGCCGACAGCCTGCCGCCCATGTCCCTCTGTGCACAGCATGGCGTGCCCTGCTGCGTGTTGGGACCAGGTCATGCATTAGGACCGGGTCTGGTGCAGAAAGCCTTTCGTCCTAAGACACGGGCCACAGCCAGAAAGGCGGCTGCCCCCTCGCCTGTCACCACCGCAGGTTTGTGGGGAACCTAGTGCTAAACCATTGGTAGATGACCTGCTTCTGGGTTGGGGTTTCATAGGCAGCAGAGCAGCTCCCTTGCTATGATCTATTGAAAGTCAGTCCTCGACACAAGGGTCTGAAAAAAGGAAAACAGGAAAAACAAAAAAAGATTTTTTTAAAAAGTGTTGATATTAAAAAGTAAACACAGGAACTTTCCCTGGTGGTCCAGTGGCTGGAGTCCATGCTCCCGATGCAGGGGCCCCAGTTTGACCTGGTCAGGGCAATAGATCCTGTGCGCTGCAACTGAAAGGTCCCTCCTGTCATGACTAAGACCTGGGGCAGCAAAATAAATAAATAAGTAAATAAATAGTTTCAAAAAGTAAACACAACTAGGGATTGTAATATTCATTTCCTGTATCTCAAAAGTCATCTTGCATTTCTCTCACTTTGAGGTCACTTCTTAAAACCATTTCCCAACAGATGGTGTACAAAGATGATTCCTGGGTTAAAGGGCAGTAGTGGTGACTGCTGCAATTTCTATTTTTAAATTCTCAGTTAAAAAAAAAAAACTATTCAAGATGTTTCTCTTTAAATGGAATACTTTGAGAGCTTCCGAAATACTCCAAAAGAGTGAACTTAGTGATCAGCCAAATGCACCCAGGATTCAGTTATTCAGTTGATTTGTCACTCTGCTGAGCCATGCTAATCATAGTAGCAGTCTTGATATCTGCAATTTTTATTCTTAGTAATACAAACTTAATTAATATCCCAAATGTATCACTGATTTAAAATAGGGGGCAAAAGGAAAAATATTTTCAAAATGTTAGTTAACGGAAAGCATTAAAACTAACAAATTTACATTTTTGTCTGATGGTGATTTTCATACCAATATATTTCACTGAGTACATCATATCAAATATTTAAAGGAGAAATATAGGGGTGGTTACACTCTGTTTGGCTCTTTATGTACAGAGAATTATAGAAAAAAAAACACTTATGTTTCTCATGTTTCATTTACAAAGAAAACCTGAGACCTTCTGTCATCATTTACAAGACACAAAAAATTGTAAAAGCAATTATTCCAAGTATCAGTCATAAAAGCAGTTTCTGTTTGGCTTAAATCCTCTAAACTGTACTTAATTTTTTGTCAGCAACAAGCCCTGTTTTTTCTTACACATATCAATGTTTGTATTACATATTAAATAGGAAAAAAAAGTTGTAAAGGGCCACTCAGAAAAACTTTTGGTATTTACAGATTTTCACTTTTGCTAAACACAAAGCAAAGAAATATTACTAAATGTGCTCACAGACGTGAAAGGAGTTCATGATTCAATAAAACGAAGGAACTGAAGTGAAGTGAAGTCACTCAGTCGTGTTTGACTCTTTGTGACCCCATAGACTGTAGCCTACCACGCTCCTCCATCCATGGGATTTTCCAGGCAAGAGTACTGGAGTGGGTTGTCATTTCCTTTGCCAGAGGATCTTCCCAAGCCAGGGATCGAACCTGGGTCTCCCACATTGTAGGCAGATGCTCTACCATCTGGGCCACCAGGGAAGTCTTAAAACCAGGGAAACTGCCTTAAACCAGCATGTTTCCAATAAGATTGAAAACGGACTTCATAATACAGTGTTGAATAATATACAGTTTGTGTGTGCCTCCTGAAATTGGTCATATTTGACATTTTAACTACAGCATTATTTTCTTATCAACACAGTAGCCAGTTCTGCTTTTTATCGTAACACTTGATTTACGTAAACAGACGAAACAGTATATATAACTGTCAAGTTTAAAGCACTTTTCAAATATTGTCGAGTGAACACGAACATGAAAATCAATACCATTTTGCTGTAAAAGCAAAAAAACCAAGACTTTTACCATCCACTTTGTATGTTAATCTCGAACATCTCGCAGAGGGCTTCGCTGGTGGCTCAGTGGTAAAGAATCAGCCTGCAATGCAAGAGACCCGGGTTCGATCCCTGGATTAGGGCACGGCAACCCACTCCAGTATTCTTGCCTGGAGAATCCCATGGACAGAGAAGCCTGGCGGGTTACAGCCCATAGGGTCGCAAAGAGTCAGACACGACTGAAGCAACTAAGCAGCATCAGCAGAGGCACAGTAGTGAAATGTTTTAAATACTAGTATTTACCTTTACATACATGAAGACCTTTTAGTTTTCCTAAGTGTCCTTTGGCTTTAATACGGCTGATAAGCGAAAGGATAAGAAAGCACAACGGAAAACAAGAAAACCACAGTAACTATCAGAGGCTGTTAACAGGGGAGAAGTAGCAACAACAATCACATTCAAAGCTATGGGACACTTGCCCCCAGGACCACAAATCCCAGGATTGCCTGGGGTGGACGCGGAGCTACGTTCAAATTGATAACTTTTTCAGCCAATGACACAGCCAAGTCAAAGACCGCGAAAAGGCCAGACTCCTCTGCGTTCCAACACTGAAGTCATTATTTAAAAGTTCTGAGTGTATATGGGTGTTTCGGGGCCCGATTCTAAGTACTAAGTATTTCTCACCCGCAGAAACTTAATGGTCAACGTACCAACTGTCTACCCGAGTCTGGCTCGGTGGTAGTTCTAGCGTCTAAACGCTGAAAGGAACTCACGTCGCCTTCTGTCAACGGAAGGACCCAGTCGCCCAAGGAAGAGGCGGAACTCGCTTTCTTCTTGCCCTTTCTTGGACACGCTGCCAGGAGACTTACGTCTTCGTTACAACCAATGAGTCATTAAAACTTCCGTTAACGTAACGTACTTCCGTAACGTAAAGGGAGATGCTGCCCGTCCCTATACGGAAGCTGGGTCTACGTCTGCGCAGATGTCTAGCGTTCTTCCAATCCGGAAAGAGGCCAACTCCCGTCATTTCTCCTCACTTCCCCGCCCCGCCTCTTTCCCCTCCCCTAGGCAATGGCCCGCCTCTCTGTTGTTGACCAATCCTCTGCGGGCTCCTTTACACGTTTACCCAATCAGAGAGTTGGAGGGTGGAGTTCCGGTCGTCAGCTCGGCTAGGAGTCTGTGCTCGAGTTCGTTCTCGCACCAGTCGTGGGCTTCTTGGTCAGGTATATTTTCCAGGCCTGGGGTGGGTAACGTTCTTGGGATGGGCAGCTATCTTGACGGTCGGCGACAGTGCCAGTTGACTCTAAAAAGCCGAAATCGCTGAGCCTGTAGCACTAGGGGCAGAAGGAAATTAGGGGAGGCGGTGAGAGGAGGGAGCCACGTGTTGGGACTTCTGGTGCAGTGATCCGAGCCCCTGGGTCATACCCATGCTGTCACTGCTCCGCCAATCTTCTGAGGGTTAGGTTGGTGTCCCCGAAGCCGTCCTGTTTGGGTAAAAAGTAAGCGCCTGTTTGTCAAGTGTTCAAGGAGGGGTAGCTGGGACCTATTTTTCCCCTACCCGCACTCCCTCCCCTCGCATATTTTCCTACCCACCTCCTGGGTTGGTTAATTTTCGGGATCAGAAAAGCAGATTCTCCTCTGGGAAGAGATGTCCTGGAGTATGTAGTACTAACTGTGAGACTAGCTGCTCTGATAAGCACTTTACGTGTATTATGTCATTTAATCCACACAGCAACACCTAGAAGGGTAGATACTCATTTTCATGCGGAGAAACACATTACTCGTCTACGTGTTCTCTTTAGCTTCTTTCTAACCACTTGAGTGTGACATTCGGTTTCTATGCACGTAAAATTAAATTATGATATTGCTTGTAAAATGTTGGTCTTGTTTTCTTTTCTAATTTGAAGTTATTCTAGAAGTTAATACAACATACCTAGACGTAGGTCGATTGCTGTTGTCCAGGTAAAATAATCTAGTAGAAAGACATCGGAGTAGGAGCCATTTACTAACCTTTAACTGGCAAGACAACATCTCAGCCGCTGCTTTTTCCACTGCAGAATTGAATTCAGTACCAGACTTGACTGCTTCCTAGAGTTGTGAGGATCAAATGAGATAATGAATATAAATTATTGATGTTAACTACATAGGACTCTCTGATTTTCAATTTCTTTGCGGTAGAAGCTAGACTACTTTTAATATGCAATATATAATATACTTAAAATATTATACACACACACACATACAGAGGATAACATGCAGCCTATTACCACTTGAGTTGAAATACCTCTTAAGCCTATGGGGCCCACTTAGCTGCTTATCCAGCCAGGGTTCAGGATCTCATTCCCTATGAATGCAGAAATGGTACTTGTCTGGTTTGTATTCTTATCTTGCACTGCTGTAGACAGCATAAAGCAAAAATAGTTCAACTCATTTAACTGCTTTTCTGAGTTCTGATTACTTCTGGAGACTCTGAGAGGAAGTCCCATTTCTTTCCTTTTTTTCAGCTTCTCGTAGCCACTTATATTCCTTGACTTGTGGCCCCTATATTTTAAAAGCACATCTCTGAAATCTGTGTTTCCATGATCTTATCACCCTCTGCTTTCCTCTTAATGGGCCACTTGTGTTTACAAATAGGTCCCACCTAGATCAGTCAGTTCAGTCACTCAGTCATGTCCAACTCTTTGCAACCCCATGGACTGCAGCACACCAGGCTTCCCTGTCCATTACCAACTCCTAGAACTTGCTCAAACTCATGTCCATCGAATCGGTGATGCCATCCAACCATCTCATCCTCTGTCGTCCCCTTCTCCCATCTTCATTGTTGCCCACCATCAAGGTCTTTTCCAAGGAGAAAGTTCTTCACATCAACTAGCCAAAGAATTGGAGTTTCAGCATCAGTCCTTCCAGTGAATATTCAGGACTGATTTCCTTTAGGATGGACTGGTTGGATCTCCTTGCAGTCTAAGGGACTCTCAAGAGTCTTTCCAACAACACAGTTCAAAAGTGTCAATTCTTTGACACTCAGCTTTCTTTATAGTCCAACTCTTACATCCATACATGACTACTGGAAAAACCATAGCCTTGACTAGATGGACCTTTGTTGGCAAAGTAATGTCTCTGCTTTTTAATATGCTGTCTAGGTTGGTCATAGCTTTTCTTCCGAGGAGCAAGTGTCTTTTAATTTCATGGCTGCAGTCACCATGTGCAGTAATTTTGGAGCCCCCCAAAATAAAGTCTGTCACTGTTTCCATTGTTTCCCCATCTATTTGTGATGCCATGATCTTAGTTTTTTGAATGTTGAGTGTTAAGCCAACATTTTCACTCTCCTCTTTCACTTTCATTGAGGCTCTTTAGTTCTTTGCTTTCTGCCATAAGGGTGGTGTCATCTGTGTATCTGAGGTTATTGATGTTTCCCCTGGCAATCTTGATTACAGCTTGTGCTTCATTCACCCCAGCATTTCGCATGATATACTCTGCGTATAAGTTAAATAAGCAGAGTGACAGTGTACAGCCTTGGTGTACTTCTTTCCCAGTTTGGAACCAGTCTGTTGTTCCTTGTGCAGTTCTAACTGTTGCTTCTTGACCTAGATTTCTCAGGAGGCAGGTCAGGTTGTCTGGTATTCCCATCTCTTTTAGAATTTTCCACAGTTTGTTGTGATCTACACAATCAAAGACTTTGGCATATTCAATAAAGCAGAAGTAGAGGAAGGAAGTTCACAGTTCATATACAGTTGAAACCTGGCTCAGAGAATTTTGAGCATTCCTTCACTAGTATGTGAGATGAGTGCAATTGTGCAGTAGTTTGAATATTCTTTGGCATTGCCTTTCTTTGGGATTGGAATGAAAACTAACCTTTTCCAGTCCAGACCACTGCTGAGTTTTCCAAATTTGCTGGCATATTGAGTGCAGCACTTTCACAGCATCATCTTTCAGGATTTGAAATAGCTCAACTGGAATTCCATCACCTCTACTAGCTTTGTTCATAGTGATGCTTCCTAAGGCCCACTTCACTTTGTATTCTAGGATGTCTGGCTCTAGGTGAGTGATCACAGCATCGTGGTTATCTAGGTCATGAAGATCGTTTTTGTATAGTTGTTCTGTGTGATGCTGCCACCTCTTCTTAATATCTTTTGCTTCTGTTAGGTCCATAGCATTTTTGTCCTTTATTGTGCCCATCTTTGCATGAAATGTTCCTTTGGTATCTCTAACTTTCTTGAAGAGATCTGTAGAATTTCCTGTTCTTTGTTTTTCCTCTATTTCTTTGCATTGATCACTGTGGAAGCCTTTCTTATCTCTCCTTGCTATTCTTTGGAACTCTGCATTCAAATGGGTATATCTTTCCTTTTCTCCTTTGCCTTTAGCTTCTCTTCTTTTCCTAGATATTTGTAAGGCCTCCTCAGACAACCGTTTTGCCTTTTTGCATTTCTTTTTGTCGGGAATGGTCTTGATCACTACCTCCTGTACAATGTCACGAACCTCCATCCATAGTTCTTCAGGTACTCTCTCAGATCTAATCCCTTGAATCTATTTGTCACTTCCACTGTATAGTCATAAGGGATTTGATTTAGTTCATACCTGAATGGTCTAGTGGTTTCCCACTTTCTTCAATTTAAGTCTGAATTTTGCAATAAGGAGTTCATGGTCTGAGCCACAGTCAGCTCCCAGTCTTATTTTTTCTGACTGTATAGAGCTTCTCCATCTTTGGCTACAAAGAAATAATCAATCTCATTTCAGATTGACCATCTGATAATGTCCATGTGTAGAGTCTTGTGTTGTTTGAAGAGGGTGTTTGCTATGACCAGTTCATGCTCTTGGCAAAATTCTGTTAGCCTTTGCCCTGCTTCAGTTTGTACTCCAAGGCCAAATTTGCTGTTATTCCAGGTATGTCTTGACTTCCTACTTTTGCATTCCAGTCCCCTATGGTTTGTCAACAAAGGTCCATCTAGTCAAGGCTATCGTTTTTCCAGTGGTCATGTATGGATGTGAGAGTTGGACTGTGAAGAAAGCTGAGCACCGAAGAATTGATGCTTTTGAACTGTGGTGTTGGAGAAGACTCTTGAGAATCCCTTGGACTGCAAGGAGATCCAACTAGTCCATCCTAAAGGAGATCAGTCCTGGGTGTTCATTGGAAGGACTGATGTTGAAGCTGAAACTCCAATACTTTGGCCACCTGATGCAAAGAGCTGACTCATTGGAAAAGACTCTGATGCTGGGAGGGATTGGGGGCAGGAGGAGAAGGGGACGACAGAGGATGAGATGGCTGGATGGCATCACCGACTTGATGCACATGAGTTTGAGTAAACTCCAGGAGTTGGTGATGGACAGGGAGGCCTGGCGTGCTGCGATTCATAGGGTCGCAAAGAGTCGGACACGACTAAGCGACTGAACTGAACTGATGATGAAAAGGACATCTTTTCTGGGTGTTAGTTCTAGATCTTGTAGGCAGATAATCCACCTAGAGAATCCAGAGTGATCTGTCAATCTCAAGATCCTTAGTTTAATTACAAAATCCCTTTAACTTGTAAAGAAACATTCATAGGTTCCAGGAATTAGAGAAAGGATGTTCTGGGGGTGCATTATTTTGCTTGCCACAAAGAGTATAAAGAAGGGGAAAATAGGTTCTATACTAGTGCAGCGTAAAGACTAGTAGGGTATGCTGAAAGAAAAAATATTAAGTTACTTCTGGATTGCTATGAAAAGATCCTTAGTTAGCATAGTTTGGTGCTTCAGCTTTTCTACTGGGGAATAGAAGAGGTAGATGAGTATTCCTGTGATAATGTGAATACAAAGCCTGAATTAATCCCTTAGAAAAGTGAAATTTCTTTGAATTCTAGTCTGCCATAAAAGTTAATGTGAGTTTTGCATTCAGTTTCGTAATATTTGTGTTTGATACTGTTTTGAACTGTTGCCATATCATAACCTTGCTGTTCTAGGGAGAATAGAGTTTATTTTGTAGCTTCTTATAATAGCCAGTTTACTGTAGTCATAGGTGTGTCCCCTAGTTTAAGAAGCATGACCTCAGAAGATGGAGATGTATTATAAGGAAGTCAGTAAAGACAGTCTCATTCCTCCTAAGGCTAGAATATGCATGAGTCTTCATGGAGAACTGGACTGATAGTCCCTCATCATTAATACCCTCCAGTCCCCCCAGCAAGGAGACAGTAGCTCTGATGACTTCAGTTTTTACTTGTATCTTCAGAAGGTAACAATCTGTTGCCCTCATGTCTGGTTGGAATTAATAATTCTCAAGAGACAGAATCTGATGAGTGTGTTACCATCCAAGTATAGATATATTGAAATAAGATAATATATGAAAGAACTCAGTTCAGTTCAGTTTAGTCGCTCAGTCGTGGACCCCAGGGACTATAGCATACCAGGCTTCCCTGTCCATCACCAACACCGATTCCCTTCTTCAAGGGATCTTCCTGACCCAGGGATCGAAACTCTATCTCCTGCATTGCAGGCATATTTGTTACCGTCTGAACCACCAGGGAAGCCCAAGTCCTTTTTAAGTTGGCTCCCTTCCTGTGCCATCATCAACTCCATAGGAAAAAATCTCACATCCTTTGCCCTGAAAATAATGCATTGCAGTACAGCCATTTATCCTTGTTTTGTTTGAGCAGGTATCCAGCCACAGTCTCTTGGACCTTTCCAGAGATGGCTCTTGTATCAACAGTTAGCAGGGTACCAGATCAAGGTCTGAGCTACTCTCATAAAAGTAGGCATGAAGAAAAACTTCCATGGTATTTTTCCACAAATAACTTATTCCAAAATATTATTTTTCAGCTTCTTCTGTGCTTTTATTCCTTAAAATGCATGTCATACTACTGATTACAAAATTAGTTTTAGGCTACCTTCTTCGCAAGTCCAGTGTGAGTGATCTGCTTCCTAACTTAGGACTGTGAGGGTATAGTACACAGTCTTAGACTCTAATATATTTTTGTACACTTAAGGTACAGTTTATTGGGTATTTTCTTGGTAATTTTAACTTAAAAAAAAAAATCTCCCAGTAGTTTGAATTAAAAAAAAAAAATCCAAACCTAAGGTATTTCACTTGGGAGAAGGAAATGGCAACCCACTCCAGTGCCCTTGCCTAGAGAATCCTGTGGACAGAGGAGCCTGGTGGGCTGCTGTCTGTAGGGTCGCACAGAGTTAGAAATGAATGACGCAACTTAGCATGCATGCAACGTATTTCACTTACTAAATGTTTCTCTTTGGTTCACTAGTCTTCTGTTTCTTTGCCCTATAGTAATTCATATGAAATAAATATAGAGGAATGAATATTTTTGAAACTGTCTTTGAAACTGATAATCTCTGGGAAGCTAACATTTAAGTGATTGAGATGAATGATAGAAGTGTTATTTTTTTTTAATCCTAGAAAATAGTATTATTGTAGAGTTACATTATTTCACATTTATGCATTTAAAATTGGATTTATTTAGCTTTATTTTATTTTTTATTTTGTGGCCATGCCACGCAGTATATGAGATCTTAGTTCCCCTGCATTAGAAGCGTAGAGTCTTAACCACTAGGTCACCAGGGAAGTCCTCACTTAGCTTTAAATGCAGATTTTTCTTGGGTTCCAAGTTTATTTTAGCTGAATTAACTAGTTCATCATCTCAGTTAGATAACTTGTACATCATACAATAATGAGATTTTTAGCAAATAGACCATAAAACTTCATTATGTTTTCTACTGTACATTTTCTAACTTTTCTTGGCTATAAAGCAACTTGAAAAGTATAAAGCTTAAAATTTTGGCAGCATAATGTGATAAAAGAAGCACCTGGAGTCAGATCTATCTAGACAGTGTTAACTATTTAACTTCTCTGAGCTTCCGTTTGCTTATTAAAATAAGGATAATAGTATTTGTCCTATTTCAGGGTTGTGAGAAGTAGATGAAATGACAAATACTGTAGTCCTTAGAAAAATGTGGTTCTTTCATAAAATAGGTTATATTAAGTATCAGTAGTGCCTTAAAAGAGTTCAAATATAACACTAATTCTATTGTGAACTCCACTAGTTCATGTGATCTTTGAAATTTTGCTGTTTCATAAGTTGACTGGACCAAAATACAATAAAAATGCTGTCTGTCAAGTCTTTTAAGTTAATATTAGTGTTAGTTAATATTTGTCTCCAAATTTCATTGTCTTGCTAACAATAGAATTTTGTAGGAAAACTAAGAGCAACCTCTGTGCCATTATAGTTAAAATTATTTCTCTGGTAGTAGATTAGTTTCTCATATCAGTTAATATATTTCTTTTACATGGTCCTTTGTATTGGTATATATACAGAGGTAAGTGATGGTGCCATTCTCTCTGTGGACGTTCATTCTGATCATTCTTACTTTTTATTGGCTTTTTAAAAAAAGTTTCACTATTTCTTTTTTATTATTATTTAATTGGAGGAAAATAGCTTTACAATGTTGTGTTGCTTTCTGCCGTACAACAATGCAATATAGCCATAACTATATATATATATCACCTCCTCCTTGAGCCTCCCTCCCGTCCACCCCCATCCCAGCTCTGCAGGTCATCACAGAGCAGCAGGCTGGGCTCCCTGTATTACATAGCAGCTTCTCACCAGCTATCTTTCACATACGGTCATCTGTGTATGTTGATGTTAACATTCTCCATTCATCCCACCCTCTCCTTTCCACACTGTGTCCACAAGTCCATTCTCTATATCTGCATCACCGTTCCTTCACTGCAAATAGGTTCATCAATACCATTTTTGTAGATTCTATGTATATGAGTTAATATACAATATATTTTTTTCTCTTTCTGACTTACTTTACTCTGTATAACAAGCTCTAGGTTCATCCACCTCACTAGAACTGACTCAAATGTGTTCCTTTTTATGGCTGAATAATATTCCATTTATATATGTACCACAACTTCTTTATCCATTCACCCTTTGATGAACATCTGGTTTGCTTCCATGTCCTAGCTATTGTAAATAGTGCTGCCATGAATGTTGGGGTACATGTGTGTTTTTCAATTATTTTCTCAGGGTATATGCCCAGTAGTGGGATCAGTGGGTCATATGGTAGTTTGGGGCTTCTTGGGTGATGCAGTTGTTAAAGAATCCACCTTCAGTGCAGGAGACTCAAGAGACTCTTTTCCTGTACAGGAAAGATCCCCTAGAGAAGGAAGTGAGAACCTACTCCAGTATTCTTTCCTGGAAAATTCCATGGACAGAGGAGGCTGGAGGGCTGCAGTTGATGGGGTGGTATAGCATTGGACACGACTGAGCACGTATGCACATGTATAGTTCTGTTCCTAGTTTTCTAAGGACTCTCCATACTGTTCTACATCGTGACTGTATCGATTTACATTCCTACCAACAGTGCAAGAGAATTTCCTTTTCTCCAAATCTTCTCCAGCATTTATTCTTTGTAGATTTTTTGATGATGGTCATTCTGACTGGTGTGAGGTGATACCTCATTGTAGTTTTGATTTGCATTTCTCTAATAGTGATGTTGAGCATCTTTTCATGTTTTATTGGCCATTTGTATATCTCTTTGTAGAAGTGTCTGTTTAGGTCTTTTGCTCATTTTTTGATTGGGCTGTTAATTTTTCTGATATTGAGCTGTATGAGCTGCTTATGTATTTTGGAGATTAATCCTTTGTCAGTTGTTTCACTTGCAATTATTTTCTCCCATCCTGAGGGTTGTCTTTTAATCTTGCTTATTGTTTCCTTTGCTGTGCAAATGCTTTCAAGTTTAATTAGGTTTCATTTGTTTATTTTTATTTCCATTATTGTAGTTCAGTTCAGTTCAGTCCCTCAGTTGTGTCCGACTCTTTGCGACCTCATGAACCTCAGCACGCCAGGCTTCCCTGTCCATCACCAACTCCCAGAGTTCACCCATACCCATGTCCATTGAGTTGGTGATGCCATCCAACCATCTCATCGTCTGTCGTCCCGTTCTCCTCCCGCCCTCAATCTTTCCCAGCATTAGGGTCTTTTCAAATGAGTCAGCCCTTTGCATCAGGTGGCCAAAGTATTGGAGTTTCAGCTTCACCATCAGTCCCTCCAGTGAACACACAGGGCTGATCTCCTTTAGGATGGACTGTTTGGATCTCCTTGCAGTCCAAGGGACTCTCAAGAGTCTTCTCCAACACCACAGTTCAAAAGCATCAATTCTTCAGCGCTCAGCTTTCTTTATAGTCCATTTCTCACATCCATACATGACCACTGGAAAAACCATAGCCTTGACTAGACAGATCTTTGTTGACAAAGTAATGTCTCTGCTTTTTAACATGCTGTCTAGGTTGGTCATAGCTTTCCTTCCAAGGAGTAAGCATCTTTTAATTTCATGGATGCAATCACCATCTGCCAGAAGGCGATGACACCCCACTCCAGTACTCTTGCCTGGAAAATCCCATGGATGGAGGAGCCTGGTAGGCTTCAGTCCATGGGGTCGCTAAGAGTCAGACACGACTGAATGACTTCACTCTCACTTTTCATTTTCATGCATTGGAGAAGGAAATAGCAACCCACTCCAGTGTTCTTGCCTGGAGAATCCCAGGGATGGGGGAGTCTGGTGGGCTACCGTCTCTGGGGTCGCACAGAGTCGGACACAACTGAAGTGACTTAGCAGCAACTGCAGCAGCAGCCATCACCATCTGCAATGATTTTGGAGCCCAGAAAAATAAAGTCAGCCACTGTTTCCACTGTTTCTACATCTATTTGCCATAAAGTGATGGGACTGGATGTCAAGATCTTAGTTTTCTGAATGTTGAACTTTAAGCCAACTTTTTCACTCTCCTCTTTCACTTTCATCAAGAGGCTCTTTAGTTCTTCTTCACTTTCTGCCATAAGGGTGGTGTCATCTGCATATCTGAGGTTATTGATATTTCTCCTGGCAATCTTGATTACAGCTTATGCTTCTTCCAACCCAGAGTTTCTCATGATGTACTCTGCATATAAGTTAAATAAGCAGGGTGACAATATACAGCCTTGACATACTCCTATTCCTGTTTGGAACCAGTCTGATGTTCCATGTCCAGTTCTAACTGTTGCTTCCTGACCTGCATACCGGTTTCCCAAGAGACATGTCAGGTGGTCTGGTATTCCCATCTCTTTCAGAATTTTCCACAGTTGATTGTGATCCCCACAGGCAAAGGCTTTGGCATAGTCAATAAAGCAGAATTATTGTAGAAAGTGAGGCAAAGAGGATCTTGCTGTGATTTATGTCAGAGGGTACTGCCTATGTTTTTCTCTAAGAGCTTTATTGTTTCTGGTTTTACATTTAAGTCTAATCCATTTTGAGTTTATTTTTGTGTATGGTGTTTGGAAGTGTTCTAGTTTCATTCTTTCACATGTAGTTGTCCGGTTTTCTTAGGACCACTTATTGAAGAGGCTATCTTTTCTCCATTATATTTTCTTGCCTCCTTTGTCAAAGACAGGGTGCCCATAGGTGTGTGGGTTTATCTCTGGGCTTTCTATCTTGTTCTGTTGGTCTATATTTGGGTCTATGTTTCTGTTTTTGTCCCAGTACCATACTGTCTTGATGACTATAGCTTTGTAATATAGTCTGAAGTCAGGAAGTTTGAGTCCTCCAGCTCTTTTTCTTTCTCAAGATTGCTTTGGCTATCTGGGGTGTTTTGTGTTTCCGTACAAATTGTGAAATTGTTTGTTCTAGTTCTGTGAAAAATTCTGTTGGTAGTTTGACAGGGATTGTATTGAATATGTAGGTTGATTTGAGTAGTATAGTCATTTTGACAATATTGATTCTTCCATCCAAGAACATGGTATATCTCTTCATCTGCTTGTGTCATCTTTTATTTCTTTCAACACTGTCATAGTTTTCTGCATACAGGTCTTTTGTCTCTGGGTAGGTTTATTCCTAAGTATTCTTTTTGTTGCACTGGTGAATGGGATTGTTTCCTTAATTTCTCTTTCTGATTTTTCATTGTTAGGTATAGGAATGCAAAGGATTTCTGTGTATTATATTTATATCCTGTGACTTTACTGTATTCATTGATTAGCTCTAGTAATTTTCTGGTGGCATCTTTAGGGTTTTTTACATATAGTATCATGTCATCTGCAAATAACACCGTTTCTTAAATTTCAACAGAGCTAGTGAGGTTAAGAGCACAGATTCTTAAACCAAACTACCTGAGTTGAATACTGGCTCCAATTATAACTACTTTTTAGGCTGTTAGGAGAGTTAAATGAGTAAATATTTGTGAAGTGCTTGAAACAGTGCCTGACATACACTATTTTTTTTTAATTTACTTATTTTAATTGGAGGCTAATTACTTTACAATATTGTAGTGGTTTTGCCATACATTGACATGAATCAGCCATGGATATACATGTGTTCCCCATCCTGAACCCCCCTCCCACGTCCCTCACCTTCCCATCCCTCAGAGTCATCCCAGTGCACCAGCCCTGAGCACCCTGTCTCCACCTGGAGTGGCAATCTGTTTCACATATGATAATATACATGTTTCAATGCTATTCTCTCAAATCATCCCACCCTCACCTTCTCCCACAGAGTCCAAAAGACTGTTCTATACATCTGTGTCTCTTTTGCTGTCTAGCATATAGGGTTATCATTACCATCTTTCTAAATTCCATATATATGCATTAGTGTACTATATTGGCTGACACACACTATTAAGTAAATTCCTTCCTTGATGATTTTATTCATATATCATTCACTAAGTATTAATGTGAAATAATAGCAAGAAGAGAAGAAGTGCTAGATGATGGCTTATATTTTAAATTATATCTTGTACCTGACATTATTTTAAATCTTTCTTTAAGCCTATAAATACTTGGAAATTTGCACATCTAGGCATCTAAAATTGGCACTGGATTTCACATCATTGATATTACCACCGTCTTTTTAAAAACTTCCTTAGTATGAAGACTTTCCACATATATATGCTTTAAATATTTTAACTGTATGTCACTTGGTTATATGAATTCATTTTTGTTAGTGCCAGTAAGAATTATAATAGCACCACTTTATATTAAACTGTTTATTTTTAATTTGGCTACGCTGGGTCTTCATTGCAGCATGCAAGATCTTTTAGTTGCAGCATGTGGGATCCAGTTCCCTGACCAGGGATTGAATCCAGGCCCCCTGCATTGGGAGCACTGAGTCTTAGCCACTGGACTACCAGGGAAATCCTGAATGGCCATTTTAAAATGCTTTGTGAAATATGTTCTTTATATCATTTGAGAGGTAGTATAAGGAAATATTTAAGACTGTGGACTCTGAAGCCATATTTGAGTTCCAGTCCCTGTTCTACATTTGTGAGCGGAGTGACCTTTGGCATGTCACCTACCCTTTCAAGCTTTACTTCCTAATTATGAAATAGGGAAAGTAAGCATATCTACATTGTAGGGTGTCTGGGAGGGTAAATGAGATATGCATATAAGGCATTTAGAACAGTGCCTGGATTATAGCATGAGTTCAGTCTATCCTTAGTTACTGTTAATGTCACTGATGTATAAAGAAGAATTGGTAAACACAGCAAGTAGAAATGTGAGGAAACTAAGATTCAGACCGGATCTGTGATTTACTGATGATCACATGCAAAAAGAAACAAGTAAGGCCCCTCACTTCTAGTGCAGGTGTTTTCCCATGAAAAGAGTGTCTCCTTTTCTACCATTATCACCTTTTTGCTCACACATAATGACTAGGTACATCCAAGAGACATGTTCATTTTCCATTGTGTTTCCAACTCTTGGCTGCTTGTTAGAGTATTTTTATCTTGGTTCTAATTCTGTCAGACTGCCTCTCTTTCTCCATGAATCCTTCAGTCCTGCAGCATGCATGACAGGCATCTATTTTCAAGAAAGGAGAATAGATATTGAAACTAAATTTTTCATAGTGGTTAGTTTATTTTAAAACATTTGACTTCATTAGCCTATCATTAATTTGTATTTCATGTAGCACTGAATTATTTTTGCAGAGCTATTTTGTTCTTTCTAAACTTACCCTCCCCCACCCTGCCCTGCAATTATAAAGTCGAACTGAAGTTATTTCTTAGGAACTAAGAAAGGAGCTTGAAAATCACACAAATACCCTGAGCCATTCTAAAAATAGGAAGGATACAATTTGTGAATCATCAGTTTATTTTTTAAAATTTTGAAAGATTATAATTTGGATGTATTTTTTTGGCATCAAAAACATGTTTATATCATATGAGCAAACCAAGTAGTATTTAGTGCTCTATACTGGAATTTTGAATTTTTTTGATCCTGTAACATGTTTTGTGAAGGAAGAGTTGCATTTTGAACATTTTTGCTCCAAATTTGGGTGTGTAGGACTAGTTATTAAATTACATTCAAATCATCAGGTGTTTGTTTGCTAAATACTTTCTACATATAGGGTGTTGTTGCTAAATCCTAGCCCATTCTTCAGTTGTGCTTTCATGGTGCTTTCTAGGAGGTCGAGTGAATTGACCTCAAAACTGTGGTTATGGGTTGTTGTTGTTTTTTAATCAATATTGATAAGATTATTACTATTTAATTTCTCTAGAAAGGGGATAGCTACTTCTAAAGGTTGGTCTGTGTGTGTGTGTGTTTCCCGTCTTTGGCTATCATTGTTTTACATCTGTGGGTAGTTCCTTATCTTTGCCACCTTGTCTGCCTCTCTTGAGTGTATTTCATATGTGTTTGTATTTTTACACACCTCTCATGGGAAGTAGGATTTCCTGAGGCATGCTGTAGAGTTAGTATCCAGCTGATAAAAGATTGATATTAGAGAACTGAAAAATATAGTTACTGTCCTTAAGAAATTTATATTGGGGAAAGAAGCAAATATAAATATATAACACATACAACTAGGGATAAATAACATTTTAGTATATTTAGTATGTGATTGCTAAATGAGTAACAGTTGATATTTTGGCATTCAGAGTAAGTAGAAACACTTTAGGTTCAGTTAAGAAGGATTTTGTAGTACTGGTGAACTTTTAGCTAGATCTTAAAGCATGGGTATTATCTAGGTAACTCAAAATGATGTAGGATTCTTGGGAAGAGTAGCAACTCTTTTAGCAGTTGTATTGTGGAGAAAATATTTTGCCTATTAAAATGTTGAGTCTAGGCTTGCTATAAAATACATTGTGTAATTCACATGTTCAAATGTCTGCAGCCCATGTGAAACAACAATAGAATATATGTCACACTTTATGAAAGTTATTTAGTTTTATGAACTTAAGAAATGTTCGTGAAATCATATATTTGCTTTTATTTCTGATATACTGAATGTCAATATTTTTTACAAGATGAAGTTGGCATCTAAGAATAAAACGCTTACATGCTGTTTCTCCTGTGAGAAGTAAGAAATTTTCCCATTCTTGCCATCTTTGTTCAGGAGTCAGTCAGCTGTTGAATCAAGTGTTTCCTGTCGTGCTCTGTATCAGGCACGGAGGAAGTTATTATAGTTGCAGACGAGAGGTAATGGAAAACAGGAAGACAGTGGCAGGACAAACAATGAGGAGGTGGATGTGAAGGGCGATTTTCAAGGTAGACTTTATTAGCTGGTGGAATCTTGTCCTTGGCCTCCCTTTAATCATAGGTTGTTCTGAGATTTTGAGTCTTATTGACTGAGAAGACTGTGCAGTTAACAGAGATGAAGAATATATGTTTGAGTTACATTTTCAGTATATTTAATTTCAAGTTTTAGCAGCATCTTCAGGGGTAGAGGTCTAGGCAGACATTAGAAAAACAGGATTAGCATTTTAAAGAGAGATCAGTGTTGAGGATAAAAGCTAGGAGTTCACATAGAGGTAGTAATTTATATTGCCAGGGGAAGAGAGGAAAAGAACAACTAAGAAAGTCTTAGTTGTCCTGGGAACAGTTTAAATTTCTTCTGTTTAGAGACTTTGTAGTTAAGTCCTGAATGATGTTTTTTGTCATTCTCTAATTTTGGCAGCTGTTGCTTTTTTTCCCTCCTCATTACTTTAATTGGAGGCTAATTACTTTACAATATTGTGATGGGTTTTGCCATACATCAACATGAATTAGCCACAGGCGCACATGTGTCCCCCCCCATCCTGAACCCCCCTCCCACCTCCCTCCCCACCCCATCCCTTTGGGTTCTCCCAGAACACCAACTTTGAGTACCCTGCTTCACGCATTGAACCTGCACTGGTCATCTATTTTAAATATGGTAATATACATGTTTCAATGCTATTCTCTCAAATCATCCCACCCTCATCTTCTCCCACATAGTCCAAAAGTCTGCTCTTTACATTTGCGTCTCTTTTGCTGTCTTGCATATAGGGTCATCATTATTGTCTTTCTAAATTCCATATATATGCATTAATATACTGTATTGGTATTTCCCTTTCTGACTTACTTCACTCTGTATAATAGGCTCCAGTTTCATCTACCTCTTCAGAACTGACTCAAATGCATTCTTTTTTTTTATAGCTGAGTAGTATTCCATTGTGTATATGTACCACAACTTCTTACCCATTCATGTACTGATGGACATCTAGGTTGCTTCTGTGTCCTAGCTATTGTAAACTGTGCTACAGTGAACATTGGGGTTCATGTGTCTCTTTCAATTCTGCTTTCTTTGTGCACCTGTTGCTTAATGGCACTAGTCATTGGTGCCAAGAGCAAAGTAGGCAAGTATTAAAAAAGAATTTGATAGTTTAAGTCCAAGCTAAATGTCTTCATGTTTAGTAAAGTTAAAATTGACAGTACATTATTTTCAGTCCTTTTTATTCTTCACATCAGATCTATATAGTAAATGTGGAATTTTTTTTTCTCTTAATATCTGGCTTTTGCAGGATGGTTCAAGAATTAGGCCTTTTGTTGGTTATTTCTCTGATATCAGGATCTTTCACTGTGTTCAGAGAAAAGGAAATGAATTTAGAACTTAACTACGTTCTTATCTTCCTGTGATATGGCACAGAGTGATTAAGAACAATGGTCTATCCTATTGAATCTTTACACAAACATAAAACTATAAATATTTATGTTTAAGGGTTTTTACCACTCTTTTGATTTCTATTTCAACAGATCCCTTTTGGTTATTCACCTAGACTTTGAAATGTAAAAGATGTCTTTAACTATCAATTTATAAATATTTATAATACATAGCCTTTTGTATGAGAGATGTGGTGACATGATTATAAGCTCTCCAGTATCAGGAAGCCTCATTCTGGCTTAATCTTATTTTAAGTACTGATTAACAGTGGAAATTAAAAGAATGTTAAGGTGTTCTTCACACAGTATGTATATTCAATTTGACGTCAGTTGTCATGGTTAATCATGGGCTTCCCACATGCTGCTAGTGGTAAAGAACCTGCCTGCCAATGCAGGAGATGAGAGACACAGGTTCGATCCCTGGGTCTGGAAGATCCCCTGGAGGAGGGCATGGCAACCCACTCCAGTATGCTTGCCTGTAGAATCCCACAGACAGAGGAACCTGGCAGGCTGTGTATGGTCCATTGGGTCACAAAGAGTCAAACGTGACTGAACTGACTTAGCACAAACACATTGTTAACAGCATAGGTGTGTGTGTGTGTGTGTGTGTGTGTGTGTTTATATATGTGTGTAAAGTCTAATAAGTTATTCTGCAAGTTTATCATTTGACACTTGGATTTCTTTGAAATTTTCTATGCTGACACTAGTCTTATGGGCCAGCTATCATTTTGATCACTTAATATGTAGTACTTAATTTGTATCTTATAACAACCCTAATAGGTTGTCTTATAATAACCCTAATAGGTTGGAACTGTTAACCCCTATTTAAAGAATAGAAGCTGAAACACATAGCTAGTGAAGCCAGAATTTGAACCTTGACATTCTAGCAGTGTACTCATCCTCTTAACTATTGTACAGTACCTATTTCTGTAAGTCTTAGTTTCCTCACCTAAAGGGCAGTAATAAAAAGATTATTTTTTAGAGTTACTGATTGGTAGGACTAAATAAAGCAATGTTTGTCGAGAGACTGATTCAGGATCCTAGATATTAATGATCAGTTAATACTTATTTGGCTACTTTTTTTGAGTTCATCTGTTTCTTTTTTCTTTGTCTCCTTTAGAGTTTTTGTGTTGTTGGAAGAGGGTGTTTGCTATGACCAGTGCATTTTCTTGGCAAAACTCTATTAGTCTTTGCCCTGCTTCATTCTGCATTCCAAGGCCAAATTTGCCTGTTACTCCAGGTGTTTCTTGGCTTCCTACTTTTGCATTCCAGTCCCCTATAATGAAAAGGACATCTTTTTGGGTGTTAGTTCTAAAAGGTCTTGTAGGTCTTCATAAAACCGTTCAACTTCAGTTTCTTCAGTGTTACTGGTTGGGGCATAGACTTGGATAACTGTGGTATTGAATGGTTTGCCTTGGAGACGAACAGAGATCATTCTGTCGTTTTTGAGATTGCATCCAAGTACTGCATTTCGGACTCTCTTGTTGACCATAATGGCTACTCCATTTCTTCTGAGGGATTCCTGCCCGCAGTAGTAGATATAATGGTCATCTGAGTTAAATTCACTCATTCCAGTCCATTTTAGTTCGCTGATTCCTAGAATGTCGACGTTCACCCTTGCCATCTCCTGTTTGACCACTTCCAATTTGCCTTGATTCATGGACCTGACATGCCAGGTTCCTATGCAATATTGCTCTTTACAGCATCGAACCTTGCTTCTATCACCAGTCACATCCACAACTGGGTATTGTTTTTGTTTTGGCTCCATCCCTTCGTTCTTTCTGGAGTTATTTCTCTTCTGATCTCCAGTAGCATATTGGGCACCTAATGACCTGGAGAGTTCCTCTTTCGGTATCCTATCATTTTGCCTTTTCATACTGTTCATGGGGTTCTCAAGGCAAGAATACTGAAGTGGCTTGCCATTCCCTTCTCCAGTGGACCGCATTCTGTCAGACCTCTCCTCCACGACCCACCCGTCTTGGGTTGCCCCACAGGCATGGCTTGGTTTCATTGAGTTAGACAAGGCTGTGGTCCTAGTGTGATTAGATTGACTAGTCATAGCAAACACCCTCTTCCAACAACACAAGAGAAGACTCTACACATGGACATCACCAGATGGTCAACACCAAAATCAGATTGATTATATTCTTTGCAGCCAAAGATGGAGAAGCTCTATATAGTCAACAAAAACAAGACCAGGAGCTGACTGTGTCTCAGATCATGAACTCCTTATTACCAAATTCAGACTCAAATTGAAGAAAATAGGGAAAACCTCTAGACCATTCAGGTATGACCTAAATCAAATCCCTTATGATTATACAGTAGAAGTGAGAAATAGATTTAAGGGCCTAGATCTGATAGAGTGCCTGATGAACTATGGAATGAGGTTCGTGACATTGTGCAGGAGACAGGGATCAAGACCATCCCCATGGAAAACAAATGCAAAAAAGCAAAATGGCTGTCTGGGGAGGCCTTACAAATAGCTGTGAAAAGAAGAGAGGCGAAAAGCCAAGGAGAAAAGGAAAGATATAAGCATCTGAATGCAGAGTTCCAAAGAATAGCAAGAAGAGATAAGAAAGCCTTCTTCAGCGATCAATGCAAAGAAATAGAGGAAAACAACAGAATGGGAAAGACTAGAGATCTCTTTAAGAAAATTAGAGATACCAAGGGAACATTTCATGCAAAGATGGGCTCGATAAACGACAGAAATGGTCTGGACCTAACAGAAGCAGAAGATATTAAGAAGAGGTGGCAAGAATACACAGAAGAACTGTACAAAAAAGATCTTCATGACCCAGATAATCATGATGGTATGATCAGTAATCTAGAGCCAGACATCTTGGAATGTGAAGTCAAGTGGGCCTTAGAAAGCATCACTACGAACAAAGCTAGTGGAGGTGATGGAATTCCAGTGGAGCTGTTTCAAATCCTGAAAGATGATGCTGTGAAAGTGCTGCACTCAATATGCCAGCAAATTTGGAAAACTCAGCAGTGGCCACAGGACTGGAAAAGGTCAGTTTTCATTCCAATCCCAAAGAAAGGCAATGCCAAAGAATGCTCAAACTACCACTTAATTGCACTCATCTCACATGCTAGTCAAGTAATGCTCAAAATTCTCCAAGCCAGGCTTCAGCAATATGTGAACCGTGAACTTCCAGATGTTCAAGCTGGTTTTAGAAAAAGCAGAGGAACCAGAGATCAAATTGCCAACATCCGCTGGATCATGGAAAAAGCAAGAGAGTTCCAGAAAAACATCTATTTCTGCTTTATTGACTAAGCCAAAGCCTTTGACTGTGTGGATCACAATAAACTGTGGAAAATTCTTCAAGAGATGGGAATACCAGACCACTTGACCTGCCTCTTGAGAAATCTGTATGCAGGTCAGGAAGCAACAGTTAGAACTGGACATGGAACAACAGACTGGTTCCAAACAGGAAAAGGAGTACGTCAGGGCTGTATATTGTCACCCTGCTTATTGAACTTCTATGCAGAGTACATCATGAGAAACGCTGGACTGGAAGAAACACAAGCTGGAATCAAAATTGCCGGGAGAAATATCAATAACCTCAGATATGCAGATAATACCACCGTTATGGCAGAAAGTGAAGAGGAGCTAAAAAGCCTCTTGATGAAAGTGAAAGAGGAGAGTGAAAAAGTTGGCCTAAAGCTCAACATTCAGAAAACAAAGATCATGGCATCTGGTCCCATCATTTCATGGGAAATAGATGGGGAAACAGTGGAAACAGTGCCAGACTTTATCTTTTTGGACTCCAAGATCACTGCAGATGGTGACTGCAGCCATGCACTTAAAAGATGCTTACTCCTTGGAACAAAAGTTATGACCAACTTAGATAGTATGTTCAAAAGCAGAGACATTACTTTGCCGACTAAGGTCCGTTAATCAAGGCTATGGTTTTTCCTGTGGTCATGTATGGATGTGAGAGTTGGACTGTGAAGAATGCTGAGCGCCAAAGAATTGATGCTTTTGAACTGTGGTGTTGGAGAAGACTCTTGCGAGTCCCTTGGACTGCAAGGAGATCCAACCAATCCATTCTGAAGGAGATCAGCCCTGGGATTTCTTTGGAAGGAATGATGCTAAAGCTGAAACTCCAGTACTTTGGCCACCTCATGCAAAGAGTTGACTCATTGTAAAAGGCCCTGATGCTGGGAGGGATTGGGGGCAGGAGGAGAAGGGGACGACAGAGGATGAGATGGCTGGATGGCATCACTGACTCGATGGACGTGAATCTGAGTGAACTCTGGGAGATGGTGATGGACAGGGAGGCCTGGCGTGCTGTGATTCGTGGGGTTGCAAAGAGTCGGACATAACTGAGCGACTGAACTGAACTGAACTTTAGAGTTTTTATTTTTCCTCTGCCCATTTCTTTTAACTGGTGTTTCAGGGTTCCATTCTTGACCTGCTGTTGTATATCATTCCGTATAATTCCCCTTCAGGAGGTTCATCCACTTCCCTAGTTTTTGACTACTGCCTACTTCCTATAGGTCAATGATCCAATTCTCTGCTTTCCTCCTGAGTGTAAGCTAATGTATCCAAATGTCTGCTGTACATCCTCCTTTGCCTACCCCCACCTGTCCCTCCAGCTTGACGTGGATAAAACTGTAAAAGGTTTTAACCTAAAATGAAACTAAAGGATGGAGAAGGCAGTGGCACCCCACTCCAGTACTCTTGCCTGGAAAATCCCATGGACAGAGGAGCCTGGTAGGCTGCAGTCCATGAGGTCGCTAAGAGTCAGACATGACTGGGCAACTTCCCTTTCACTTTTCACTTTCATGCATTGGAGAAGGAAATGGCAACCCACTCCAATGTTCTTGCCTGGAGAATCCCAGGGACGGGGGAGCCTGGTGGGCTGCCGTCTATGGGGTCACACAAGGTTGGACACGGCTGAAGTGACTTAGCAAAGGATATGAAATGGAGAATCTCACACTTCAGCTCTCAGAACAGCGAAACTTGAAGACTAAGAGACTGATTTTCCATAAATGCCTGATTTATAGAAGATTGAAACTTAACCTCTGACCAATGAATTGCTCCCCATCTTTGAACCAGTTAACTCTGCATGGCCCCTAATTGGGCTCTCCCCTTTCACACTCCTTGCCCATGAATGCAACCCATTCTTAACCTTCTTCAGTGGACTCATCTATAGATCACTGCAGCTGTGTGTCCTGAATTACAATATCTCCGCTGCTGCTGCTGCTAAGTCTCTTCAGTCATGTCCGACTCTGTGCGACCCCATAGACGGCAGCCCACCAGGCTCCCCCATCCCTGGAATTCTCCAGGCAAGAACACTGGAGTGGGTTGCTATTGCCTTCTCCGAATATCTCTGCTACTCCAGAATAAACTGGATTTTGGTATCTCATGAAGAAGGGAATGGCAATCCACTCGTGTTCTGGCCTGGAGAATTCCTTGAACGGGGGAGCCTGGCAGGCTACAATCCCTGGGATCGTAAAGAATCAGAGATGACTGAGCGACTAACATACATACACACACATTTGATATCTTGAGTTTGCCTCAGCTTACCTCTTTTCTTTTAGGTTGACCTTACATGGTGTCATAAGTGGGATCTGAAGGCACCAACCACTTGAACCTCTGGAATCAAGTGAGTTTCCTGTACTTGAGTCTTTGCACTGTTAGCTTCTGTGAGCCATTCTAACTTTGGTAAGTCTCCTCAGAGCTCAAGCTGCCTTCTTTTGTTTGAGCTCTCCTATTTTATTCAGGATCTAGATAGAGACAGATTGCCCTTCTGGTAAGTACTCTTGTTTCTGATGATTGTATCTAGTCATCTGAATGTACTAAAGGTACATTTAGTACTGAAGGTACTAAAGTATCCCCTCACAACCACCGCCTTGAGGGATCCTAGCCAGTTTTATGTTAAAAAAATTTATGGTCTTTCCTCATGTGCATGTTTGACTAAATAGACCAATTTTACTAAGGATGACACAGAACTCCAATGGCCATTATGTGGAAACTTTGATCACTGCAAACTTGTTTTCTTTGAACTAGTTAGAAGACCATGGCTACAATATTAAGCAATCTGAGTAGGATAGTTATTTTAATTGGTATCTAGAGGCTACTAAATGTTCATGATTCTAAAATTGCCTCCTTATTTCTTCTAAATTAACTGAAACAAATAAACAACCAAAGATAGATTTAAAAAATCCCAGGTCTCTTCCTCAGGGCTAACTAAGGTCCTTTCTAACCCCACTGTTCCACCTCCTCCATATCTCCCTTTACCCTTCCTGAGTCTCTTCTCTGAATTTACTTTCCTTACCAAACAGAACCCATTAAGACCTTCTTTTTCAAAATTAGACCTTCTGAGGATGCTACTAAAAACTGCCCTAGATTGCCTACACCCCATGGACAAAAGGCAACATAAGGGCTATAATAAAGAATTTCTCCTCAGTAACTGAAGATCCCAATGTATTTGCTGAAGAATTCAGTGCTATAACCCAAACCCACCAACCTCATCTCTCTAATCTCTGTTAATTAGTCTACTTGCTTGTTGGAGAAGGTCAAGCCCCACAGTAGATTAAAACTGCAGCTTGGGGAAACCCTGAACAATTTCTAGGGTTTAAGTTAAACCAACCATTAGTCCTTTTATATGGTTAACCTCAGGACAGAGCCAAACGGCTATACAAAGCCATCCCTGGAGCCTTCCCCAAACCTGTGGACTGGAATTAAAGTCAGGTATGCATCCAAAAGCCTGCTGAATCCTTCCATGACCATTACAGCAAACTCCAAACTATTTCCAAAGGAAATTCTGGACTCCCTATAGCTGTTGAGTCCTCTCAGGTAGGTTTTAATTCCATATGTATAAATGGCCTACATAAGGACTTATTCTTGTTTGTCAAAAGAACCTGTATCAAAGGGGAGAGAGTGTTCACCCTTGACCTTGTCAATCTGGCTAATAAATTAGCTCACACCATATAAGATGACTCCAGAAAGAAAAAAAAAAGATAACTAAGATTTTGAATCTACAGCACCAATAGATGGAAACTCCAAAGCAAATCCATCCTACAAGAATGTGTCATTGTGGAAAACCTGACCAGGAGAAAGGATTGCTACAAATTGAACTCCAAATAGTTACAACCTCAGAACCATGGCCAAATCCACTACAATGATGGGGCTTCAGGGACACACGGGGACTGTTCCTGTTCTGCCATTAAATAGAGTGGGGAAAACTACTCTCCAGATCAGGGACAAATTCCTTGCAGTGTTCACTGGCACAGGGGCTGCTCCTGCCAGTGCTGCATCCCACTACAATTGAACAGTCCCTTCCCTGGAGTAGTCCATATGTTCAGATAGTAGGAGTCTTAAGTGAACTGCAATGTAAACTGCAATGTGTCTCTATTTCTCAGCCCATATTTGTTGGTCTGGACCTTTTGTAAGGCAAATGTCTGCTTCTTCTCAGTGATTTGGGTCCCAGACATTTATTGGGATGAGATTTTCTGGAGAAGCACAATGCTGCCATTTTTTTCTCTCAAAAGGTGTAAAGTTAAAAAAAAAAAAAGGTGGAAGTATCTCTTGAGTTTAAGTTCAACACTCAGGAAAATTCAACCCCCACTGCCATTATTTGCACTCTGCAAACCAAGGCAGTCCAAACTTTGTGCTCATCTGCTCTATTAAACCTGGAATTCCCTGATCTTTAGGTAAAATCCTTAACTGAAATAGGCACAATTCATAGTGCCCCTCCCATTATGATCCAGGTGGACCCTGCAAAACCTCTCCTAAGAATAAACAAATACCCTATGAATAAGGAAGCTTACAGGGCATAAGGCAAATTATAGAGGACTATAAGGCCCAGGCACTTTACTATCCTTTGTACTATCCTTGTGTTAATAATACCCTTATTTGCCTGTAAAAAAAAAACACCAGTGGCTGAGAATGGACATTTGTGCAAGACCACAGGGCAATAAATAGCATTGTAATTCTCTGCCTTCCTGTCTTTTCTAATCCCTGCGTGCTATTAGTATCCATCCATGCTGGAAGCACCTTTTACATTTTAATCAGTTTAGGCAGTGAGTTTTTAGTATCCCTGTTGAAAGGGATAGTCAGCGTCTCTTTGCCTTTACCTGAGAAGGACAACAGTACGTCTGGACAGTCATGCCTCAAGGCTCTAATAAGGCCTTCTTACTTCTCACAATTTTGACAGGCTAATTTAAATGACATAAAATTCTCTAGGGGCTCCACCTTACTACTACATTTGGATGAGCTTCTTTTTTGTTTGCCCTCCTAATACTTCTTGGAATTTGCTGAAAATCTCAGCCCTTAAGGGACACACAGTCTTGAAGGAGAAATTACAGTTTGTCCAAACTCAGGTTCAATCTTGAGGACATTTCATCTCAAAACAGGTGCTATACCTAGATGCTGATAGGCTTCAAGACTTTTTAAACTTTTCAAACCATAAAAGCAAATGTTTCTTGGTTTTGGTTTTTTGGCCATGCCATGCAGTTTGTGGGATATCAGTTCCCCGACCAGGGGCTGAATCTGAACCTTGGCAGGGAAAGCCCAGAATCCTAACCACGAGGCCACCAGGGAACTCCCAAAAGCAAATGTTAATTGTGAGGTTTTCTTGGGCTAGCTGGCCATTGTCATAATTGGATCCCAAATTTCTTTTTGTTGGTTCAGCCCCTGTATACCCTGCTAAAGAACACCAGCCTGACCCCATAGTTTGGGATGATCAAGATAGCTTGGCCTTTAAGCTCTTGAAGGAAAGCTTAATAAGTCTACCTGCCGTTGGACACCTAAATTGTCAGCTACCCTTTTCCCTTTTTGTATATGAGAAAGAAGGGAATACCCTCAGATTAGTTACCAAAACCATGGGGCTATCACCAACCTCTAGGTTGTGCAGCCAACAATTAGATGCAGTGACCTGAGGATACCTCCCTCCCGCCCATCCCTGAGAGCTATGCCTGCTTCCACTCCTTTAGCAAAGGCTACTGAAGAAATCGTTATAGGATCCTCTTTAATCATCTTTGTACCTTAGCCTGTTGAGCCTCTCTTAAATTTCATGCCACACTCAACATCTTTCAGCGAGCCATCTTACCATCTATGAAATCCTCTTACTTACCTCTCCTTGTGTCACTCTTATTCACTCTAACAGTCTCAACCCTGCTCTCCTTCTTCCCTCTTGCAATGATGAAATTCCCCATGTCTCTTTGACTTTGATGGATCACCTCTTGACCCCTCATGATGACTTACAAGAAAGATGTAAGAAGAAAGATGTAAGATGACTTACAAGATTCATAAGCTCTTACCCTTTGAAATAATCACAGGTCAGTCCCTGCTTACTTTGACCTACAAATAATAAATAGGGGACATACTTCAGTTTTGCAAAGGTATAATTAAATCCACTGAGAATAATAATGCTTTGGAAAAATCATCTTTCTATGGCATGCTCCCAGGAGACAAAGATGTCAGATACCACATTTGCAGCCTGGTCTATTGGAAAAGGCATCTCCATAAAGTTTCCTTCCAACTTTGTTGGAAGGGCCCCTCGCAGGTGTTGCTGACTAACGCCTGTGTTACTAAGCTCCGAGGGGTGGACTCCTGAATTCGTGCGTCTCTTCTATAAAAAGTGGATCTGCAACCTAACTGGTGATTCAAAGGTAAAATTTTCTAATGACTGAAGCCAATGTCATCAGAAATAGACAGCTTTCCTGAGATAACCAGACCAGGCCTGTGTCATGCTGCTTAAAGTTCTAATGGTCCTTTCTCTGGATTTTTTGCTGCCCCCACATTTAGCTTTAGCACATCCTTTGGGTCCCTGCTTAGAAAAACTCCCAGATTCTACCAACCTTACTGATAGTTTGATTTGTGCCAGCGCTAATAACTCTCATGATGAACCTGAACTGGTAGCCTGGCTATTATCCTTAGAAGGATGGCAATGTCTCTCTGGCAGAGATGTAGTATTTTCCTTTGATCCCTTTGAACTGTTACACATTCTTCCTTCTGGCAAATTGACACCAGACATTACAACATTCCATTGGGTGCCCCCCACCCACAAAGGAATACCCCTCACTCAAGTCTGGACTCTTACCCATAATATTCCTTTGTGTTTCAGAAACGTTAATGGGACTGGTAAAAACTTTGTGGTGGGGTAACAAAAATTATAATGGTACTGGGGGATGGACAGCGGATGTCCTTCCATTCAATGGTAATTTGGTTGATATGAAATCTAGTAAGTGGTAGGAATGTACCTCTTCCCTGGAGATTCCCCAGACCTCCATCAGAACCTCACCCACAACAATCCAACTCTCCCATTATTCCAAATATATAGAAATTTAAGATGTTCTTATAGCCATTTCCACCATGCTGACTATCATGAGCTATATGTAAATGACTGTTTTTGGCCATGAGAGCTCTGCTTTTATCAGAGGAAAAAAAAATACCTGGGCTAAAGGGCCCACTTTTGCCCTTTATTCAGAAAACAGTGGTTCTTTCTTTCTGTGTGGAAGGAATACACGTTCCACATTCCCCCTTGAATGGAAGGGACACTGCAGAGTTGTTTTCCTCACTCCTGATGCCAGAGTCAGGAAAACCCTCCCTTCCACTGTAAGAACCCACAAGAGTTCTTTCTCCTCACAACTTAAAGGAGCATGTGAACCTTTTGTTCAGTTAAAGTTGTAAAGCAGTTGTTGTGGGTTTAAAATATATCCATAAATTCTTAGATATTCTTCCTTTCAATAGGTGGAACCTAATTGTCCTACCTTAAGTGGGCTGTAGTTAGTGACTCTCATCTATCAAGTAAAATGTGTCAAAAGTGACAGTGTGATTTTCAGGATCAGATCTTGAAAGGCATAGTGGCTTTGCGTGTGTGTATGTGTGTGCTTTATCTCTGTCTCTCTCTTGGATCACATCTTCTGGGGAAAGTCAGTTGCCACAACTTGAGGACACTCAAGCAGTTCTGTGCAGAGGTCCATCTGATCTGGAATTTAGGCATCCTGCCAATAACCAGTAAAGAGGTGAGGAAGCATTCACAGTGAGGAAGCATTCTGGGGAAGAAAGTCCTCCAGCGTCAATCTGGCCTTCCACTGACCACAGTCTTCGCTACCATCTTGACTGTAGCTTCATGTGAGACCCTGGGTCAGAAACACTCGACTAAGCCCCTCTCTTACTCTCGGAAACTGTGTGAAATAACGAATGCTTATTGTTTTAATCTGCAAAGCTTTGAGTAATTCACAATGCAAAAAAATTAATACACCATATTATCTTTGTCATAGGGGTTTAATTTTAATAAAATGTGAAAACTAAAAAATCAATGTGAAAATCAATGTGAAAACAAACAAAAAAACTAGGATGGATATAATTTTGGATGGATGCCCTCTAATAACCCTGTAGTAGTTAGAAAAGGATTTGCGTGTGTCTTTGGTGGTCTTTTCCCCCTTGGGTTAGAGTAATAGACTGTGAAAAAGCAAGTCGAAACTTCTCCATAGTCATGGGAACTACCTTCAGTGCTTCTCTTAGAGCTTTTGAATAGCAGCAAACCCAGATAGACAGCCTAGCAAAAGTAGTCTTACAAAACCACAGAGCCCTAAATCTCCTTACTGCACAGTAGGGAGGAACCTGTGCCTTGCTCTGGGAAGAATGCTATTTTTATGTTAACAAATAGGGAAACACAGTGCATGAACTAAAACTGATGGATAGTATCAGTCTCTTAACTGAAATAGGCCAAGCCCTAGGACTTAAGACGTTTTCAAGCTATTAAGTATAGGTAGCTGGGGAAACTAGTTGAGAAATTTGTTCCAGTCAATAGCTATAGTTGGACTTCTAACCCTGGGTATAATCCTTCTAATGAAATTTCTACTGTCTTGTTTCAATAGGCAAATGCCTTTCTCTCAGATATATGTACAAAATAAAGTTCAGGCTTATCCTGAGGCTTAATTGACCATGAAACCAAATTGACTCCCTTATAGGAGTGTGACTGAAATTCTCCATGTTTAAATGAGGCAAAAAATCTACTTGTCATGCCCTCTTCTGTGGGACAGAGCATCCTAGGTTGGTCCTTTGCAGCTTCAAGGGATACACTGCCCAACATCTAGCAACATCTCAGGCTAAACAGATACCCAAGGTTGATCACCAATACTTTTCTATGAAAGATCTTGCTCAAATGAGGAAAAAGTAAAAGGATTTTAATCTAAAATGGAACCAGAGGATATGAAATGGAGACCCATGCATGTGTCCTCAGGAAAGCAAAACTTAAAAGACTGAGAGACTAATTTCTCATAAATACCTGACTTAGAGAATTATCAGTTCAGTTCAGTCACTCAGTCATGTCCTGACTCTTTGTGACCCCACAGAGTGCAGCATGCCAGGCTTCCCTTTCCATCACCAACTCCCGGAGTTTGCTCAAACTCATGTCCATCAAGTCTGTGATGCCATCCAACCATCTCATCCTCTGTCGTCTCCTTCTCCTCCTGCTTTCAGTCTTTCCCAGTATCAGGGTCTTTTCCAGTGAGTCAGTTCTTCACATCAGGTGGCCAAAGTATTGGAGCTTCAGCTTCAGCATCAGTTCTTCCAGTGAATGTTTAGGACTGATTTCCTTTAGGATTGACTGGTTGGATCTCTTGCAGTCCAAGGGACTCTCAAGAGTCTTCTCCAACACTACAGTTCAAAAGCATCAATTCTTTGGAGCTCAGCTTTCTTTATAGTCCAACTCTTACAACCATACATGACTACGTGAAAAACTATAACTTTGACTAGACGGACTTTTGTTGGCAAAGTAATGTCTCTGCTTTTTAATATGCTGTCTAGGTTGGTCATAGCTTTTCTTCCAAGGAGCAAGCGTCTTTTAATTTCATGGCTGCAGTCACCATCTGCAGTGATCTTAGAGCCCAAAATATAAAGTCTGTCACTGTTTTTTTTGCCATGAAGTGATGGGACCAGATGCCATGATCTTCGTTTTCTGACTGTTGAGTTTTAAGCCAGTTTTTTCACTCTCCTCTTTCACCTTCATCAAGAGGCTCTTTAGTTCTTCTTTGCTTTCTGCCATTAGGATGGTGTCATCTGTATATCTGAGGTTATTGATATTTCCCCCGGCAATCTTGATTCCAGCTTATGCTTAATCCAGCCCAGCATTTTGCATGATGTACTACTCTGCATATAAGTTAAATAAGCAGGGTGACAGTATACAGCCTTGACTTACTCCTTTTCCTATTTGGAACCAGTCTGTTGTTCCATGTCCAATTTTAACTGCTGCTTTTAATCTGCATACACATTTCTCAGGAGGCAGGTCAGGTGGTCTAGTATTCTCTTCTCTTTAAGAATTTTCCAGTGCTCGCTTCAGCAGCACATACTAAAAGAATTTTCCACAGTTTGTTGTGATCCACACAATCAAAGGCTTTGGCATAGTCAATAAAGCAGAAATAGATGTTTTTCTGGAACTCTCTTGCTTTTTCAATGATCCAGCAGATGTTGGCAATTTGATCTCTGGTTCCTCTGCCTTTTCTAAAAGCAGCTTGAACATCAGGAAGTTCATGGTTCACATACTGTTGAAGCCTGGCTTGGAGAATTTTGAGCATTCCTTTGCTAGCGTGTGAGATGACTGCAGTTGTGTGGTAGTTTGAACATTTTTTGACATTGCCTTTCTTTGGGATTGGAATGAAAACTGACCTTTTCCAGTCCTGTGGCCACTGCTGAGTTTTCCAAATTTGCTGGCATCTTGAGTGCAGCACTTTCACAGCATCATCTTTTAGGATTTGAAATAGCTCAGCTGGAATTCCATCACCCCCACTAGCTTTGTTTGTAGTGATGCTTCCTAAGGCCCACTTGACTTCGCATTCCAGGATGTCTGGCTCTAGGTGAGTGATCACAGCATCGTGTTATCTGGGTCATGAAGATCATTTTTCTATATTTCTTCTGTGTGTTGTTACCACCTCTTCTTAGTATCATCTGCTTCTGTTAGGTCCGTTTCTGTCCAAAGGACCATTTCTGTCCTTTATTGTGCCCATCTTTACATGAAATGTTCCCTTGGTATCTCTAATTTTCTTGAAGACATCTCTAGACTTTCTCATTCTATTGTTTTCCTGTATTTCTTTGCACTGATCACTAAGGAAGGCTTTCTTATCTCTCTTTGCTATTCTTTGAACCTCTGCATTCAGATGGGTATATCTTTCCTTTTCTCCTTTGCCTTTAGCTTCTCTTCTTCTCTCAGCTATTTGTAAGGCCTCCTCAGACAACCATTTTGCCTTTTTGCATTTCTTTTTCTTGGTAATGGTCTGGATCACTGCCTCCTATAGTGTCATGAACCTCTATCCATAGTTCTTCAGGCACTCTGTCTATCAGATCTAATCCCTTGAATCTGTTTGTCACTTCCACTGTATAATTGTAAGGGATTTGAGTTAGGTCATGCCTGAATGGTCTAGTGGTTTTCCTTACTTTCTTCAATATAAGTCTGAATTTTGCAATAAGGAGTTCATGATCTGAGCCACAGTCAGCTCTCAGTCTTGTTTTTGCTGACTGTATAGAGCTGTATAGAGGATTATCAGATTTACAGATTTATTGAAACTTAACCTGCGACCTTCCCTTGTAGTTCAGTAGGTAAAGAATCTGCCTGTAGTGCAGGAGACCTGGGTTCGATCCCTGGGTTGGGAAGATCCCCTGGAGAAGGAAATGGCAACCCACACCAGTATCCTTGCCTGGAAAATCTCAGGGACAGAAGAGCCTGATGGGCTACAGTCCATGGGGTCACAAAGAGTAGGGCATGACTGAGTGACTAACACTTACTTAACTTGTGACCAATGAGCATCCTCCAAAACTTTCTTCCCATCCTTGAGCCAGTGAACTCTCAGCATATCTCCCAGCTGGACTGTCCCCTTTTGCACTTTGTTCATAAAAGCAACCCACCCTAAACCTTAACAGGCTTGTCTGTAATTTGCTACAGCTTGGTGTCCCGAATTGTAGTTTTTCTACTGTTCCCAAATAAACTTGATTTCTGGTAACTTGAGCTTCACTTCTTTTAGATTGACATTTTATTTTCTTAACCAGTTTTCAGAAAACAAAAGTTTTAAATTTTAATTAAGTCAAGCTTTTCTTTGCTGGTTTGTGCTTTTGTATTCTAAGAAATCTTCACCTAACCCAGGGTCATCACTTCCCTACTTCTTTCCTAGAAGTTTTGTAGTTCTTGCCCTCACATTTAGGTTTATGACAATTTTAAATGAATTAATAGTCCTTATTCAGACCTCTCCTTTATCTGATATTAATAAGCCACCGCAGTGTTGGGTTGTAAGTTAGTATGTTGTTGTTGTTTAGTTGCTAAGTCTTGTCCAACTCTTTCGCAACCCCACTGATGTAGCCCACTAGGCTTCTCTGTCCATGGGATTTCCCAGGTGGCTCAGTGGTAAAGAATCCGCCTGCCAAGGTTGGACATGCAGCTTCAATCCCTAGGGTAGAAAGATCCCCTGAAGGAGGGTGTGACAATCCACTCCAGTATTCCTGCCTGAAAAATGCTATGGACAGAGGAACCTGGTAGGCTACAGTCCATGGGGTTGCAAAGAGTCAGACACGACTTAGGGACTGAGCCTGCAGTGTTGGGATGCTGGAGGGCTTTCCTCATTGTCCCTCCTCCACTCATAACTTTAGGCAGGCACTGCTGTGCTGTGCCAGATAGGGGATTTCTCACCTCACCCTTCCTCCACCAGCAGTAGACTTGTTCCTTTTTACTCAGAATGAGAATCTTGATGAAGGCCGAAGGTCATTCTCCTCCATGATGGCTTGTTTTTTCAAATTTGTACACATCTGTGTATAATCACCACTCAAAAGTCCTCTTGCTCTCTTTCTCAGTCTGGATCCCACCAAAAGATAAGCAGTATTCCAGTTGCTAGCATTACAGATTTGTTTTTTCTGTTCTTAAACTTTCTATCAGTGAAATCCTGTAGCAACCTGTTGTGCCAGGCTTCAATCATTAAACAGTTCTGAGGTTCATCCACCTTGTTGCATGTACTGGTGGTTTGTGGCTTTCTGGTTTCTTTGCTGTGTATAATTCTATTATATTGATATATCAATACCACAATTTATGAACTTCCCAGGTGGCGCAGTGATAAAGGACGTGATAAAGAACGTGCCTGCGAATGCAGGAAACATAAGAGGTGCAGATTTCCCTGGGTCAGGAAGATCCCCTGGAGGAGGGCATGGCAACCTGCTCCAGTATTCTCGCCTGGAGAATCCCATGGACAGAGGAGCCTGGTGGGCTACCGTCCATAGGGTCACAAAGAGTTTGACACTACTGAAGCAACTTAGCACGCACATAGGCTCCACAGTTTATAAAGACTATTTAAACAATTGGATGATTAATTATCTAATTAATCATCTTTTAATTGTCCTAAATGCTTATAATTATCCTAAAAGTAACATGCCAACGGTCTATCCGCCTTGTCCCTGAGGTCAGAAACCTAAGAGCCATCTTTGACTCTTCTCATACTCCTCTTGAAGTCTAATGAGAAAATTCTGTTGATTCCTCTTTCATAATTACAGCCACAATCCAGCCACTTCTCCCTATTTTCGTATCTCTTGCCCACAGTTGTGCAACAAGGCTTTTCACTGCCTCATTCTTACCCAAAGGTGTGTTCTTCAGGCTGAGCCAGCCAAGGAATCAGTCACAAACGTTTCTCACCTGCTGTCAACCTGCAGTGGCTTGCTTCCTTACCTGAGAGTAAAAGCTGAAGTCCTTACCATGGCCTGCAAAGCTCTTCTCTGACTCCAGCTACCTCTTCAACCATAATTTCTATACCACTTTCTTTCCCTGACACAGCTTTAGCTGCTCCGGTGCACCCACTGTTTTTCTTTGCCCAGGAGGCTCTTGGCTCACATGGTCCAATACTTTGCTTCCAAATTTTATTCTGGTCTCAGCTCAAATGTCACTTCATGAGAGGGGCTTACCTCTAATGATCAAATCTAAAAGGCTCTTCCTAAAAAAATAAAATAAAATAAAAAATAAAAGGCTCTTTCTGGGACTCCCCTCACAGTCCAGGGATTAGGACTTCACCTTCTAAGGCAAGGGGTTCAGGTTCCATCCCTGGTCAGGAAGTTAAGATCCCCTGTGCCATGTGGCCAAAAAAACAAAACGTAAAACAGAAGCAATACTGTAACAAGTTCAATAAAGACTTCAAAAATCGTCCACATCAAAAAAAAATCTAAAATAAAAGGCACTTCCTGTCTCATGTCTTGACTTACACATTATTTTTTATAATACTTATCACTGTTTCCATTAGGACTTCCCAGGTGGCGCTAGTGGTAAAGAACCCACCTGCCAATGCAGGAGACATAAGAGATGAGGGTTCCATACCTGGGTTGGGAAGATCCCCTGGAGAGGGAAATGGCAACCCACTCCAATATTCTTGCCTGGGAAATCCCATGGACAGGGGAGCCTGGCAGGGTATAGTCCCCAGGGTCTCACAGAGTCTCACAGAGTCAGACACGACTGAGGTGCCTTAGTACACATGCACAGTTTCTGTTATAATCATATATAACCTCAGATATGCAGATGACACCACCCTTATGGCAGAAAGTGAAGAGGAGCTAAAAAGCCTCTTGTTGAAAGTGAAAGAGGAGACTGAAAAAGTTGGCTTAAAGCTCAATGTTCAGAAAACGAAGATCATGGCATCTGGTCCCATCACTTCATGGCAAATAGATGGGGAAACAGTGGAAACAGTGTCAGACTTTATTTTTTTGGGCTCCAAAATCACTGCAGATGGTGACTGCAGCCATGAAATTAAAAGACGCTTAGTCCTTGGAAGAAAAGTTATGAGCAATCTAGATAGCATATTCAAAAGCAGAGACATTACTTTGCCGACTAAGGTCCATCTAGTCAAGGCTATGGTTTTTCCAGTGGTCATGTATGGATGTGAGAGTTGGACTGTGAAGAAGGCTGAGCGCCGAAGAATTGATGCTTTTGAACTGTGGTGTTGGAGAAGACTCTTGAGAGTCCCTTGGACTGCAAGAAGATCCAACCAGTCCATTCTGAAGGAGATCAGCCCTGGGATTTCTTTGGAAGGAATGATGCTAAAGCTGAAACTCCAACACTCTGGCCACCTCATGTGAAGAGTTGACTCATTGGAAAAGACTCTGATTCTGGGAGGGACTGGGGGCAGGAGGAGAAGGGGACGACAGAGGATGAGATGGCTGGATGGCATCACGGACTCGATAGACGTGAGTCTGTGTGAACTCCGGGAGTTGGTGATGGACAGGGAGGCCTGGCGTGCTGCAATTCATGGGGTTGCAAAGAGTTGGACACGACTGAGCAACTGAACTGAACTGAACTGATATATCTATATATATCTGTCTCTTCACCATGCTCTTTTGAGAGCAGGGACTTTGCCTGTGTTCTTTGCTAAATCCATTATGTTTTAGGCCTGTCATGTCAACCTTTCGAGAATTATTTCTGAATTACTGAATAAGGATTTAATGATATTGCTTATTGGTTTCTAACTGTAACAGTATTCAAATGACTGATTCTTTGATGTTAACATCATTCTATTATAAGCCATGATTCTTTTTGTTCTCCCTCCTATCTTCCTTTTTCTTTTCACAGTTATTAGAGAGAACGTTTACTTAATTTTTAAAAGCATCTATTGAGAATTATAAAAAGAAGTAGTAAACATAGAGTACCAATTCAAGATTTGAACTCTTCCACATTGCTACTGTCTGTTCCAAGTTAAGACACCTGGTGATTGGGGAAGTTTGGTTCCTCTCTGTTTGGTTCACCAGCTGGTTGTTCTGGAAAGGCAAAAGCAATTTATTGTTGTTCTTGAAAGAAGCTCGGTGTTCATAGACTTACTATAAAGGATGGATTTGGGGTGGAAGATTTACTTGAGAAGCTGCATACCTCAAGATGTTACTGAGAAAAATATCTGTTTTTTTAAAAGATACTTTGAATGTTATATCTGGGAGCTGAAGGATAATCTCATACTGCTTGAGAGAGTGTATGTGTGTCATTCCTTCCTACCTCCTCCCCTCTTTCCCTTGGTAACAAATTCCTGCACTTTAAAAACTGTGCTCTCCCTCAGAATTTTAGTGTATTTAATGCATGTAGTACCATATGTTGCTGCAACCAGTATCTTGAACATTCGTGTGAGTAAGAATAGCATATTCAGTCTCACTAAGCAGGATTAATTTACCAAGACATTAAGTCTCTGTCATTAATGAATGTGATATTTGAAATTACACTGAAATTGTAGCAGATGTCAGTTTAGCATACCTTCCATTAAATATGTAGCACTTCTGCCCAATTAAAAACAAATGGTTCTTTGACAACCCAAAGGGTTGGATGGGGTGAGAGTTAGGAGGGAGGGAGGTTCAAGAGGGAGGGACGTATGTATGTCTATGGCTGATTCATGTTGACATGTGGCAGAAACCAGTATTGTAAAGCAATTAGCCTTCAATTAAAAATAAATTTTTAAAAAATTAAAAAAATAAAATAAATGGTTTCTTGATAAATTGTTTTAAAGCCAATTCTCTGTTAGTTTAAAACATACACACAAATTTCTCTACATTTGTTATATGAAAGTTTTCTGAGAAACGTTCACCTGACATTAAACCAGTGCTTGCTTTTTATCCCAAGAAATTCTCTAGGACATATTGGTAATGCATATGATTGACTGTTCTTTAATGTCCAGTATAGAACTTTTGTAACTACTATTAGATTTTTCCCATTTGCCATCGACCTTGCCAGTAGCACATGTCATGAGATATCAGCAGTTACTTCTTCCAAATTCTCTGCTAACACCTCTTCCCTTAAAAAATAAGTATAGTGTATGTTTATTATACAGATAACATAGCCTACGGAGAAGGAAATGGCAACCCAGTCCGGTATTCTTGCCTAGGGAATCCTGTGAACCGAGGAGCCTGGTGGGCTGCCGTCTGTGGAGTCACACAGAGTCGGACATGACTGAAGCAACTTAGCAGCAGCAGCAGCAACATAGCCTACACCTATTTCTAAAATGCTAAGCGCTTACGATAAAGATAGTATAGTATAGGAGTTCCCCACTCCAGTACTCTTGCCTGGAAAATCCCATGGATGGAGGAGCCTGGAAGGCTGCAGTCCATGGGGCCACTGAGGGTTGGACACGACTGAGCGACTTCCCTTTCACTTTTCACTTTCATGCATTGGAGAAGGAAATGGCAACCCACTCCAGTGTTCTTGCCTGGAGAATCCCAGGGACGGGGGAGCCTGGTGGGCTGCCGTCTATGGGGTCGCACAGAGTCAGACACGACTGAAGCGACTTAGTAGTAGTAGTAGTAGTAGTAGGGCTCTGGAACAAGAATACTTGAGTTCAGAAGGCAGCTTTTTCAGAACCTCCCTCCCACCTCCCACCCCATCCCACCCTCTAGGTTAGCTGCATGTTAGCTGTGCTTTTCTTATGAGTTTAATGAACATAATAGTACTTATGGGATTATATCATCATTAAAAATTTTAACAATATAGAAAAAGTACTGAAAAGAAGGCAACATATTCCCTCCACACACACACACATACATACACACACACACTCCAGATACTTGAAATACATTTTATGAACATTATTCCAAGACCTTTCTTGTGTAAATACAGATAAGCTGAACAGAAGCATGCATGAATAGGAATAATTTTATTAAACATAATATTTATATATTTTATATAATATTTATTAGTATATATTTTCTCTGAATAGTATTGCATTTAACTTGGGTTTAATTAACAAAAACATGAAAGAAATAGCTAGCATTTAGGTGTTTCTTTAATATGAGTTCCTTTGCAAATTCCCTTTGAGTTAACCCAAAGAAAAGATGAATGATATTAAAAAGTTGGAGTCATTATGCTGTGGAGTTTTTTAAACTGCATCTTTCAGGTAGCATCCATGTTGCTGATTAATTGATGCAGTCAGATGTAGGTTTTTCTGTGGTGATTGGCAGAATCAGACTCCTTTCATTTTATGACTCAACCATTCTTTTTCTTTGGTTGCGCTGAGCCTTCCGTGTAGTGCTCGGGTTTCCCATGGCGGTGGCATCTCTTGTTGCAGAGCACAGACTCTCGGGTTTCCCATGGCGGTGGCATCTCTTGTTGCAGAGCACAGACTCTCAGTGTGCGGGCTTCAGTAGTTGTGGCACTCAGGCTTAGTTTCTCTGTGGCTCGTGGGATCCTCCTGGACCAGGGATCGAACCCGTGATTCCTGCACTGGCAAGTGGATTCCTATCCACTGCACCACCAGGGAAGCTTGACTCAATCATTCTTCAGGGCCTTGGAATCCTCTGCATCCAGCCAGCATGTGGGTGAAGAGAAGGTGAAGAAGCCATCACCTTTTGATCACCTGACCCAAATACAACCATTGCTTCACTACTACTGGCAAAAAGTCATCACAGGCTAGGGCTGAGGCAATCTTTGCTGGGGGACCTAGACTCTTTTCCCTTCTGGGATCCCGTGAATGTCCTGTACCAAATCCCAGATATATCTATTGCTGTGGGCTGCTTCTCATGTCCTAAACTCAGTGTGGAGACCTTAGAAATATAGTAGGCAGCCCTCCTTCACCATTCTGTACCCTTCACATAGCCATGATACATTTGTCAAAACCAGAATTAACACTGGTATAATACTATTAACTAAAGTACAGAATTTACCTGGATTTAACTGGTTTTCCCACTGATTTCTATTTTTGGTTAAGAATCTAATCAAGAATACCACTAATCTAATCAAGAATACCATCAATCTCTCAGACCTTCCTTCTTTTTCATGACTTTGAAACTTGAAGAGTACTAGCCACATATTTGTAGGTTGTCCCTCAGTTGAGTTTGATGTTTTCCCAAGAATAGGCTGAGCTTATGAATTTTGGAGGCTTCCCCAGTGGCTCAGCAATAAAGAATCTGCCTGCATGTCAATGTCTGGCAAAACCACTACAATACTGCGAAGTAATTAGCCTCCAATTTAAAAAAAAAAAAAGAATCTGCCTGCAGTGCAGGAGCCACAGGAGACACAAGTTCGACCCCGGGGTTGGGAAGATCCCCTGAAGGAGGGCATGGCAGCCTACCCCAGTATTCTTGCCTGGAGAATCCCATAGACAGAGAAAACCGGTGGGCTACAGTCCATAGGGTTGCAAAGAGTCGGACACAGCTGAAGTGACTGAGCACTCAGACACATGTGAAGTTTTGAGAAGAATGTCACAGAATGTCATCACATCACATCAGGGGGCAACATAATTTACCACCAGTGATGTTAACCTTGATTGGTTTTTTAAGGCGGTATCTTCTGGTTTTCTATAGTTAGTCTCTTTTTACTCTTTCCTTACTCTGTTCTTTGGAAGCAAATAATTAAGTCCACCCTATACGATTCATGGCTATTTATTCTTTTTTATCTTATTCTTTAGGTTATAACCCAGTGTTATTTTGCTGCTCAAATTGGTCTAGAGTGACCAGTGGGAGATCATAGCTCTTGCGTCTTTTTTTTTTAATCACTTCTTTACTTTTGGGCACTATTTGTTGCTTTAGGCTCATCTTCTAGTTTCCCTGTCTGAGACCTAGATTCAGGCCGTTTTTCCAAGGAGATCAAAGGATATTTTTAATAGGATAGATATTAAGCCTCTCTAATTGGTACCTAACTTAAAGAATCTTGGAGAAGTTGACTGAGAACTTGAGTTTCACTTCAGTGAAAGTATATTTTCTTCTAAAACATATTGAAGTTCATTTGCTGTTTAGAAATGTATTTTTCATTATGAAATGAAAAAATCTTAAAAAAACACTCACTTAATTTGATACGTCAATGGTTTGTTCAGAATTGAGAGTTATTGGTTTGATATTTGTGTTCATGAAATTTTGCATATTGATTCACTTTTTAAAGAATAGTTTTAACATAAAAGTAACAGACTGCTTTCATTTTTTTAAAAAGCTGTACAATGGTAGTTTTTAAAACGTGAATGTGAAATGAAATAAGGCAATCAAATGAAAATTTATTAGAAAGGAAATCAATATTTGCTTTTTTTTTATGCCAAGAATTATGTCCACTACATCCTTCTGTGTTCCGTGATTTCTTATGTCCTTGTATCATCACTATATATTGTAATTGTTTCCTGGTCTTTCTCCCAACCTTTTGAAGACAGCAAGTGTGTTTCTCATCTGAATCTCCATCATTTAGCATTTTACTTGGCTATAAAAGGCACTCAATATCAAGTATATCCATTTCTATCCCCATTTTAAAGATGAAAATGAGGCTTACAGAGGTTAGGTTAATTTGTACAATGATGACTTTGCTAGTTTGTGGTAAACAAGGACTTGAACTTAGGATGTTTTATTCTTAAACATATTGCTTTTTTATTGTACCACATTGACAGACTATTGACATGCTGGAAATTAATTCACTGCATTATTTCCAAGTCGACAATCTCTGAAAGTATTCATAAGAAATGTAACATTTGATACCTCCTGCAAGAGGAAAGGGGCTTAAGTACAGAAATGTTCTGGAAAGACATTAGTTTTGGAACCTTTTGAATTTTGAACTGTGGGGCTATTTTAGATATTCAAAAATAGATTAATTTAAAAATACACAGAAACTTAGCAGATAGAGTTTTATATTAAGTTTTAAAATATTGTATCATTTCAGTGGTTCATTTTTTGTTGTTGTTGTTGATGTCTTTAGAATCAAGGGTCCTACCAGTATTACTTGGCATAGATTTTTATAGTCTTCTGACAATTCCTTTTTGTATCCTATTTTTTCCCTTTTATTTTTGGGAAAAAATAACAAACAAACAAGTAAAAGGGTAGGAAAGGGAGAGGATAGAATGTTCTAAAGGGAACAAATGATCAAAATCCCTCTCTTTAAAATGAGTGACATTTGACTTTTTAAAATATGTTTCCTAAGTCTTTCTTTTAGAAGCCTCTTACACTAAGTCAGAATAATGAACAATGAAGTCTTGGTAATAAAACCCAAGATTTTATCTCTAATTAGTTTGGGTGGTTCTGACTGCATTAACAAATACTCTACTGCAAATTGACTTAATTAGTCAGGAAATGCTGAATCTCATAAACATGGAATAAAAGTTCTTTCCATTGGTTGGATTGGGTGTAGTTTAGAATTTATGTTTCACATGTGAACAGATTATAGTTGAGAGGGGGATACATGTGTGAATTGGCAACAGTGTAAGATTTCTTTACCAATTACAGGTTTAAAGGAATGGCATTGCAATGATTAGGTTGATCAGAATTCAATTCTGGGCCTGTGGTCAACCCCGAAACCATGTTGATGCCACATGGAGAGGGAAGAGGGGTGGTTGGAGGGTTTCCCTCATACTAGATGGCCTCTAGACTTTCCTAATTGCCCTTCAAATAAAATATGATATATAAATGACCCCTCTGCCCCTAATAATAACTTTTGAGGAGTGTAATTGTGGTGGATAACAGGTTGCATAGCGGTTCTTTTACTATTCTCTAGTCCATACAAAGTCCGTGATTAAAAATGGGACCCGAAAAAATAAAAAGTGATGGTTACTAGGTGGCAGCATTGCTTTTACGTCTCTGCTGTTTTAAGAGAAATTTCAGGAAGAATGACCGTTTTCAGTTAATTTTGCATCTGTGTCATTTGTGCACTTACTTAGTATTATCCTTATGGAATCAAATTCATCCTAGGAGAGAATTATGGGTTTGGTTTTTGTTTAAATTACAAAATTTTTATGTTTACAAGGAATTTGCAGTGACAAAAATGGAAAAATAAATATCTTTTTTGGGGGGAGGGGGGGCTCCAGTGAGGTTCTGTGCACGTGTCTGTGTTGCTCTGTGCTTGGCTAATGGAGGATTCACATGTAACTTAATTTGGAACAGTCAGAGGGCCCACTAGGAAGAGTGGCAAGGTGAGAAGACATCAGGATGGGCAAGAACACTGGAAAGGCAGGCTTTTAGAATCTCCCTGTGGTGAACTCCTCCTCTCTCCTGTCCATCATATAGTTTCTGTGACTAAACCTGTCTGAATTCAGTCATAAAACATAGAATAATGTATGTGAAATACCTGCCAAAGTTCTTAGCGTGAGCTAATGAATGACTCAATCTGCAGTTCTCAGCAAAATCTATACAAATCTCTTTAAAATAAAGGTCCACTCCCTCTTAAACAGGAATTCTAATTTGGTAGTTAGGGGTGGGGGAGAATGGCCAGTTTTGTGTATTTGAGCTCCAGAGGATTCTGATGTGTGTCCAGCTGGGATGGAAAAGAGTAAATTTGTCCCCTTCTAAGCTCAGAGAAGCACTTTGTCCACTCTTGATTTTCATGATGGAAGAATAAGGCTCATGGATTTTAGCCAGTGGTTCAGTATCAGGCTTCCCTGGTGGCTCAGAGGTTAGACCATCTGCCTGCAATGCAAGAGACCTGGGTTCGATCCCTGGGTCAGGAAGATCCCCTGGAGAAGGAAATGGCAACCCACTCCAGTATTCTTGCCTGGAGAATCCCATGGACGGAGGAGCCTGGTGGGCTACAGTCCATGGGGTTGCAATGAGTCGGACACAACTGAGCGACTTCACTTTCACTTTCACTTACTATAGCCTTTTTCCATGTTGGTGTGTGTGTTTGCAATCATCCTGCTCTCTTTTTTTCTCCATCTGCTTATGCTGATGTGTAATTCCTCCTCTCAAAGCCTAATAGGCATATTCTTTAATTAAAGTCAACACTAATATTTTAGTACTTACACAGAAGAATAGCATAGAATTGAAATGAACGTAGGTTCACAGGTTTTGAAGTTACAATTTGAGTTTCAGATCAAACTCTCCCTGTATTTTCTGCTTATTACCTGTGAGAGCATTGGCAAGTTACTCAGTTTTTCTGAGCTTCAGTTTCTTCTGGAAAATGGTAATAATAATGCCTATTTCGTAGGGTTAAATGATTAAGATTAAAAAAAAATACTAGATGTAAGTTTCCAGCACACAGTCTAGCATTTGTTGAACTGCAGTTATGATTGTTTTCCTTTCTACAAGCCTCTATCGTCCTAGCCCACCTTGCTAGTTGTTTCAGTATTATTGTAGTTACATTATTAATGTGGACTGTGTTGTTGTTAAAGACCATCCCTGAATGACTTTTCTCATTTAGCTTCTCCCTGCATTTATGACATTAGCTGAATCTCTGCATTTTACCGTCATCAGAGTTCCTTTTGGTCAATGGGAAATATTAAGTATCAGCTGTGGGAAATTTGGTTTTCTGACCCAGGTCTGATAAATTGTTTCAAAAGAAAACTAGTCCTTTATCCAACATATAGTTTAAATACAACTGTTATTCTTTAGTAGAAAAATGTAGTAGTATTTGTTGCGTATGTTGTCAAATCTTTCAAGTATGATGAACATTCATACCAGAAATATAGAAATGCATCTATTTCTAAACATACTGCTCATTTCTGACTTCCTACACAATAATACATGGCCAAAGATTTTTAGTATAGAGCCTTTTGTAATAGTTTCTAAATAGGTATAAAATGTGTGTTTTCTTTTAATACTTTTTTCATCTTGTTTAAATGGGAAAGAAAGCTACTTCCTCTTCCATTATCAGCTTCCCTTGTGACTCCGCTGGTAAAGAATACGCCTGTGATGCAGGAGACCTGGGTTCGATCCCTGGGTTGGGAAGATCCCCTGGAGAAGGGAAAGGCTACCCACTCCAATATTCTGGCCTGAAGAATTTCATGGACTCTATAGTCCATGGGGTCGCAAAGAGTTGGACACAACTGAGCGACCTTCATTTCCATTATGGAATTATTTAGAAAAGGCAAAATGATAGGATACCAAAAGAGGAACTCCCCAGGTCATTAGGTGCCCAATATGCTACTGGAGATCAGTGGAGAAATAACTCCAGAAAGAATGAAGGGATGGAGCCAAAGCAAAAACAATACCCAGTTGTGCATGTGACTGGTGATAGAAGCAAGATCCGATGCTATAAAGAGCAATATTGCATAGGAACCTGGAATGTCAGGTCCATGAATCAAGGCAAATTGGAAGTGGTCAAACAAGAGATGGCAAGGGTGAATGTCAACATTCTAGGAATCAGCGAACTAAAATGGACCAGAATAGGTGAATTTAACTCAGATGACCATTATATCTACTACTGCGGGCAGGAATCCCTCAGAAGAAATGGAGTAGCCATCATGGTCAACAAAAGAGTTCAAAATGCAGTACTTGGATGCATTCTCAAAAATGACAGAATGGTCTCTGTTCATCTCCAAGGCAGACCATTCAATATCACAGTTATCCAAGTCTATGCCCCAACCAGTAATGCTGAAGAAGCTGAAGTTGAATGGTTTTATGAAGACCTACAAGACCTTTTAGAACTAACACCCAAAAAGATGTCCTTTTCATTATGGGGGACTGGAATGCAAAAGTAAGAAGTCAAGAAACACCTGGAGTAACAGGCAAATTTGGCCTTGGAATGCAAAATGAAGCAGGGCAAAGACTAATAGAGTTTTGCCAAGAAAATGCACTGGTCATAGCAAACACCCTCTTCCAACAACACAAGAAAAGACTCTACACATGGACATCACCAGATGGTCAACACCAAAATCAGATTGATTATATTCTTTGCAGCCAAAGATGGAGAAGCTCTATACAGTCAACAAAAACAAGACCTGGAGCTGACTGTGTCTCAGATCATGAACTCCTTATTACCAAATTCAGACTGAAATTGAAGAAAATAGGGAAAACCACTAGACCATTCAAGGATGACCTAAATCAAATCCCTTATGATTATACAGTGGAAGTGAGAAGTAGATTTACGAGCCTAGATCTGATAGAGTGCCTGATCAGGAGACAGGGATCAAGACCATCCCCATGGCAAACAAATGCAAAAAAGCAAAATGGCTGTCTAGGGAGGCCTTACAAATAGCTGTGAAAAGAAGAGAAGCGAAAAGCAAAGGAGAAAAGGAAAGATACAAGCATCTGAATGCAGAGTTCCAAAAAATAGCAAGAAGAGATAAGATAGCCTTCTTCAGCAATCAATGCAAAGAAATAGAGGAAAACAACAGAATGGGAAAGACTAGAGATCTCTTCAAGAAAATCAGAGATACCAAGGGAACATTTCATGCAAAGATGGGCTCTATAAAGAACAGAAATGGTATGGACCTAACAGAAGCAGAAGATATTAAGAAGAGTTGGCAAGAATACACAGAAGAACTGCACAAAAAAGATCTTCATGACCCAGATAATCACGATGATGTGATCACTAATCTAGAGCCAGACATCTTGGAATGTGAAGTCAAGTGGGCCTTAGAAAGCATCACTACGAATAAAGCTAGTGGAGGTGATGGAATTCCAGTGGAGCTGTTTCAAATCCTGAAAGATGATGCTGTGAAAGTGCTGCACTCAATATGCCAGCAAATTTGGAAAACTCAGCCGTGGCCACAGGACTGGAAAAGGTCAGTTTTTGTTCCAATTCCAAAGAAAGGCAATGCCAAAGAATGCTCAAACTACTGCAAAACTGCACTCATCTCACATGCTAATAAAGTAACGCTCAAAATTCTCCAAGCCAGGCTTCAGCAATACATGAACCGTGAACTTCCTGATGTTCAAGCTGGTTTTAGAAAAGGCAGAGGAACCAGAGATCAAATTGCCAACATCTGCTGGATCATGGAAAAAGCAAGAGTGTTCCAGAAAAACATCTATTTCTGCTTTATTGATGATGCCAAAGCCTTTGACTGTGTGGATCACAATAAACTGTGGAAAATTCTGAAAGAGATAGGAATACCAGACCACCTAACCTGCCTCTTGAGAAATCTGTATGCAGGTAAGGAAGCAACAATTAGAACTGGACATGGAACAACAGACTAGTTCCAAATAGGAAAAGGAGTACGTCAGGGCTGTATATTGTCACCCTGCTTATTTAACTTCTATGCAGAGTACATCATGAGAAACGCTGGACTGGAAGAAACACAAGCTGGAATCAAGATTGCCGGGAGAAATATCAATCACCTCAGATTTGCAGATGACACCACCCTTATGGCAGAAAGTGAAGAAGAGCTAAAAAGCCTCTTGATGAAAGTGAAAGAGGAGAGTGAAGAAGTTGGCTTAAAGCTCAACATTCAGAAAACGAAGATCATGGCATCTGGTCCCATCACTTCATGGGAAATAGATGGGGAAACAGTGGAAACAGTGTCAGACTTTATTTTTTGGGGCTCTAAAATCACTGCAGATGGTGACTGCAGCCATGAAATTAAAAGACGCTTACTCCTTGGAAGAAAAGTTATGACCAACCTAGATAGTATATTCAAAAGCAGAGACATTGCCGACTAAGGTCTGTCTAGTCAAGGCTATGGTTTTTCCAGTGGTCATGTATGGATGTGAGAGCTGGACTGTGAAGAAGGCTGAGCACCGAAGAATTGATGCTTTTGAACTGTGGTGTTGGAGAAGACTCTTGAGAGTCCCTTGGACTGCAAGGAGATCCAGCCAGTCCATTCTGAAGGAGATCAGCCCTGGGTGTTCTTTGGAGGGAATGATGCTAAAGCTGAAACTCCAGTACTTTGGCCACCTCATGCAAAGAGTTGACTCATTGGAAAAGACCCTGATGCTGGGAGAGATTGGGGCAGGAGGAGAAGAGGACGACCGAGGATGAGATGACTGGATGGCATCACGGACTCGATGGACGTGAGTCTGAGTGAACTCTGGGAGATGGTGATGGACAGGGAGGCCTGGCGTGCTGCGATTCATGGGGTCGCAAAGAGTCAGACACGACTGAGCGACTGTACTGAACTGAACTGAACTGAGGCTGTCCTTCAGATTTCATATTCAAACTCGGTCAATTCAAGAATAAGACGAATGCCTAGTTGCAGTTAGATGTATTTCGAATGTACTTTATATATAGAAATAACACTTTATTGGGTTTACTTTAATAGGAAGTAAAATAAAAGAACATTTTGATTGATCAAGATAACAAATCTTACTAAGACAAAAGCCCCAGAAGAAATACTTAATATTTAAGGATGTTGTTACCAAGTGAATCAGCTCTCTATTATATAAGGACTGTTCCTCAGATTAGAGATTAATGAGCATTTTCTATCTAATGTGTTTCAAGATGGCTTAATGAAAACTTTTAGCCAACACGGCCTTAGACTCTACTGAACTTCCTTTATCTGGACTTTTCCTCCTTGTCTCATCTCAGTATTGGGAAAGTACAAAGTGCAGTGTGAATTAAGAGGTGATGGCAGTAACTGCCTTCCCTTCTCTTTTCTGTTCTGTTCTCTTTGGGCTTATCTTCATTTCTCTTCTTTTCCCCTCCCTATTCTTTGCTTCAGTATTCTTTTCTGTTGTTTTCTATTTGTGCTCTTTTTCATTTGTGTGTGTGCATTAGTATAAGAAAGACGTCCTCAGCTCCCACTAGCCTGTTGAGATCTAAAATGCTAACTTAGCTTCCTTTTATGTATCTAACAGAAACAAATAGAGAAAATATTAAAATTATGGTTAATCTTATTTGTTCTCTTTATACATTTTTTTTAGGTTGAACCATATGAAGTTGTCAATATTGTTTTGATCTCCAGAAATAGATTGAACCTTATACTTCAGTTAGTAGCCTGCAGCAAAAGATTTGAAAAGGGATTGGATGAGAGCCTGAGTAGGAGAACTGGATATTCCCCAGAGATTCTGGCTTAGGTAACTGAGTAGATGAGAGTGTTGTCATGGTGCCAATACCATCAACCAACATGGAGAACATCAAAAAGCATAATTTGGTTTTATTTTTAAGGAGAATGTTTCATGGAGGGGAAGCATAAATAATCAGTTTAACTTGGAGTTGTAGTGGGATTCAAGGAGAGATGGCTAGTTGACACTTAGAAAAATGGACTTGTAAATAGATGAGCTCATTGGCATGTAGGTGGCACTTGAAAGCATGAATTTCAGTGAGGTTACTGAGTGAGAAGAAAAGAGAGACTATGGCTTATCTCGAGAGTGGGAAGAGGATCATGCCAAAAAAAAAAACCTTCAGATAAGGGCATACATAGAAGTAAAAAGGTTTATTTATCATTTTACAATGATTCATTAGTATGTAAAATTAAGATTAACTGTGTAACCTTGGAAGTTATATTTCAAATATGGCTCATTTGCATAGGCATATTAATGTGTTAAAACGTAAGTCAGAGGTTTTCATCTTTTCCCAAGGAGATTAAAGTAATATTTTACTATTTGTACCTGTGGACAAATGAATATAAACTCTATAATACTGAGAGCATTGTGGGATCTACTTATCTTCTAATATCTTTCTCTTTTTTGGAAGCACTATACTGCATTTAAACAGTGTGTCAGGTGGAACACTAGTGAGATTGTTACCATTACTGCTGTCTTAAAATGTTGGTTTGCTGTAGCATTCCATCTGGGGCCCCCTCTGCCTGCATCGATCCCAGAATCCTTTGGATTAAAGCCTTGCAGGGTACTGTTCCAATGCGAAACAGACTCTGGGCAACACTCTTGGTGGAGGAGTACAGCATGGCTATATTGCTTGGGGGTAGCAGTGCACAGCCATAGTGCTATAACTTACTGTTAACTTAAAAGTCGCATTCAACTTCCTTATTGTTTAAAATTCTCATCAATCTGATATTTCATATTCAGCGATCAATATGAAACAGTGGCAAAGAATTGTTTCTTTTGTAATCTTATTAACACTTTGATTATTTCAAGAATGAGTAGTTGTTTTTTATCTGGAATTTAAAAGGATTTTTTACTTGAAGTGTGTAGGCAGTATAGTCTTAAAGTGAACACACATTTTAGGATGTATTTTAATAGCTTGTAGTAAAAAAAAAAAATTATGTTAAATAATGTTTCTTTCACAAATATAAAGTCTTTTTATTTCCTTTTTGTGCTTTATTTAAAGTACTGCTAAAGAATGCCATTATGTTACTAATTTCCATAAGCAGAGCTCTCCCTGCAAACATACAGACATATGACATATCATTTTAGGTTTATTCTGCTTCTCCTGGAGCTCTTCAGCTCTTTATGCATGAAAGCTGAATCAATTATTCATTCATTTATCCAGCAACCATATTGATAACAAAAAAGCAAGAAAGTCAGGTAAAATCAAGTTTTTCAAAAACATTGAGTGAAAAGAGCAAATTGTAGCAAAGATACATATCAATGTGATGCCATTTTTAGAATTTCTTAATCATAGAAGTTGTATCTGTCGTTTCATTTCTTTAAATAAAAAACTGAGGCAAATGTGGTAAAATGTTAACATCTGTTAAATCTAGGTAATACAGTATTTGAGTATGTTTCCTTTTTTCTACACTTCTTTGTACATTTGAAATAGTTCATAATTAAAGCATTTTTAATTTTTTATTTAACAAAATGGGCAATATGATAGGGAGTGACCAGCCGCTTTAGGTTGGTTGATCAGGGAAGTTCTCTCTGGGGAGGTAACATATTGAGACCTGAATAACAGGCAGGAGTTACTCACACAAAAAATGTACAGATAGTATTCCAGACAGAGAAGCAGCTACTGCCACACTCCTGAGACAGAAGCATGACGCGTTCAAGGAGAGAAGGCCATTTAACCTATCTGGTTTTAAAATCAACAGTTATGCTCTGGAAGTAAATGGTCTTCTAGTCTCTGAATACTTAAAGGAAGCTCACCATTTTCGGACTTAGCTTATTTTTATACAGAGTTGTTCCGTATAGGGACTTACAGACTAATTGTGATAATGACATATCAAAAGCACACAGAAGCTGGCCTGAGGAGTTTCTCAGTGGTCAGGTCAGAGACAGTTTGAGCACCAACAACTTAAGGAAGTGATCAAAGTTGTTATTATGAGCCTCTATGATGTGATGCAATAAGAAGTCCCCAGCATCACGTAACGGAGAAGGCAATGGCACCCCACTCCTGTACTCTTGCCTGGGAAATCCATGGACGGAGGAGCCTGGTAGGCTACAGTCCACGGGGTCGCTAAGAGTTGGACACGACTGAGCGAAGAGTTGGACATGACTGAGCGACTTCACTTTCATGCATTGGAGAAGGAAATGGCAACCCACTCCAGTGTTCTTGCCTGGAGAATCCCAGGGATGGGGGAGCCTGGTGGGCTGCTGTCTATGGGGTCGCACAGAGTTAGACACGACTGAAGTGACTTAGCAGCAGCAGTAGCAGCAGCATCACATAAATTGTATCCCTGATAACAATGTTAAACTGGAATCTCATCTCGAAGAGGAGACAATTAGAAAAATCTAGAATATAGGACATTTTACAAGACAACTGGCCGGACTTTTCAAAAAATTCAGTGTTAAGAAATACAGAAGATTGGGGAGGTTTTCCGTGTCAGTGTATTTAGAAGTGAAATGATATTTTGTCTGCAGCTCACTTTCACATAGCTCATCAAAAATGCGTGTGTTTGTGTTTATAGAAATAGAAGAAAGCAAGTTTGTGATCCTCGGAGGTGAAAGACTGTGTGTATGTATGTGGGTGTCCATTGTACTATTCTTTCAACTTTTATAAGTTTTAAAATATTCAAAATTTAAAGTTGGAGAAGATGCTTATTCTTCTTTTGAACCTCAATCCAACTTTTAATATACTTTGCCTGTTGGTTTAATTGTGCTGTTTGGAGCCACTCTGATAGGTTTGAATTCTCCACCATGTGGTGTTAGGGTTATTGGTAATGGTAATCCTGGTCATTTTTATGTAACATTTGTTGAATGTGCACCATGATCTGCCAGACACATTATTTCAGTTAATCTTTCTAACCACTCTTGAGTTCATATTCATTTCTCCTTGTAAAGATGAAAAGACAGCTAAAAAGCTATCACTAAAGCAACAGGAAAAAAAAAAAAAGCATTTCATCTTAAGAATGAAAATGTGAATTTGTGAAGCTGGCAAGAATATTCATTTGGTGAAACCAAGATAGAAAAACTTGGGATAAAGTCACTAGACTTTAATGCATATTTTTCTGGCTTGAAACTTGTTCTATATACAACCTACCAATGAGAAGCAATCTAGTGTGGTGGTAAAGATCACCGTTCCTGAAGCCAAAATGCCTGGGTTCAAATTCCAGCTCCTCCATTTGCAAGCTGCTCCTGCCTGAGAAGCACATCTCTGCAGTTCCTACTGGGTACCTCTATTAGTTTTTTTTTTATTGCTGCTGTAACAAATTACTGCAAAATTGGTGGCTTGAAATGACATAAATTTTTTTATAGCTTTGGAGGTCAGAAGTTCAAAGTGGGTCTCACTGGGCTAAAATCAAGGATCAGCAGAGTTGCACTTTCATGTGGAGGCTCTAAAGAAAGCTATTTCCTTGCCTCTTCCACTCTCTAGAGGCCACCCAATTATTGGCTTCCCTCTCCCAAATCAGTAATGTATCTCTCTGAACCTTTCTTCCACAGGAACATCTCCCATTGATTCTCATATTCTGCCTGCTTCTACTTTTAAGGGCACTGGTGATTACTTTGGGTTCACCCAGATAATCCTCAATAATCTATTTTAATATCAACTGATTAGCAACCTTAATTCCATTTACGACCTCAATTCGTCTTTGCCCATGTAACCTAACATATTCATAGGTTCCTGGGATGAAGGCATGAACATCTTTGAGGGACTATTTTTCTGCCAACACATCTGTGTTAGATTCTATAACTGTATAAGGTAGCTGGGGCCAGGAGAAGATGATGCCAAAGTAGAGATCCTGGCTAATGCTGAGGACCATGAATAGGACCAATAATTAGGTTTGAGCTGAAAGGAATTACTAAGCAATGTATGTACATGTACATACATTTTTATAATCTCTTACTGGCAGTAGATTCAGTGTATAAAAAGTGGTTGAATTAGAAGGAAGCATCTGAGTTTTAGTTACATCATAGTAGGGGAATGATTAAAATATTAGATTTTATTTCTGTTTTCTTGTGCCAGCTCTCAGAGGGAAATGTTCTTGATTTAATTACAATGTAGAGATGCTTTGGGTTTAATTTCAATTTTTGTTTTTATTACAGATTTTTACTACCCTTGGATGCACTTCTGATATGGAGAAGATTGAAGAACAATTTGCCAACTTGAACATTGTTAAACGTTCCTCAGAAACTAAAGAGCCTACTTACCTGCTTGGCATAGACACATCAAAGACTGTACAAACAGAAAAAGGAAACTTGGTTGCTGTTTTATGTTCTAATGGATCAATCAGAATATATGATAAAGAAAGGTTAAATGTAATACGAGAATTTAGAGGATATCCTGGACTTAATGGAGTCAAGTTTGCAAATTCCCATGACAGTGTGTATTCCTCATGCACTGATGGCACTGTAAAGTGTTGGGATGCTCGACTGGCCAGTGGAAAGCCTGTCCAGCTGTTCAAGGGTTACCCTTCCAACATTTTTATCAGTTTTGATATCAGTTCTAATGATCATGTCATCTGTGCTGGTACAGAAAAAGTTGATGATGATGTCTTGTTGGTATTTTGGGATGCAAGAATTAATTCTCAGGACTTGTCTACTCCCAAAGACCCACTTGGTGCATATTCAGAGGCACATAGTGATGATATCACTCAAGTACGTTTCCATCCCAGTAATCCAAACATGGTAGTCTCAGGTTCAACTGATGGCCTGGTAAATGTATTTGATATTAGCGCGGATAATGAAGAAGATGCACTGGTCACAACCTGTAACTCAGTTTCATCAGTAAGCTTTATTGGTTGGTCTGGGAAAGATTATAAACAGATTTACTGCATGACACATGACGAGGGATTTTGTTGGTGGGATCTTAATCATCTGGATACAGATGAACCAATTACACGTTTGAACATTCCAGATGTCAGAGAAGTAATTAACGTGAAAGAAGGGATTTTGGACTATTTGATTGGTGGCCTATATCATGAAAAGACAGACAAATTGTTTGTTGTTGGAGGGACAAACACAGGAATCATTCACATAATGAGCTGTATGACATCAGGATTGGTCCCTGTGACCAGCCTTCAAGGAGGGCATGCTGCTATAGTCCGGTCCTTCTGTTGGAATATGCAGGATGATTCTTTGCTAACTGGAGGAGAAGACGCACAGTTGTTACTTTGGAAACCTGGAGCAGTAGAGAAGACATTTACAAAGAAAGACAGCATGAAAATAGCATCCTCTATATACCAGCGAGTTCGCGTTCACAGTAATGATTCTTATAAGAGAAGGAAAAAGCAATGATGCTACATTAGGCGTTTACTTGATAGGTTTTATAGTTGCAAATAATTATTTCTGTGTACTACCTGTAGTAGACATGTTAAAAGCTCATATATAAATAAAAACAAGCCAGTTAGCAAACAATCCTGGGAAAATGCTGAGAATGGTTTAATTCAAGTCTTCGTGTATTCTAAAATTATTTTTTTAAAGCTGCCAGTTGAGTATATAATCAGTGAGTTGAAAGTAAAATTACATTCCTCATTTTAAAAACCCATCTGTTGAATTAGTAAATGTTGGGTTTGACGAAATAGCTTTGATAAGGGTTTTTTAGAAGTAGACGGCTGGTGTGACTTTTAAAAACAGGTGGTTTGGGTTGTGTTTTTTAAGCTCAATTTTTAACTTTTTAAATCATCTTTATTATTTATAAAACCAAATAAGACTGTTTTTTCTTTATTTGAGAAGCCCCTACTTGCTTAATACATGTAGATTACACTAGCGTTGTAGTTGAGTCGCAAAATCATGTTCAACTCTCTGTGACCTCATAGACTGCAGCACTCCAGCCTTCTCTGTCCTTCACTGTCTCCCAGGGTTTGCTCAAATTCATGTTCATTGAGTCAGTGATGCCATCCAACCATCTCATCCTTTGTCATCTTCTTCTCCTTTTGCCTTCAGTCTTTCCAGCATCAGGGTCTATTCCAGTGAGTCGGCTCTTTACATCAGGTAGCCAAAGTACTAGAATTTCAGCTTCAGCATCAGTCCTTCCAGTGACTATTCAGGTTGATTTTCCTTAGAGTTGACTGGTTTGATCTCCCTGTAGTCCAAGGGACTCTCCAGTCTTCTCCAAGAGCACAGATCAAAAGCGTCAGTTCTTTGGCACTCAGCCTCCTTTATGATCCAACTGTCACATCCATACATGACTACTGGAAAAACCATAGGTTTGACTATACAGAGCTTTGTTGGCAAAGTGATATCTCTGCTTTTTAATATGCTGTCTAGATTTGTCATAGCTTTTCTTCCAAGAAGCAAGTGTCTTCTAATTTCATGGCTGCAGTTACCATCTGCACTGATTTTGGAGCCCAAGAAAATAAAGTCTGTCACTGTTTCCACTTTTGCCCCTTCTATTTGCCTTGAAGTGATGGGACTGGATGCCATGATCTTAGTTTTTTGAATGTTGAATTTTAAGTCAGCTTTTTCAACTCTCCTTCCTCCATCCTGGCATTTCACATGATGTACTCTATATATGGGCTTCCCTTGTAGTTCAGTCTGTAAAGAACCTGCCTGCAGTGCAGGAGACCTGGGTTCAATTTCTGGGTCGGGAAGATTCCCTGGAGAAGGAAATGGCAACCCACTCCAGTATCCTTGCCTGGAAATCTCATGGACACAGGAGCCTGGTAGGCTGCAGTCCATGGGGTAGCAATGAGTCAGGCACGACTGAGCAACTAACACTTACTTACTCTATATATAAGTTAAATAAGAAGGGTGACAATATACAGCCTCGTCTTACTCCTTTCCCAATTTTGAACCAGTCATTTGTTCCATGTAGGATTCTAGCTGTTTCTTCTTGACCTGCATACAGATTTCTCAGGAAACAAGGTGGTCTAGTATTCCCATCTCTTTAAGTGTGTGTGTGAGTCACTCAGTTGTGTCTCACATGTGTTTGAGATCCCATGGACCATAGCTTACCAGGCTCCTCTGTCCATGGAATTCTCCAGGCAAGAGTACTGGCTGCTGCTGCTGCTGAGTCGCTTCAGTCGTGTCTGACTCTATGCGACCCCATAGACGGCAGCCCACCAGGCTCCCCCGTCCCTGGGATTCTCCAGGCAAGAACACTGGAGTGGGTTGCCATTTCCTTCTCCAGTGCATGTGGGCGCCATTCCCTTCTCCAGGGGATCTTTCCAACCCAGGGATTGAACCTGGGTCTTCCGCATTGTGGGCAGATTCTTTTACTGTCTAAGCCACCAGGGAAACATTTTCCACAATTTGTTGTGATCCCCACAGTCAAAAAAAAGCAGACTGGTGGCACTAGTAGTAAAGAACCCTCCTGCCAATGCAGGAGACATAAGAGATGTGGATTCGATCCGTGGGTTGGGAAGATCCCCTGGAGGAGGAAATGGTAACCCACTTTGATATCTTTTCCTGGAAAATCCCATGGACAGAGGAGCCTGGCAGGCTACAGCTCATGGGGTCACAAAGAGTCGGACACGACTGAAGTGACTTAGTACAAAAGTCAAGACTTTAGTGTAGTCAATGAAGCAAAAGTTTATGCTTTTCTGGAATTCTGTTGCTTTTTCTATGATCCAGTGAATGTTGGCAATTTGATCTCTGGTTCCTCTGCCTTTTCTAAACCCAACTTGTACATCTGGAAGTTTTTGGTTCATGTACTGCTGAGGCCTAGCTTAAAGGATTTGAGCGTAACCTTACTAGCATGGGAAATGAGCACAGCTGTACAGTAGTTTGAACATTCTTTGGCATTGCCTTTCTTTGGGATTGGAATGAAAACTGACCTTTTCCAGGACGGTGGCCACTGCTGAGCTTTCCAAATTTGCTGACATATTGAGTGCAGCACTTCAACAGCATCATCTTTTAGGTTTTTAAATAGCTCAGCTGGAATTCTATCACCTCCACTATCTTTGTTTGTAGTAATGCTTCCTAAGGCCCACTTGACTTCACACTCCAGGATGTTTGGCTCTAGATAAGTAATCACAACATTGTAGTTATCCGTGTCATTAAGACTCTTTTTGTATAGTTCTGTCTATTCTTTCCACCTCTTCTTAATCTCTTCTGCTTCTGTTAGGTCTTTACTCTTTCTGTCCTATTTATATTTAAATACACTGACATATTTAAATATAAATACTCTAAATAGAATTAAACTTTTTCAGAAATAGTGATTTTCATTTTTTGAGAAAAATATATTTAGTAAATTTGCAGTTATACTTTTAATACTATTCGCACTTTTGAGAAAAATATATTGAGTAAATTTTCATCAATACTTTTAATATTACTGGTTAAACAGTTGTTTCACTGATGAAAAGGAAAATATCTTATAAAATTCGTTTTGAAACTCAAAGTAAATATACAAAAATGAAAGTATTTATAATAGCAGAATAACTTTTTATTTTCTAAAGATTCCAATATTTTGTGATAAAATTTTCTTCTAAAGTGTTTCCTCCATCCACAATTTTAAACTTGAATTTTTGTTTACTGCTAATTTTTCCATGCTTCCTTTTAACTATTTCTCCAAAGAATCTTAGTTAAAAAGTTGATCCTTCTAAAGGTTTTGTACCTTTTCTATGAGAGTGTAGCACTGGGGGAAATTTTTTTTTTATAGAACATTTGTAACTTACATTTAGATATGATCTAACTTAGACTGAGCAGCTTCACTTACTCACTTACGTAGTTTTAGATCTTCCCTGGTGGCTCAGAGGTTAAAGTGTCTGCCTCTAATGCAGGAGACCTGGGTTCGATCCCTGGGTCGGGAAGATCCCCTGGAGAAGGAAATGGTAACCCACTCCAGTATTCTTCCCTGGAGAATCCCATGGACAGAGAAGCGTAGTAGGCTACAGTCCACCGGGTTGCAAAGAGTTGGACATGACTGAGCGACTTCACTTACTTACTCACTTAACTCAAGTGAGACTGAACAATAAGTGAAACTGAAAGTCTCTCAGTCGTGTCTGACTCTTTGCGACCCCGTGGACTATACAGTCCATGGAATTCTCTGGGTCAGAATACTGGAGTGGGTAGCCTTTCCCTTCTCCAGGGAATCTTCCAAACCCAGGGATCATACCTAGATCTCCTGCATTGCAGGCAGATTCTTTACCAGCTGAGCCACAAGAGAAGCCCAAACAATAGGTAAGTAACTATTAAACATATTAAAAATACATGATTCTTATTTCAAGAAATTCAACTATGCTTGGTATTATCAAACCATACACCTGAGGGTAACTTAGTAGTTTTCCTTTTTCTCTTAATCACTCACCAAATCCTGTGCCATTCTACTTCCTAATAGAAGTAGAAACTTGTCATCTTTTTTTTTGCTTTACCCCCTACCACTACTGCCTTAGATAAGACTTCCATCATTTCTCTCCAAGATTATAGACTCTTATCTACTCCAGTTCATTTTCTGTACTCTTCTTGACTGAACATGAAAAACACAGGTTTGATAATGCCTCTTGCTGCTTAACGGAGAAGGCAATGGTTACCCACTCCAGTACTCTTGCCTGGAATATCCCATGGACAGAGGAGCCTGGTAGGCTACAGTCCATGGGGTCGCTAAGAGTCGGACACGACTGAGCGACTTCACTTTCACTTTTCACTTTCATGCACTGGAGAAGGCAATGGCAACCCACTCCAGTGTTCTTGCCTGGAGAATCCCAGGGATGGGGGAGCCTGGTGGGCTGCCGTCTATGGGTTCACACATAGTCGGACACGACTGAAGTGACTTAGCAGCAGCATGCTGCTTAAAATCTCTGATACATTTAGATCTTTTGATAGAGGACTATGTAAAAATGAAAAGCCATGTTTTTAACATATTTAGGATATGAGGTAATGCTGACTATGTTGTAAGTGGGAAAAAATTCAATTATTAATATGAAATAAGAGGCTATCCCAGAACTTGTCTTCAGGTTGAAAGGCCCAACAAGAGTGTCAAGTGTAATGACAATAATAAGACTGCCCAATTTTTTCAATGGTCAAAGGATCTGAATAGACATTTCTCCAAAGAAAATATACAAGTGGTCAATAAACACACACAAAAAAGATGCTTAATATCATTAGTCAGTAGGGAAATGCAAATTGAAACCACAATGAGATACCATTTCACACTCACTAGGATGGCTATAATTTAAAAAAAAAAGTATTGGTGAGAGTGTAGAGAAAGCTTCACACACTGCTATTAGGAATATAAAATGGTACAGCTGCAGTCTGACAGCTCTTCAAACAGTTGCTATTTGATGCTACAGTTTCCCTCCTAGGTATATGCTGAAGAGAATTGAAAACAAATCCACACAAAAAATTGTATATGAATATTCATAACAGTTATTCACAATAACCAAAAGTGGGAAATTCAAATGTCCATCAGTTGATGAATGGATAAAAGTACGCATATGGTGGAATATTATTCATCCATGAAAAGGAAAGAAATATTCATCCATGTACTAATGTATGCTACAACCCTGATGAATCTTGAAAACACACTAAGTAAAGATAGCCACAAAAGACTACATATGTATGATTCCATTTACATCAAATTTTCAGAATAGTCAAATCTGTAAAGAGAACATATATACAGTATTTGCCTGGGGCTGGGAGGTGGGAGGAAAATGGAAGGGTTGATGGCTGATTGCTGATAGGATTTCTTTTGGGGATGATGAAAATATTCAAAAATTGATTGTGGTTATGGTTGCATAACTCTGGGCATATTAAAAACTATTAAATTGTACACTTCAAATAAATGAATTATATGTGAAGTACATCTGAATAAAGCTGTTGCCAAAAAAAAAAAAAAAGATACACCAAACAAATATGAACCAAAAAGCTAGGTGGCAATCTTAATTATTGACAAATGGAATTTACAAATGTAATTATTGACAAATGTAGCATTGATTCCAAAATCAGATGAAAATGAAGGAAAAGGCTTATTTTGCTTGTTATGAATATATATTCACAGTTTAAAATATTAGCTACCAAATCTAATGGTGTATTTTTTAAAAACATGACAGATAGGGTTTATCTCAGGGATGCTAGGGTGACTCAACATCAGAAAATCTATCAGAGTGATAGACAAAGAGTGGCATAGAAAAACACGTGGTAAGGCTTCATACCTATTTATGAAAAATCTAAACTGCAAGCTATCAATAGAATAATTTTAACTTGGTTAAAATTCATATATAAAAAATATGCATTAAATGTTATTCTTAGTGGAGAAATGTTAGTTTAAAATATTTTCTTTGAGAAATTGAGACCAGAATGCAATGAGGAAGCCTACTGTAGTAGTACAGATTCTGGCTAATACTATAAGGAACGATTAAAAAAAAAACTATAGTGTATAAGGATTGGAAGAGAAGAGGGAAAAAAACTCCTTTGCAAATAAAAAATACCTGAAAAATCCAACAGTCAGCAAACTATTTGAACTATAAAGAGGTTCAGTGAAGTTGCCAGAGGACGGTCAGTCTACAAAAATCCAAACATCATTTAACAAAAGCAAAAGTTAAAAACTATCCCAGAATTGACCAAGATTACAGGATATCTATTTGAAAGTGAAAGTGAAAGTGAAGGTCGCTCAGTGGTGTCCAACTCATTGTGACCCCATGAAATTTTCCAGGCGAGAATACTGGAGTGGGTAGCCTTTCCCTTCTCCAGGGGAATCTTCCCAACCCAAGGATCGAACCCAGGTCTCCCATATCGTGGGCAGATTCTTTACCAGCTGAGCCACAAGGAAAGCCCAAGAATGCTGCAGTGGGTAGCCTATCCCTTCTCCAGTGGATCTTCCTGACCCAGGAATCGAACCGGGGTCTCCTGCATTGTAGGTGAATTCTTTATCAGCTACCAGGGAAGCTACTATATGGCCAGAGAACAATGCAAATAAATAGAGATAAAGCATGGATATATGGCAACTTAATATTTTATAAAATATCAATAACCTCAGATATGCAGATGACACCACCCTTATGGCAGAAAGTGAAGAGCTAAAAAGCCTCTTGATGAAAGTGAAAGAGGAGAGCGAAGAAGTGGGCTTAAAGCTCAACATTCAGAAAACAAAGATCATGGCATCTGGTCCCATCACTTCATGGGAAGTAGATGGGGAAACAGTGGAAACAGTGTCAGACTTTATTTTTGGGGGCTCCAAAATCACTGCAGATGGTGACTGCAGCCATGAAATTAAAAGACGCTTACTCCTTGGAAGAAAAGTTATGACCAACCTAGATAGTATATTCAAAAGCAGAGACATTACTTTGCCGACTAAGGTCCATCTAGTCAAGGCTATGGTTTTTCCTGTGGTCATGTATGGATGTGAGAGTTGGACCGTGAAGAAAGCTGAGCACCAAAGAATTGATGCTTTTGAACTGTGGTGTTGGAGAAGACTCTTGAGAGTCCCTTGGACTGCAAGGAGATCCAACCAGTCCATTCTAAAGGAAATCAGCCCTGGGATTTCTTTGGAAAGAATGATGCTAAAGCTGAAACTCCAGTACTTTGGCCACCTCATGAGAAGAGTTGACTCTTTGGAAAAGACTCTGATGCTGAGAGGGATTGGGGGCAGGAGGAGAAGAGGACGACCGAGGATGAGATGGCTGGATGGCATCATTGACTCGATGGACGTGAGTCTGAGTGAACTCCGGGAGATGGTGATGGACAGGGAGGCCTGGCATGCTGCGATTCATGGGGTTGCAAAGAGTCAGACACGACTGAGCGACTGAAGTGAACTGAACAGAACTGATATTTTATAAAGGTGACATAATGAAAAAGGAAAGTTTACATTAAGTTATTTAGAGGATACTAGCTAACTATATTTGAGAAGGAAATGACAACCCACTCTAGTACTCTTGCCTGGAAAATCCCATGGATGGAGGAGCCTGGTGGGCTACAGTCCATGGGGTTGCGAAGAGTCGGACACGACTGAGCGACTTCACTTTCATGCGTTGGAGAAGGAAATGGCAACCCACTCCAGTGATCTTGCCTGGAGAATCCCAGGGATGGAGGAGCCTGGTGGGCTGCTGTCTATGGGGTCACACAGAGTCAGACACAACTGAAGCAACTTAGCAGCAGCAGCAGCTTACTATATAGAGAAAAACAAAACTAGATTCCTTAAATGATAAATGTCATTCAGTTGATAATCCTTGTCCAATTCTTGGGGCCCCCTTGAATTGCAGCACGCCAGGCTTCCCTGTCCTTCACCATCTTTCTGAGTTTGCTCAGACTCATGTCCATTGAGTCAGTGCTGCCATCCAACCATCTCATCCTCTATTGTCCCCTTCTCCACTTGCCCTCAATCTTTCCCAGAATCAGGGTCTTTTCCAATGAGTCAGCTCTTTACATCAGGTGCCTAAGGTATTGGAGCTTCAGATTTAGCATCAGTCCTTCCAATGAATATTCAGGGTCAATTTCCTTTAGGATTGACAGGTTTGATCTCCTTGCTCTCCAAGGGACTTTCAAGAGTCTTCTCTAACACCACAGTTTGAAAGCATCAATTCTTTGGTACTCAGCCTTTACAGGTCAACTCACATCTGTGCATGACTACTGGAAAAACCATAGCTTTGACTATATGGACTTTGCTGGCAAAGTGATGTCTCTGCTTCTTAATACGCTGTCTAGGTTTGTCATAGCTGTTCTTTCAAGGAGCAAGTGTCTTTTAATTTCATGGCTGCTGGGACTGTCTGCCTTGATTTTGAAGCCCAAGAAAATGAAATCTGACACTGTTGCTGCATTTTCTCCATGAAGTGATAGGACCAGATGCCATGATCTTAAATGAGACTAGCTCTAATTTAGAGGTGGTAAATGGCTTCTTAAACTTCAAAAGTATACAGTATAAGGCAGAAAAATATTATTATATCAAAACTAAGCATTTCTGGTCACAAAAGATCTATAGATAAATGACAGATGGAAGAAAAGATACTTGGAATCAGTGAGTGGTTAAATGTAGACTATAGAAGGAATTCTGCAAATCAATAAGGGAAAATACCAATGGAAAAATTAGCAATAAATATATAAAGGCAAATTTCAGATGAAACCCACAAAAATTGTCAAACTCCTTAGAAATCAGAAAAATGAAGACTTAATCACCTTTTAGAATTAAAAACCTTTTTGGACTTAATCATATCTTTTAGAATTAAAAAAATTAGGAAATTAAATGATACCAAAATGTTGGAGACACGTGGGCACAGAGGAACCCTACTGCACTGCTGATGGGAGTGTAGACACACAGATACAGCTAGTCTCGAGAGCAAAAGCACGTGTTCATGTATCCTCTGACCTAGCCATTACACTCTGCGATGTTATAGCCCAAAGATATTTGCATCCAGGTTCACTGTTGGGCATTGTTTGTGCTGTCATAGAGTAGTAGGCAATCTGGATATGCATCCCTGGTAAACAGGTAAAAATGTGATGGATGTACACCATGAAGTATTCTGCAACACTTAACAAGCCACAAACTAGATCTATATACTTCAGACATATGGCTTAGTCATAAAAATATAGTACCCAATGAAAATAGTAAGAAATGGAATGCATGTGTGGGAAAACCATTTATATAAATTTAAAATATACAAAAAGCAATTCCCATTTTGCAAGCACATACAGACGATTATACATGTTAATCACCATAGGGTGGTTGCCTAGTATGGAAGGAGAAAGTAATGGAAGAGGGTTCAGAAACAGGGAGAATGAGAGAGGGAGGAGAGAAAGCAAAGACAATAATTTTAACAGGAAAGAAAAGATCACATTGATGGGATATTACAACCCAGTTTGTGGGTCATCTGCTTGGCGGCTATATGGTGGGTGGGTGGGGTTAATGGAGACCTCCCCCAAAGGGGTTATGCCACAGGCTGTGTCACCCATGTAGCTGCATCTTTCCTTCCGAGGACATTCCTATTCCATACCTATGCCCCTCATGACTTTTCAGAGCTTCAGGCTCTGGTCCTTTCATCAATCTCTAGCTCCATCACAACTTCATTCTTTGCAATGAAGCCCCATCCAAGCCCAGAAATGCAACTGCAACCCACACAAGAAACCAAATACATGTAAGTGTTCTGTCCACTGCCCCAGACTCCCACGACCTCTGCCTCACCTTTCTGATAACAACCACACCGTGAACCAAAGACCCCTGCAGCAGATAGCCATGGCTCCTGCTACCACACTGATTACATTCTTTGCAGCCAAAGATGGAGAAGCTCTATACAGTCAGCACAAACAAGACCAGGAGCTGACTGTGGCTCAGATCGTGAACTCTTTATTGCAAAATTCAGACTTAAATTGAAGAAAGTAGGGAAAACCACTAGACCATTCAGGTATGACCTAAATCAAATCCCTTACGATTGTAAGTAGAAGTGACAAATAGGTTCAAGGGGTTAGCTCTGATGGAGTACCTGAAGAACTGTGGACAGTTTCTTGACATTGTACAGGAGGCAGTGATCAAGACCATCCCCAAGAAAAAGAAACGCAAAAGGCAAAATGGTTGTCTGAGGAGACCTTACAAATAACTGGGAAAAGAAGAGAAGTGAAAGGCAAGGGAGAAAAGGAAAGAGATACTCATTTGAATGCAGAGTTTCAAAGAATAGCAAAAAAAGAGATAAAAAAGCCTTCCTAAGTGATCAATGCAAAGAAACAGAGGAAAACAACAGAACAGGAAAGACTAGAGATCTCTTCAAGAAAATCAGGGAAACCAAGTGAACATTTCATGCAAAGATGGGCACAATAAAGGACAGAAGCAGTATGAACCTAACAGAAGCAGAAGATATTAAGAAGAGGTGGCAAGAACACACAGAAGAACTATAGAAAAACAATCTTCATGACCCAGATAACACAATGGTGTGATCACTCACCTAGAGCCAGACTCAGACATCCTGGAATGCGAAGTCAAGTGGGCCTTAGGAAGCATTGCCATGAACAAAGCTAGTGGAGGTGATGGAATTCCAGTTGAGCTATTTCAAATCCTAAAAGATGATGCTGTGAAAGTGCTGCACTCAATATGCGTGCAAATTTGGAAAACTCAACAGTGGCCACCGGACTGGAAAAAGTCAGTTTTCATTCCAATCCCAAAGAAAGGCAATGCCAAAGAATGCTCAAACTACTGCACAATTGCACTCATCTCACACGCTAGCAAAGGAATGCTCAAAATTCTCCAAGCCAGGCTTCAACAGTACATGAACCATGAAATTCCAGATGTTCAAGCTTTATTCAGAAAAGGCAGAGGAACCAGAAGATCAAATTGCCAACATCCGCTGGATCATAGAAAAAGCAAGAGAATTCCAGAAAAATGTCTACTTCTGTATTGATTACACCAAAGCCTTTGTGTGATCACAACAAACTGTGGAAAATTCTGAAAGAGTTGGGAATACCAAACCACCTTACCTGCCTCCTGAGAAATCTGTATGCTGGTCAAGAAGCAAGAGTTAGAACTGGACATGGAACAACAGACTGATTCCAAATAGGGAAAGGAGTATGTCAGGGCTGTATATTGTCACCCTGCTTATTTAACTCACATGCAGAGTACATCATGTGAAATGCCAGGCTAGATGAAGCGCAAGCTGGAATCAAGATTGCTGGGAGAAATATCAATAACCTCAGATATGCAGATGACACCACCCTAATGGCAGAAAGTGAAGAGGAACTAAAGAGCCTCTTGATGAAAATGAAAGAGGAGAGTGAAAAAGTTGGCTTAAAACTCAACACTTAATATACTAAGATCATAATATACTAAGATCATGGCATCTGGTCCCATTTCTTCATGGCAAATAAATGAGGAAACAATGGAAACAGTGACAGACTTTATTTTGGGGGGCTACAAAATCACTGCAGATGGTGACTGCAGCCATGATATTAAGACACTTGCTCCTTGGAAGAAAAGCTATGACCAACCTAGACAGAATGTTAAAAACAAGAGACATTACTTTACCAACAAAGGTCCGTCTAGTCAAAGCTATGGTTTGTCCAGTAGTCATGTATGGATGTGAGAGTTGAACTATAAAGAAAGCTGAGCACTGAAGAATTGATGCTTTTGAACTGTGGTGTTGGAGAAGACTCTTGAGTGTCTCTTGGACTGCAAGGAAATCAAGCAAATCAATCCTAAAGGAAATCAGTCCTGAATATTCTTTGGAAGGACTGATGCTTAAGCTGAAACTCTGATAATTTGGCCACCTATTGTGAAGAGCTGACTCACTGGAAAAGACCCTGATGCTGGGAAAAATTGAAGGCAGGAGGAGAAGGGGACACAGAGGATGAGATGGTTAGAGGGCATCACCAACTCGATGGGCATGAGTTTGAACAAGCTCTGGGAGGTGGTGATGGATAGGGAAGCCCGGCGTGCTGCAGTCCATGGGGTCGCAAAGAGTCAGACACGACTGAACAACTGAACTGAACTAAAGAGGCCCATTGGAGGGTTTGAGAACTAATCATACCCACATGGAAAACTATGCAATTAAAAGAGGTGGGGGGGGTGATTTTTAACTCTAAGGGGGGAAAATTGTATGAGAAAATAAATGGAATTATAGTATCCTGTTTGACCCAGTGGTGAATAATATTTATGTAGTCATCATGGAACTACAATATTGATTTAATCAAAAGTTGTAAAACTATGTTAACAGCAGGGAAGGGAGGTGGAAGGGGTATGCAAATGCTTAGCTTCCTTTTCCACAGTAAAAAGTTGGCATTCTTTCTATGGATAAATCAAGAAAATAGCAAGGTAAGCATATTATCAATATTTAGAAGTATGTAAGTAAATCACCTGCCAAAACAGTTAAAAGTTGAAAGTGATCCCCTCTAGAGAAGAAAAGCAGAAGAGAAAGGAAAAGAGATTTCTGTTTTTATTGTTGATTTTTGTTATATATGGGCTTCCTTGATAGCTCATTTAGTAAAGAAGCCACCCGCAATGCGGGAGACTGTGTTTGATACCTGGTTTGGGAAGATCCCTTGGAGAAGGGAAAGGCTACCCACTCCAGTATTCTGGCCTGGAGAATCCCATGGACTGTGTAGTACATGGGGTTGCAAAGAGTCGGACGTGACTGAGCAACGTTCACTCACACCTTGTGGTAGAATATCAGGATAGTTTTGGCTGCAAATAACAGCTCAATTCAAATTAACCAAATGAGGAACATACTACCTGGCATAAGTTCAGAAGTAAACCATTGCCAGGGCTGCTAGCAAGAATGCAAATTCTTTCCATTTTTCTGCTCTGCCAGTTTTCATCTTGTCAGGTTCAAGTTCACAAGATGACAATCAGCCAATGAGAACATCCATACTCAACAATGTTTAATGGGAGAGCAGCTTCTGATACTTTTTACTTTGCTTCTGATACTTGATACTTTGCTTCTGATACTTTTTAATTAATGTTTACATACATTTACTGAGAAGCCTTGTAGCAAGTGTCATTGGCTGAAATTTCATTGTGTGCCCAAACCAAAAACAGTCACTAGCAAGAGGAATGCCATCACCACCAACTGGCCCAGTTGTGATTCATTGCCTGTGGGGCTGAAGATAGCACATGCTCCTTGGAAGCACATGGGTTCAGAGAAGGGTGTGAAAAAGTAGGTTGGGGTTGATGAATAGTTGTTCTTCAACAGGAAGACTACTTCAATTCTGTGTATGTGTTATTTCAAAACAATTTTCATTTTATCACTGAGTCAATATTTGTGAGAGAAGGATTAACTTGCATGGTTTAATCAACATGCATTAAATGCAAATTATTACATCTTTATTGGACTATTGTTTAGAGGGGAGGTAGACATTCAAAAATTAAAAGGAAAAGTACTGCATATAAAACAGACAAACCATGTCCAACTACATAGCACAGAGAAATATATTCAGTACTTTCTAATAAACCATAATGGAAAAGATTGTGAAAAAGAATATATGTGTAAAACTGAGTCATTTTGCCGTACACCATAAACTGACAAAACACTGTAAATCAACTACATGTGTGTGCTTGCTAAGTCGCTTCAGTTGTATCTAACTCTTTCTGATCCTATGAACAGTAGCCTGCCAGGCTTCTCTGTACATGGGATTCTCTAGGCGAGAGTGCTGAAGTGGGTTGCCATGACCTCCTCTGGGGATCTTCTCAAGCCGGGGATCGAGCCCTCATCCCTTATGTCTCCTGCTTTGGCAAGTGGATTCTTTAACACTAGCACCACCTGGGAAGCCCATAATACTTAAATAAAATAAATTTTTAAAGAGAAACTGAAAAATGTATCAGATGAGTTTTGTGGTCTTTTTGGCAAAGTTTACAATACTGATTGCTTCTGAAGTTGATAATATTATTTGAATTAATTTATTATTCAATTACTGACTCATTAGTAAATACATCTCTCAGATCCACAAACTAACTCTCAGTTATCTAGCTTTGAGATTACTCATCTTATGTCTTCTGCACTTTAGTGCTGCCTGGGTTTTGTGCTTTTCACTAGCCATTACCTTTTTGATCATGTGACATGTCAGAATTAAAAGCATACAACTCTGCAGCCTCATCACCTTTCATTCCTCCCACTTTTACACATGTGCATCAGCCAAAAGAAACTGCTTGAAATCCCTGAATGCACCGTGAAAATAATGTAACCACACTTTGCATCAGTTTTGTTATATGAAAAATGAAGATCAGTTCAGTCACTCAGTCGTGTCCAACTCTTTGCAACCCCATGAACTGCAGGACGCCAGGCCTCCCTGTCCATCACCAACTCCCGGAGTCCACCCAAACCCATGTCCATTGAGTCAGTGATGCCATCCAACCATCTCATCCTCTGTTGTCCCCTTCTCCTTCTGCCCTCAATCTTTCCCAGCATCAGGGTCTTTTCAAATGAGTCAGCTCTTCGCATCAGGTGGCCTAAGTATTGGAGTTTCAGCTTCAACATCAGTCCTTCCCATGAACACCCAAGACTGATCTCCTTTAGGATGCACTGGTTGGATCTCCTTGCAGTCCAAGGGACTCTCAAGAGTCTTCTCCAATGCCACAGTTCAAAAGCGTCAATTCTTCAGTGCTCAGCTTTCTTTCTAGTCCAACTCTCACATCCATACATGACCACTGGAAAAACCATAGCCTTGACTAGATGTACCTTTGTTGACAAAGTAATGTCTCTGCTTTTTAATATGCTGTCTAGGTTGGTCATAACTTTCCTTCCAGTGTGATAAAAACTTAATTGTCTCCCATTATCTGTTCTCCCTTTCCATAGTATGGAACCCCTACATTTTAGGATGGGGATGTAATGTCCAGAATAAAGACTGTATTTTCCAGAGTATTCCTTAAATGTTTGTGGTTATAAGATTTCGTTGAGGGACTTCCCTGGTGGTTCAGTGGCTAAGACTGCACTCCCAATGCAGGGGGCCCACGTTCAATCCCTTTTCGGTGCCCTAGATCTCACACGCCACAACTAAGAGTTTGCATGCTACAACAAAGATCAAAGACCCCATGTGCCACAACTAAGACCAATGCAGCCAAATAAATAAGAAATAAAAATAAATAGTAAAACAAAAAAGACTAGTTTGGGTTGGGAGTTCACTGGTGGGCTGGTGGTTAAGATTCCAGGCTTTCACTACTGTGGTCTCGGTTCAATCCCTGGTGAGGCAACTGAGATCCCACAAGCCGTGTGTGGCATGGCCAGAAAAAAAAGACTAAATTGGGTTAATGAAACATATGTAGAACTTCCACAAAATGACTGTTGAGTTCCTTTGCTCCCCTCTGCCATCTGGAATGTGGTGTGATGGCTGGAGCTCTAGCCAACATCTTAGACCAGGAGGATGAAGGCCTAGAGTAGTTGGCTAAAAGAAACCTGGGACCCTGAGGTTTTATGGAGAAAGGACCTATTAAACTATCATTTAAGCCACTGTTATTTTAGGTCTCTGTTACAAGCAGTGGAACCTGATAATGCTGTATAAACTTTTTAAGATTGTTCAAAACATTACATGAACTGACATATGTCAAAGCTTTTAAGGCAGTGTCTGAGAATAGAGTGAGTGCAAAGTAATATTTATAATGTTATAGACTGCAAGGAGATCAAACCAGTCAATCTTAAGGGAAATCAACCCTGAATATTCACTGAAAGGACTGATGCTGAAGCTGAAGCTCCAGTACTTTGGCCACCGGATGTGAAGAGCTGACTCACTGGAAAACACCCTAATGCTGGGAAAGATTGAGGGCAAGAGAAGATGTGGGCAACAGAGGGTGAGATGATTAGATAGCATCACCACTCAATGGATATGAATCTGAGCAAACTCCCAGAAATAGTGGAGGACAGAGGAGCTTGGCGTGCTGCAGTCCATGGGGTTACAGAGTCGAAGGGGATTGAGTGACTGAACAACAATAAAACTATTTCCATGATTTGGTAAGGTTGTTCTACCTGCCTGGGGGTTTATTTGGCAAACTTGTATTTGTTCTTAAGCCCCAGATCAATCATTTCTCCTCTCTGAAACTTTCTGATCCCCACCTGGGGAGGTAATCATTCCTTTGCTTTATACAGGTTCTTAATCTTTTTTTCTCAATACTTTTATAGCAGGTTGACATTTCAGTTTACAAATTTGTCTCCGTACTAAATCACTTTTTCTCATTCAAAACAAAACAAAAACGATTGGAATCCTCTCTCAATAAACATAAAAATCTCATGGCTCATGTGGATTCCAATACTGCCCCTAAACTTATTACTACCCCTAAAGCTTTCCTGGTGGCTCAGACAATAAAGAATCTGCCTGCAATTCAGCAGACCTGGGTTTGATCCCTGGGTTGGGAAGATCCCCCAGAGAAAGGAATGGCTACCCACTCCAGTATTCTTGCCTGGAGAAGTCCATGGACAGAAGAGCCTGGCAGGCCCCAGGCCATGGGGTCCAAAAGAGTCAGACACGACTGAGAGACTTTCAATTGCACTTTCAAATTTATTACAGTATTACTATGCTAATCCTGCAACCCCCTCCCCACTCCCTGCCGCTGCTGCCTAAAGACCCTGATGCACCACTCTTAGAGAAGACATACCCCTCCTCCCCTCTCCTGGCTGACTCAACTGATGAGTTAGGATGAATGCCTATTGAACTGGACACTGTGGCAGATGATGCTGGAGGAAGAGATTTGGCCTCGTCCTTATAGGTCTTGCACAGTGCTGGATGTGACAGGGTCTCTAATAAAAATACTAAATGTACAGAGTGAACAAGTAGGCGGGATGAGAGTGTGATTCATTCTGTTCTCAGGCACAGGTTAAGAAAAGATGATGCCTGGACTGTGTTTGGAAAGAAAAATAGTTTACCCGATAGACTGGAGATCGGGGAGAAAACAGCAAGGAAGATAAATCAGGCAGAAGGAATAACATGTGCACAGGCGCAGAGGCATAAAATTCATGGTTAATTTTAGTCATGAGCATCGGACTAGGGGCTTTCTGAGATTCTACGCAAACGCATTCACAAAATATTTCAAGGGGTGAGCTACCTCTGCAGACGGTTCATCACATCTCTTCTGTCTTGATTTTTCACTGCTTTAGTCTGAGGGCTGTGTTTCCCTGAGCCTCTTTTCTGGACTCAATAACATGATATAATAGCTGAAATTGTTAATTTCTCTTCTGGAGAAATTTCCCTTGATATTTTCTGGAGAAAATCAGGGCCTCACTGTTGATTCATCCTGCAATTGTGCATATTCAGAAGCTCTTCATTCTAAGGCTCATGCTCTTCTCTGACATTCAGAGCATTTGCAAGATTACTTTGTAGAAACTTAGTGGTTAGTGCTTAGCTTTCCTTTTCTAGTTAACAACAGGTTGGTTAGTTTTCTACCCTCTGTCTTTAGTCCCTAGCCTAGGGACAATGCTGTGCTCATTTAGCCTTAGTCTTTCTGTGCTTGTTTTTTTGATTCCTATAGCCTCCTCATTGATTAAACTAGACTGTATTTATAAAGTTCCTCTCTGTGCTTTGATTTCTCTTCTCTTGGTGGGAACAAAGGCTACATATTTCCTTGCTGCTGCTGCTACTAAGTCGCTTCAGTAGTGTCCAACTCTGTGCGACCCCATAGACGGCAGCCCACCAGGCTCCCCTGTCCATAGGATTCTCCAGGCAAGAATACTGGAGTGGGTTACCATTTCTCTCTCCAGTGCATGCATGCATGCTAAGTCGCTTCAGTTGTGTCCGACTCTGTGCGACCTCATAGACGGCAGCCCACCAGGCTCCCCTGTCCATAGGATTCTCTAGGCAAGAACAGTGAAGTGGGTTGCCGTTTCCTTCAGGGCTTTGCAAATAATGTAGCTTGGTTCAGGTGTTGAATGAGCTCCTAAAAGGAGGTTTAACCCGGTACTCTTTCCTTGGAGACCTTCAGTGGCTATGAGTCTCACAGTGCACTGGACCTGACATGATTTTACTGTCACCTGGCTGGATAGAGCTGCCACACCCCGCCTGGCAACACCTTTTAAATTTGGATTGAGTTTTGTGAGCCCTGAAGGCTATTTTGGATCCAGGCACCAACTGTAAGCACCTGCCAGTACGGGGCTCTCTCTGCTTCCTTTGTAGTTTGCTCACACACCTCAGCTGTTACATATAGATTATAGTTGACATTTCTAACTGTACTATTAACTGCCGCCACCATTTGTATTGGCCAACGTCAAAGAACTGAATTATTAAGACGTGAGTCTTGGGATTTCCCTGGCAGTCTGGTGGTTAAGACTCCGAGCTTCCACTGCAGGGGGCACTAGTTTGATCCCTGACTGGCGAACTATGATCCCACCTGCTGAGCAGAGTGGACAAATAAAAGAAAAAGAAAAAAAAAGGGGTGCGTTTTGTGAATGCTCTCTTCTCTTCACCAAGCCTGCTCACTTGGCACGGAGTCTTTAATAAGGTCCAGCTTTGAGTGCTGTGTCCTTGGCATCATCAGGACCACACACATGTAGCCAACAACAGATCTTTAGCTCCTCCTAGATTCAGAGTACTTATTCCCTGCAGTAGTGTGGTCCCTTTGCTTCTCTTTCCTGCCACACCTGTTTTGATACAATCAACCACTTGCTCTAGGATCTAGGTCTGATCCCCGACCTGGCTATGCTCTCTGAAACAGTTTTAGGAAGAATCCTCCAGGCAACTTTGTGCAATAGCAACCATTAATCCCAAGAGGAAACAGAGGACACAGGAGAACACAGAGATTTGCAGAAGTAAAGTTACTTATGGTTCCAAGATTAAGAATGGGAAGTAGGTGGCTTCTGTTCTGACCTGCTGACATTCTCAGGATTGTAGGTAGGAGGCTGTTAATGTGATCTATGTGGTTAACAGTGTGGACTCAGATGTCAGATTGCCTGGGGTTAAGTCTTGGCTGTATTAATTGTTGCTTCTGTGGTTTGAGGGACAAGTCACATAATCTCTCTGTGTCTTGGCTTCCTCATCTGAAAAAAAAATGGAGCAATTAATAGCCTTTACCTTTTCCGTTGTTCTAAAATTTAATGAGTTGATACAATTGAAGCATGTAGCAGAGTGCTTGGGACATGAAAAGTCCTTGATAAATGTTAGTTATCATCATCATCATTGCCATCAGTGGAACAGTTTGTCAGGTAGTAGAAGTCAGATAAAATGAGGCCCACGGCTGTTCGTCACTGATCACACAAATTTGTTGCTTCCACAGTGTTTTTCAGTGTTCAGAGAACTTTCACATTTATTATCCTGTGTGATTCCATCAGTCTATTGGCTGGTGTAGTCAGTTATGCTACCTTCATTTTATGGAGATATTCAACCGTACTTAGTGAGAGTTATGTGCCAGGCACTGTTATGTTCTGTAAACTCAAAGATAGAAAGATAGCATGGTTCCTGCTCTAGGCCAGTAAGAGCTATCTTTGGGAGTGAGTTTTGAGAGGCCTTTTCTTTTTCTACACTTTGTTTAAATTTATATGATAAAAATATATTAACTTTATGGTCAGAAAAGGAAAAGGTGTGGCATAGGGGATGTGTCTAATGGGGAGATAGGGGTGCAAATTGCTAATTATAGTACAGTTGTCACAGCAGAGGTGCAGATAAGGGTCAATGGACATGTAGGAGTTTCAGGAGGAAAGTCAGAGGAGTGACATTTAACCAGGGACAGGAACTTTAGGAAGTTTGCAAGTAAATGAAGAGAGGAAGGTATTCAAGCAGAGGAAGCATGAATGACTGTACTATAGCTTGAGGAAATTTTGAACCATTCAGCGTTGCTTGACACAAAGTGAGCAGCAAATGATATAAATGGCAGTGTGGGGCTTCCCAGGTTGCTCAGTGGTAAAGAATCTGCCTGCCAAGCAGGAGACGCTGGTTGGATCCCTGTGTTGGGAAGGTCCCCTGGAAGAGGAAATAGCAACTCACTCTAGTATTCTTACCTAGGAAATCCCACGGACAGAGAAGCCTGGTGGGCTACAGTCCATGGGGTCACAAAGAGTCAGACATGACTTTGTGACTAAATAGCAGCAGCAGCCAACAGTTGGCAGTGTAGACAAGGGGGCGATTATATTCTAAAAGGCTAAAATTGTCAAACCAATACCAATATCAGAACTTAAGTCTTTTGACTCAAGTTTAGCATATTTTCCATTAAACCATGCTGACCCTTCTACAGAGCAGTTTATCAAAGGTCCCAGTCTTTACTAGTGTGAATTTAAATTCTGAACTAAGAGAATGGGAAAAAATTTCATATAATCACTAAACAACTTAACCCTGTCTTTCCTCTCTTTGGGGAAACGTGCCTATTAGAAGATAATTTTCTCTTGAATTCCAACTCTTCATTTGACAATGAAAAGAGCTATGAAATTTGGAAAAGAGCTACAATCCATTCATTCTTCAGATATGCACAGAGCATAGATTCTACCAAGCAATTTGCTCTAGTGCATATATCTTTTATCGGAGAAGGCAATGGCAACCCACTCCAGTGTTCTTGCCTGGAGAATCCCAGGGATGAGGGAGCCTGATGGGCTGCCGTCAATGGGGTTGCACAGAGTCGGACAGGACTAAAGCAACTTAGCAGCAGCAGCTGCTTGACACAGTTTTATATGAATTTATTTTATAAATTCATATAATTTGTAAAGTCTAAATTTAATTTTCTTTGATACAGTGTAATCCCACTTCTCCTTTCATAAGATATATAAAGTCTAAAGATGTATGGACAGTAGCCTTTCACAGGAAGAGCTTGCTTTCTCCATGTGACAATAACTACCCTCAGTGTGTTTAACACTCTTTGCTTCTACACCCCTGTCCCCAACAGAGGGCATCAGTCAGCCTAATGCACAGCAAACTCGTCATCACAGATTCTTCCATTTGGGGTGACAATGCTTTTGCTTCTGATGCTCTCTACCCAGGGCTTCTGCTGTCTGGCAGAAGAGAAGGGAAAATACACTATTACCTACACTATACTACACTATTAGCGCCCTCTCTCGGCTTTTCCTACCTAAAGCACTCTCCTGTCAATTTGGCAGGGCTTTATTAGTATTCCAAGGGCTTCCCTGTTGGCTCAGATGGTAAAGAATCTCCCTACAATGTAGGAGATCCGGGTTTGATCCCTGGGTCAGAAAGATCCCCTGGAGAAGGGAATGGCTACCCACTCCAGTATTCTTGCCCGGAGAATTCCATGGACAGAGGAGCCTGGTGGGCTACAGTCTGTAGGGTTGTAAAGAGTAGGACATGACTTAGCGGCTAACACTGTCACTAATTTTATTAGACAACCAAGGGTTTTCTGAGCTCCCCAAATCCTCGTCGTTAATATGATCCTATGTTACCAGCAGAGATTTAGTCTGAATTCATTCTAGGGATGTTATCATCGTTCTGGCAAAATTCACGTCATTGAGTTTTTCTTTGCCATCTGTGTTCTACTTCCTGCTTGCTGGAACAAGAAGTGCTAAACTATTCTCTCTCATCAGTGACAACACCCACTTCTGGGGTTAAGTTCAATCCTTTAAACTATAACCAGAAGCATGGTCTTTTACTCATATACTCATTCATTTATCCATTTTTTGCCTGTTTATTCAATGCCAGCCACTGGCAGCCTTAAGTCACTACTTGAGGCGCAGTGCTGGACAAAACAGAAAGATCCTTCCATCATGAATCCTCTGACTTAGTGACCCTGATGGGGAGTGGTATTAAAAGTGAAGAACAGATTATTAATTGAGAATGGGAGGAAATGGAAGCATTTACACTTGCCATCATTGTAACTGATGCATTTTAAGTAAAAAGTTTAAACACATTTTAATTGTTATAGATGAGCATGGATTGCTATTTTCAATTTTATTAGAGGGAAGGCAATATACTGTCTCTTAACATATTGCAGGAGAGTCCATGAGAATGGGGCTATCTGTTTAAAAGATAACTTGTTCCTTAAAACACTAAATATGGTCCATATGATCCAGCAATCCCACTTCTGGGTGTATGCTGTTGATCAGTTGACCAGTTGTGTCTGACTCTTTGTGACCCCATGGACTGTAGCATGCCAGGCCTCCCTGTCCCTTACCATTTCCCAAAGTTTGCCCAAGTTCATGTCCATTGCATTGGAGATGCCATCCAGCCATCTCATCCTCTGATGCCCTCTAATCCTGCTGTCTTCAGTCTTTCCCAGCACCAGGGACTTTTCCAATAAGTCAGCTGTTCGCCTTAGATGACCAAAATACTGAAGTTTCAGTTTCAGTATCAGTCCTTCCAACAAGTTTTTAGGGTTGATTTCCCTTAAGATTGACTGGTGTGATCTCCTTTTTGACCAAGAGACTCAGGCATCTTCTCCAGCACCACAGTTCAAAGGCATCAATTCTTCAGTGCTCTGCCTTCTTTACAGTTCAGCTCTGACAACTGTACATGACTACTGGGAAGACCAGAGTCTTCTTGACTATACGGACCTTTGTCAGCAGAGTTACATCTCTGCTTTTCAGCATGCTCTCAGGTTTCTCATAGCTTTCCTGCCAAGACAAACACCTTCTGATTTCATGGCTACAGTCACCATCTGCAGTGATTTTAGAGCCTGAGAAGAGGAAATCTGTCACTGCTTCCACCTTTCCCCCTTCTATTTGCCATGAAGTAATGGGGCCATCTCACACGCTAGTAAAGTAATGCTCAAAATTCTCCAAGCCAGGCTTCAGCAATACGTGAACCGTGAACTTCCAGATGTTCAAGCTGCTTTTAGAAAAGGCAGAGGAACCAGAGATCAAATTGCCAACATCCGCTAGATCATGGAAAAAAGCAAGAGAGTTCCAGAAAAACATCTATTTCTGCTTTAGTGACTATGCCAAAGCCTTTGACTGTGTGGATCACAATCAACTGTGGAGAATTCTGAAAGACATGGGAATACCAGACCACGCGACCTGCCTCTTGAGAAACCTAGCAGGTCAGGAAGCAACAGTTAGAACTGGACATGGAACAACAGACTGGTTCCAAATAGGAAAAGGAGTACGTCAAGGCTGTATATTGTCACCCTGCTTATTGAACTTCTATGCAGAGTACATCATGAGAAATGCTGGGCTGGAAGAAGCACAGCTAGAATCAAGATTGCTGGGAGAAATATCAATAACCATAGATACGCAGATGACACCACCCTTATGGCAGAAAGTGAAGAGGAACTAAAGAGCCTCTTGATGAAAGTGAAAGAGGAGGGTGAAAAAGTTGGCTTAAAGCTCAACATTCGGAAAACGAAGATCATGGCATCTGGTCCCATCACTTCATGGGGAATAGATGGGTAAACAGTGGAAACAGTGTCAGACTTTATTTTGGGGGGCTCCAAAATCACCGCAGATGGTGATTGCAGCCATGAAATTAAAAGACGCTTACTCCTTGGAAGGGACGTTATGACCAACCTAGATAGCATATTAAAAAGCAGAGACATTACTTTGCCAACAAAGGTCCATCTAGTCAAGGCTATGGTTTTTCCAGTGGTCATGTATGGATGTGAGAGTTGGACTGTGAAGAAAGCTGAGCGCCAAAGAATTGATGCTTTGGACTGTGGTGTTGGACTGCAAGGAGATCCAACCAGTCCATCCTAAAGGAGATCAGTCCTGGGTGTTCTTTGGAAGGACTGATGCTAAAGCTGAAGCTCCAGTACTTTGGCCACCTCATGCGAAGAGCTGACTCATTGGAAAAGACTCTGATGCCGGGAGGGATTGGGTGCAGGAGGAGAAGGGGACGACAGAGGATGAGATGGCTGGATGGCATCACCGACTTGATGGACATGAGTCTGGGTGAACTCCTGGAGTTGGTGATGGACAGGGAGGCTTGGCGTGCCGCAATTCATGGGGTCACAAAGAGTTGGACATGACTGAGCGACTGAACTGAACTGAAAGGGGCCAGATGTCATGATCTTAGTTTTTTTAATATTTAGGTTAAGCCAGCTCTTATATTCTCCTCCTTCACCGTCATCAAGAGGCTGTTAAGTTCCTTGCTTTCTGCCATTAAAGTGGTATCATCTGCATATCTGAGGCTGTTGATGTTTCTCCCACCTTATCTCGATTCCAGCTTGTAACTCATTCAGACTGGCATTTCTCACAATGGCCTCAGCATATAGAATAAACAAACAGGGTGACAGCAGATAGCCCTGTTGTACACCTTTCTCAATCTTGAACCAATCAGTTGTTCCATACAGGATTCTAACTGTTGCTTCTTTACCCACATACAGGTTTCTCAGGAGACAGGTAAGATGGTCTGGTATTCCTATCTCTTTAAGAATTTTCCAGTTTGTTGTGATCCACACAAAGGCTTTACTGTAGTCAATGAAGCAGAAGTAGATATTTTTTGGAATTCCCTAGCTTTCTCTATCAGAGAAGGCAATGGCAACCCACTCCAGTACTCTTGCCTGGAAAATCCCATGGATGGAGTAGCCTGGAAGGCTGCAGTCCATGAGTTTGCTGAGGGTCGGACACAATTGAGTGACTTCACTTTCACTTTTCACTTTCATGTATTGGAGAAGGAAATGGCAACCCACTCTAGTGTTCTTGCCTGGAGAATCCCAGGGACAGAGGAGCCTGGTGGGCTGCCATCTATGGGGTCCCACAGAGTCGGACACGACTGAAGTGACTTAGCAGTAGGAATAGCTTTCTCTATGATCCAGTGAATGTTGGCAGTTTGATCTCTGGTTGCTGTTCCTCTCTAAACCCAGCTTGGACATCTAGAAGTTCTTGGTTCTCATAATGCTGAAGCCTAGCATGCAAGATTTTAACCATTGCCTTAGTAGCATGGGAAATGAGTGCAATTGTCTGATAGTTAGCACATTCTTTAGCACTACCCTTCTAGGGAATTGGTAGTACTAACCTCCCAAGTCCTGTGGCCGCTGCTGGATCTTCCAGATTTGCTGACATATTGAAATGCATCATCTTGATGGCACCATCCTTTAGGGTTTTGAATAGTTCTACTGGCTTTCCATCACATCCGCTAGCTTTATTAACAGCAGTCCTTCCTAAGGCCCACTTGATTTCACTCTCCAGAATCTGGCTCTGGGTGGCTGACCACACCATCATAGTAATCTGGTTAATTAAGATCTTTTTTGGCACAGTTCTTTTGTACAATTCTTCCATGTATTCTCTCCATCCCTTCTTGATCTCTTCAGCATCTACTAGGTCTCTACCATTTATGTCCTTTATTGTGAGCATCTTTGGGTAAAATGTTCCCTTGATATCGCCCATTTTCCTGAAGAGATCTCTAGTCTTTTCTCGTCTGTTGTTTTCTTCTAGTTTTATACACTGTTCATTGAAGAAGGCCTTCTTGTCTCTCTCTGCTCTTCTTTGGAAATCTGTATTTAGTTGGATATACCTTTCTCTTTCTCCCTTGCTTTTCGCTTCTCTTCTTTCTTTAGCTATATGTAAGCCTCCTCAGAGGGAAGGGCTTCCCTGATAGCTCAGTTGGTAAAGAATCTGCCTGTAATGCAGGAGACCCTGGTTTGATTCCTGTGTCAGGAAGATTCCCCTGGAGAAGGGAAAGGCTACCCACTCCAGTATTGTGGCCCGGAGAATTCCATGGACTATACAGTCCGTGGGGTTGCAAAGTCAGACATGACTGAGCGACTTTCCCTTTTAGAGAACCACTTTGCCTTCTTTTCTTCTCTTTGGGATGGTTTTATTTTCTGCCTTCTGTACATTATTACATACTTCCATCTGCAGTTCTTCAGGCACACTGCTGACAAGTTCTAACCCCTTGGATCTATTCATTACCTCTGCTGCAAATTCATAGGGGATTTGAATTATGTCATACCTGGCTGGTCTAGTGGCTTACCCTGCTTTCTTTAGTTTAAGCCCGTATTTTGCTATGAGATGCTGATGATCAGAGCCACAGTCAGCTTGAGGTTTTGTTTTTGCTGACTGTATAAGGCTTCTCCCTCTTTAGCTACAAGAACATAATCAATTGGATTTCAGTATTGACCATTTGGTGATGCTCATGTGTGAATTCGTCTCTGGTGTTGTTGAAAAAGGGTATTTGCTATGACCAGTACATTCTCTTGGGAGAATCAGTTAGCCTTTGTCCTCCTCATTTTGTTCTCTGAGGCCAAACTTGCCTGTTACTCCAGGTATCTCTTGACTTCCTATGTTTGCATTCCAATCCCCAATGATGAATAGAACATCTTTTTTTGGTGTTAGTTCTAGGAGGTCTTCTAGATCTTCATAGAACTGATCAACTTCAGCTTCTTCAGCATCAGTGGTAGGGGCATAGACTTGAATTACTGTGATGTTGAACAGTTTGCCTTGGAAATGAACCGAGATCATTCTGTCATCTTTGAGCTTGCATCCAAGTACTTCATTTCAGACTCTTTTGTTGATTATGATGGTTACTCCATTTCTTCCATGGGATTCTTGCCCACAGTAGTAGATATAATAGTCATCTAAATTAATTTTGCCCATTCCTGTCCATTTTAGTTTACTGATTCCTAAGATGTCGAAGTTTATTCTTATCATCTCCTGCTTGATCATGTCCAGTTTACCTTAATTCAGAGACCTAACATGCTAGGTTCCTATGCAATACTGTTCTTTACAGCATTGGATTATGCTTTCATCACCAAACATGTCCACAACTGAGCATCATTTCTGCTTTGGCCCAGCTTCTTTCTTTCTGGGGCTGTCAGGAGTTCTCCTCTGCTCTTCCCAGGTAGCATATTGGACACCTTCAGACCTGAGAACTCATTTTTCAGTGTCATATCTTTTTGTCTTTTTATACAGTTCATGAGATTCTCATGGCAAGTATACTAGGGTGGTTTGCCATTCCCTCCTTCAGAGAATCACATTTTGTCAGAACTCTCTGCTATGAGCCATCAGTCTTGGGTGGCCCTACATGACATGGCTTATAGCTTCATCAAGTTATGCAAGCCCCTGCTCCATGACAAGGCAGTGATCCATGAAGGGGATATATTCCAGAAGAATCAGAAGCAGGATCTTGAAGAGATATTGGCACCTCTGTTTGTCACAGCATTATGCAATTGCCAAGAGGTGGAAGCAGTCCACCATTCAGCTGTAGACCGATGAATGAATAAAGAAAATATGATATAAACATACAGTGGGACTTCCCTGGGGGTCCAGTGGCTGAGAATCTACCTGCTGATGCGGAGATCACGGGTTCGATCCTTGGTCTGGGAAGACTCCACATACTTTGGGAAAACTAAGCCTGGAGTGCCACAACTACCGAGTCAGTGCACCCTCGAACCTGTGCTCTACAACAAGAGAAGTCACTGAAATAAGAAGCCCATGCACCACAGCAAAGAGTAGCCCTGCTTTCAGGAACTGGAGAAAGCCCTCGCATAGCAATGAAGACCCAGCACAGCCAAAATTAAGTAAATAAATAAATAAATAATTTTAAAAGTTCCTGCTTCTATCCTCTCAAATACATTAAAGAAAATACCATACAATGGGATATTATTCAACCTCAAGAAAGAAGGAAATCCCATCATATGCTACAACATGGACAAACTTTGAGGATATTATACTGAGTGAAATAAGCCAGTCATAAAAGGACAAATACTGTATGATTTCTCTTATATGAGACATCTAGAACAGTCAAAGTCATGGAAACAGAAAGTAAAATGGTGGTTGCCAGGGACTGAGGGGAAGGAGAAATGAGTTGTTTGATGGCTAAAGAATTTCAGTTTTACAAGATAAAAAAATTTTAGAGATCCATTACAGAATAATGTGATCATGGTTAATATATTGAACTGTACACTTAAAAATAGTTGAGGGAAAGTTTTATATTATGTCAGTTTTTTGCCACAATTAAAAATTTAAAGAAGTAATTTTTAAAAGTTAACGTGGTTACCATGGAAACAACTGTGGGTATGATAGAAGGAGTGGTGAGCTGGGGTCAGTTAGAAGACTGAAGTTATAGACCTAGCCTTGTCAGTTCCTAGCTGTGTGACTGTGACCTTGGACTTGCATTTAACCTCTAAGTCACAGTGTCTTCCCTGATAAAATGGAGATCATGTCACTACTTCAAAGAGTTTTGCAGTAATCATCTTACAGTTTTTAAAATTGCACTATTTAATTTTTAGTGTTTATAAAAAGATGAGTTTTTCCAAAAAAAACTCAAAGAAAAAAAAGTTCTGTGGGGTGAAGTGATATAGTGAGATGATGTCTCTGCAAGCTGGCAGACCTAAAGCACTGTTAGTTGGTATGATGATGGGTTTCTCTATTATCTGGCTTCCCCACTGTGGCATCTGGCCATACCTGGACTTGGAAGGATGTTGAGGCACTGTGTGAGATAACTGAGCATCTCTTTTCCATTTGTCCTGCTATTTTCTTCACTTCCAGGTTACAGATTTTAAGAGTAGAGTGCCTAACCTGGTTGCTGATCCTGTTACCAGCAACCATTTTTTTTTTTCCTGGCTGCATCAGGAAAAATCTTTGTTCCCCAATCAGGGATTGAACCTGCACTCTCTGCAGAGGAAACAGAGTCTTAACCACTGGAACACAAGGGAAGTCACTCAGCAACTGTTCTTACTGACTTCTCTCCAGGCAAGTTCTACTTGCCTCCCTTTTCTTATTTTAGTTAATCCAGTCATCGAGTTGGGGAGATTAAATACAAGCATGAGGAAATAGAATTGCAATGCAAGACAGTGGGATAACTACTAAGACTCTTAGAGTACTAGGACCCCTTCTTTGGGGAATGGAAGGAAGGGTTGGCATTTCTGGTGGGAGGAAACCTCATGAGCAAAGTTTGGAGATAAAAATAGATGAGAAAAGTTTAAGGGACAAAGAGCTCTTTAATTCAAGTCTGCTTAATTAATGAGCTTGAATTATGAGAAAGAGGTATAGATAATAGGAGAGACTTCAGTAGAAGCTGAGGGTACTGGATTTTGTGCAGTGAAGTTTAGTCATTTCAGTTTGACAGTGGAAGTTTGATCTGTTTAGTGCGGGTTTTAGACTAAAATTATTCTTGGACCTAATGCAATTACAATAAAATCTCAATAAGCTATTTAGGAGAGCTACAACAGATTCCGAAATTCAACTATGCAAGTCATCAGGTGAGAATAAGGAAGAAAAAGACTTAAAAGTCTAATGAAAATGGACTTGTCATGACAATAAATGATGGTGGGAAAATTGGTTATTTATAAAAAATCAATTTAAGTTCTTTTTTATACCATCAGTTCAGTTCAGTTCAGTTTAGCTGCTCAGTCGTGTCTGAATTTTATACCATATGCCAAAATTAATTCAAGCTCAATTAAAGGATATAGTATAAGAGAGAAATAAAAATTAGAAGATAATGTTGATAAATGTCTACTTTCTGAATGAGAAAGGATATTTTTGGACATCAGAATCTCCTGTATGCTGCTGGTGAGATTGTAAATTGGTACACACATTTAGGAAAGCAGTATGCCCCTATCTGGTTGAAGTTGAAGAGGACATACCCTTTGACCTGATGCCTCTTCCAGATATGCCCACTGGAGAAACCACAGTACACAAGGAGATGTGCCCAGGAATGTTCACAGCACCTCTGTTCAAGATATAAGATGCTGGGAAACAATCCAAACATCACAAAATAAGAGGATGAATAAATGGCAGAACATGTGTAAGTAGAATGCTATATAGCAGGGAAAGTGAATGATCCAAAGCATCTCTATCAACATGGTTAATATCATGTTGAGTGGATAATTACGTTACAGAAGATAATGTACAGTATAATACCAATTATATGCAATCCTAAAATATGAAAACTAAAGAGCCTCTTGATGAAAGTGAAAGAGGAGAGTGAAAAAGCTGGTTTAAAACTCAACATTCAAAGAACGAAGATCATGGCATCTGGTCCCATCACTTCATGGCAAATAGATGGAGAAACAATGGAAACAGTGACAGACTGTATTTTCTGGGGCTCCAAAATCACTACAGATAGTGACTGCAGCCATGAAATTAAAAGATGGTTGCTCCTTGGAAGAAAAGCTATGACCAGCCTAGACAGCAGAGACATTACTTTGCCAACAAAAGTCCGTCTAGTCAAAGCTATGGTTTTTCCAGTAGTAATGTATGGATGTGAGAGCTGTACCATAAAAAAGCTGAGTGCTGAAGAATTGATGCTTTTGAACTTGGTATTGAATAAGACTCTTGAGAGTCTCTTGGACTTCAAGGAGATCAATCTTAAATCAATCTTAAAGGAAATCAGTCTTGAATAGTCATTGGAAGGACTGATGCTGAAGCTGAAGCGCCAATACTTTGGCCACCTGATGTGAAGAACTGACTCTTTGGAAAAGACTCTTATGTTGGGAAAAATTGAAGACAGGAGGAAAAGGGGACGACAGAGGATGAGATGGCTGGATAGCATCACTAACTCGATGGACATGAGTTTGAGCAAGCTCCTGGAGTTGGTGATGGACAGGGAAGCCTGGTGTGCTGCAGTCGATGGGGTCGCAAAGAGTTGGACACATCTGAGTGACTGAACAGAATCGAAAATATGAAAAAAGTACTACGTGATGTTTAGGGACATGTACTTAAATATGACATCATGAGAATAAAAGCCTCCCAGATTCAGGGTCATGGTAACCTTTGAAAAGAAAGGACATGTTGGGAGACCATTACATAAGAGACTTCCACCATAATTTTTTTTTTTTTTTTTTGACCAAGTCATGAGGCATGTAGGATTTCAGTTCCCTGACCAGGAATTGAACCTGGACCCTCAGCAGTGAAAGCTAGGAGTCCTAACAACTGGACCACTGTTTAAGGGAATTCCCTAAAATGTTTTGTTAAATAAAATGTAAGATGATGCCTATTCTTTATAAAAATTAAAATATCTCAATATATAATTTAAACTTTACCATCTTCCTCTGAGCCATGCCCTCAAATATTCACTGTTAATAGTTCCAGGTATATTCTTCCAGATCTTTTCTAGATATCTATATACCTATTTATACATCAGGTTTCTCCTAATATAAATGGGGGACTACCTTATCTAAAATTTTATGATTCTTGCTTTTTTCACTTACTGCCATAGACACCTTACCATATGAGTGCATATACATCTCCCTTATATTTAATATCTACATAGTATTCCATAGTATGAATGTACCATAATTTATTTTACTATCCCTCAACTGATACATATTTAAGTTGTTTATATTTTTTTGTCAGTAAAATTCTGCAATGAATATCCCTGGTAAACCTTAGGAGTGTTTTTGTTTGAATTATTTCCAGAGGGAGGAATTTTTAAGGCAAAGACTTTCTAAGAATTTATGCTTAGCAATGAAAGAAATCCCAAAGGAAACCTGGTATATTCCTGTATGTAAATCAATATATAAAAAATTCATATAAGTAGATCATAAAAGCATTAAAACTGTAATAGAAAAATAAGCAATGAACACTAACAAACCATTTGCAGGAAAATAAATATAAATGACTACTAAATATGGAAAATATTTTAACTATTCTAGCTCTATAATTAAAGAGATGAAAGTTATAATTAGTTTCAAATTTGGGACCTATCAACTTAGACAAGATGAGAAAGGGAGTAATAGTTTTGGCAATGTGGCAGAACTTAATCAAGGACTTAACGAATACTCTTCTCCCCAGACCATTAATTCCACTACTATAAATTTAATTTGAGGAAAGAAAATCAAAGATGTCATAAGCAGATAGTCATTGCATGTATCCTGGGGTAATGGCTCCTTTTCTTTTTTTCTTTCTCAGCACACATGGAGACAACAGAAAGCCTCATCGCTCATTCTGTGCAACAGTCCTCTGATGTCCTGGCCACAGTTGACAGGACCAGCCGTGGGGAGGACCTAGGTTGGACCAGAGTCCCCTCCCCAGGGAGTCTAGCCTAACTTCTGGATACTGTCTTAAATGGAGACAATGAAAGCATGAGAGCTTGATCTGCTTTTTTGCACCATGTAGCCTGGTCTTCAAAGAAAGTGCCTCTTTAATGAGAGAAAAAAAGAGAGTACAATCACAGCAAGGGACAGAGACAAAAAAAGACCTCAGTCTTTCCAGTCCTGCTGCTAGTCCCTGTCTGCGGAGGCTCTGTGTTCCCGCCCAGAATTTTAATAACAATTCATCCCTTTTCACACCGGCTAAATCCCTGATGAGGCTCCTGCTGCTGTTTTATTGTTATTATTTATTTTTATTGCAGTATACACTTTGCTGTACAGTAAAGCGAATCAGTTATGCGAATACATATATCCACCCTTGTATTTTAAAAAGATTTATTTATTGATTTTATTTTTTGACTGTGGTGGGTCTTTGTTGCTGCATGCGGGCTTTCTCTAACTGGCAGAAAGGCGGAGACTAGTTGTGATGCATGGGCTTAGTTGCTCTGCTGCGTGTGGCATCCTCCCAGACCAGGGATTGAATTGGTGTCCCTTGCATTGCAAGGCGAATTCTTAACCAGTGGACCACCATGGAAGCCCATATCCACTCTTCTTTGGATTTCCCTCCCATTTAGGTCACCAGAGAGCACTGAACAGAGTTCCCTATGTTATATAGTAAGTTCTCATTAGTTATCAATTTTATACATAGTAGCATGTATACATCAATCTTAATCTCCCAGTTCATCCCACCCTCCAAGCCCCTGATGCTCTGACTCAAGAGAGAGAACCTAGATTCTACCTTGTTCTGCAATATCCCAGCACACAGAGAGTGAAGGGAAATGAGCATCCTAATTCCTAACTCCGAAGGTGGACTGGGGAAGAGGAGAAGGAATGCAAGGAAGAATTCAACATCAGTTGAGCACTTTTTAATAAAATGAAAATAATTTATGTGACTCATTTGGATATTTCCTGGCTATAGTAAAGAATACTTTAAACAAGCAAGCAAACAAATAAGATGCCGAGCCAGGAATGAATGAGAGCTCTGAGTGTCACAATGTTTAGCTTAGATACCACGCCCTCTTTTTCCTTTATTATTATTATTTTTTCCATTTGCCTTTCCTGGTCACAAGGTTTTACACTGGACTCAGATGGTAAAGAATCTGCCTCCAATGAAGGAGACCTGGGTTTGGTCCCTGGGTTGGGAAGATCCCCTGAAGAAGGAAATGGCACCCACTCCAGTATTCTTGCCTGGGAAATCCCATGGACAGTGCAGCCTGTCCATGGTGGACCACAGTCCATGGGGCTGCAGACAATCCAACAAGATTGAGTGAGTAAAACTTCCCTTTTCACTTCATTGGGCTCCCATAATAATTAACTCTTGATCATAATTTCCTGTAATACACTAGAGTAATATTACTTACTATATCTTATTCATATTTGAATTTCCTTTGAGCACAGAGTAGTTACTTAAACATTTGGAATGAACGCACAAAGGAATGATTAAGTAAAATGATAGAAATTTGGTTAGGAACGTTCTCTGATATTAAGTGTTTGAAAGGCTTATTGAAATGTACTCTTTGATGATGATAATGATTTCTCTTGAAGCTAAGCATTTGCTCCCATCTGCCTCCAAAGCCAGTGACTTTTAGTTAATTTTAACTTTTCCTCTCTAAAGGTCAACACAGCTGGAATTTTATATTTTGAATGAGTCTCTTCCAATGCTTGTTCTTCAAAAATACTTTTTCATAAATAGTTCCAGTTGCCAACTGATTTGTTAAGCGGTTCACTAACCATCCAAATCTGAGAATATAAGCTTTACTGACTTTGAAACCCATCAGACAGAACGTTTTCAAATATTAGAGGTGCCTGCTGCCATTGTCCCTGTTTCAAAGCTCTTTAAGACTGAGGTCTCCAAAGCAGATCTCTTCAATAAGAAGGTTATGATATGGAGCCACACTGCAACCTAACTCCACCAGCAAAGTGCGCTTCTCACCAAAGACAGAATGGAGCTTCTTTGTTGTTTTGGAAAAAGGCTTGACTATCAAGGGAAATGAGTGAGAAAGTTTTCATGTTTTCTATATATTCTATAAAGCACTATATACAAACCAGATTGTATAGACCATTTCCCAGGGGAGACAGGCAGTAAAACAATGAATTTCAGTGCCTGTCTTCTAGTCTTAACTCCTGCCCCAATTCTGCCACTTACTAGTTGCATGATTTTTGAAAGGAAACTAAATGTTTCTGTGCCTTAATTTCTGTACCTGTAGAATACGATAAAAGTACTTGCATTAACAGGTTATTTTAAGAATTAAGAGAATACATGTAAAATGTCTGCTGTAATTCCTCGCTTATAGAGTGGGAGTTCACGTTGATGATGATGATGGAAGACTTGATCCATTGTTTATACCATTTTTTTTCTATATGACACTGTATAGGATATTTAATCTCTGTGTCTTATTAGTCTTTCCTTCTGTAAGATGGAGAAAATAGTAGCTATGTATTCAATTACTTGGCCATATCATTAGCAAACAAGGGTTTAAAAATAGAGGTAACTTGGTACAGTGTGAAAAGGCCTGGCCCCTGGAAGAACTGGATACAAATTGTGGTTCTACTAGTTACTAGCTATGTGGAACTGGACAACTTCCCCATCTCGTCTTTCTTATTTATAAAATAGAAATAATATACATCTACAGAGATAGGATTCAAATTAACTAGTGCACAGGAAAGTGAGCTAAATTGCTATGCATGTGTTTGCAGTTATTATTACCAGTATCACACAAGATTGAGTACATTGTCCTTATTGTTGTTTGTTTTGATAACAGTGTTTTCAGATTTAAGTTCTCACCCTCTTGGTTGTCTTGCCCATTGATAACATTTTAGCAGTGATTTACCTTCTGTTCATAGGTTTTACCCAATTTTATTGGTATCTCGGAAGCAATGCTTGCTCTCTACGATAGGTAAGAATCCTGGATGCAATATTCAACCATAGGCTACACTTCCTAAAATATGGCCTGGTGTCTTAAGTGATACAGTAAAAAATAACCTACTGAAAAGCAGCAATTTGCTAAGAATAAAGCTTATTTTCGTGTTTGGTGGGTCACTGCACTTTCTCGTGTAGGTGTATTCTAAGGAAACTTAACTCTATAGGTGTAATTCTTAAAGACATCTGCTTTGAATTTTACAAATAAAACCCAACAAATAAATCTGACTTGGTAAATTACATTATGAAAGAATTTCTGGCAAGTTCACTTTAAATAATTTTCTCTCATGTATTGGATCAGAGTTCACCTAAAGATTTCATCCCATAGAAAACCCCAGATTCAGGGCCTAAGGAGTAAATTGAGGCTTGGAGAGGTTAAATAACTTGGCCTTGCATTATTAGTCAGGATTCTTTTGGGTGTAAGTTATAGAAATTCCATATCAAAGTAGCTTAAACAAAAGATAGACTTCACTGCATCACACAACAGAAATTAGTTTCTGACATAGCTGAATTTAGCAGCTCCAATCAGGTGGTTAAAACTCAGCATTTGCCAATGTTTTCCGCACAGTATTGGCTCCCTCCAGGATGGAGGAGAGGAAGGGAGATGGTTAGAAGTAGCTCCAACTTACATAATTTCTATGGTTTATGATCCAAAAGAAAAAGAGGCATTGCTCTCAGTTTTCACAGAGTAAATCTTGTGGAAGATGCGGGTGATCCCCTTGGGTCGGGTACCCATCTCTCATGGTTAACAGTTCCACCAAGACCACATGAAGAAAGCAGTGTGGTCCTCAAAGGAAAAGTGGGTATGGATGGGAAGCCAATGTCCAACACACCAAGGCTAGGCTATTACTAGAAACAGGCCTGGGACCTCAGTCTTAGTGCTGTTCTGAAGGTTTCAAGGAGAAAGAGAAATAGGTAAGCTTAGAGCAAAATAGCAGAGAAGGCAATGGCACCCCACTCCAGTACTCTTGCCTGGAAAATCCCATGGATGGAGGAGCCTGGTGGGCTGTAGTCCATGGGGTTGCTAAGAGTCGGAGATGACTGAGCGGCTTCACTTTCACTTTTATGCATTGGAGAAGGAAATGGCAAGCCACTCCAGTGTTCTTGCCTGGAGAATCCCAGGGACAGGGGAGCCTGGTGGGCTGCCATCTGTGGGGTCGCACAGAGTCAGACATGACTGAAGCAACTTAGCAGCAGCAGCAGCAGCAGCAGAGCAAAATAGTCTACACCTCTTTTAAAGGTATATAAATTAGAAATGAACATAAAGCTCTGAAATGATGTTAAATCAAATGATCATTTTTTATTACTTTCAAAAGTATGCAGATATTGCACAATGCAAATCCCCGTTATTGCTAATGAATGCTGCCAAACATACATGATAATTTAGTGTGGAAATGATTGAAAAGCATGTGGCTCATTTCCTTGCTCCTTGTTTTCTTTTTATCACAGAAGGGTATTTCAGAATATAATTTAAGGGGGGAAAAAGACAAAACCTCTTAAAGGAAAATTTCTAAATGGATAAAAAGTATTGAAATGTGAAGACAGTGGATATTATAACTAGTATTTATTGAACAGTTAACATGGGTCAGGCACTATAGTAAGTGCACACATGAATGCATGCTAAGTCACTTTAGTTGTGGTCTGACTCTTTGCCATCCTGTGGACTATAGCCTGCCAGGCTTCTCTGTCCCTGGAATTCTCCAGGCAAGAATACTGTAGTGGGTTCCATGCCCCTCTCCAGAGGATCTTCCCAACCCAGGGATCGAATCCATGACTCTTAAGTGTCCGGCATTGGCAGCCGGGTTCTTTACAATAGTGACACCTGGGAAGCCCATAGTAAGTGCATCGTTGTTCAGTCCCTCAATCGTGTATGACTCTTTAAGACCCTGTAGACTGTAGCACACCAGGCTTCCCTGTCCTTTACCATCCCCAAGTTTGCTCAAACTCATGTCCACTGAGTCAGTAATGCCACCCAACCATCGCATCCTCTGTTGCCCCCTTCTTCTTTCAATCTTTTCCAGCATCAGGGTCTTTTCCAATGAGTCAGCTCTTTGCACCTGGTGGCCAAAGTACTGGAGATTCAGCTTCAGCATCAGACCTTCCAATGAATATTTAGGGTTGATTTCCTTTAGGATAGACTGGTCTGATCTCCTTGCAGTCCAAGGGACTTTCGAGAGTTTTCTCCAACTCTACAGTTTGAAAGCATCAATTCTTTGGCACTCAACCTTCTTTATGGTCCAACTCTCACATCCATACATGAATGACTACTGGAAAAATCATAGCTTTGACTATATGGATCTTTGTTGGCAAAGTGATGTCTCTGTTTTTTAATACACTGTCTAGGTTTGTCATAGATTTTCTTCCAAGGAACAGTTCAGTTCAGTTCAGTTAGTTTCAGTCACTTAGTCATGTCCGACTCTTTGTGACCCCATGAATTGCAGCACGCCAGGCCTCCCTGTCCATCACCAACTCCCGGAGTTCACTCAGACTCACGTCCATCGAGTCAGTGATGCCATCCAGCCATCTCATCCTCTGTCATCCCCTTCTCCTCCTGCCCCCAGTCCCTCCCAGCATCAGAGTCTTTTCCAATGAGTCAACTCTTCGCATGAGGTGGCCAAAGTACTGGAGCTTCAGCTTCAGCATCATTCCTTCCAAAGAAATCCCAGGGTTGATCTCCTTCAGAATGGACTGGTTGGATCTCCTTGCAGTCCAGGGGACTCTCAAGAGTCTTCTCCAACACCACAGTTCAAAAGCATCAATTCTTTGGTGCTCAGCTTTCTTCACAGTCCAACTCTCACATCCATACATGACTACTGGAAAAACCATAGCCTTGACTAGATGGACCTTAGTCAGCAAAGTAATGTCTCTGCTTTTGAATATGCTATCTAGGTTGGTCATAACTTTTCTTCCAAGGAGTAAGCATCTTTTAATTTCATGGCTGCAATCACCATCTGCAGTGATTTTGGAGCCCCCCAAAATAAAGTCTGACACTGTTTCCCCATCTACTTCCCATGAAGTGATGGGACCAGATGCCATGATCTTTGTTTTCTGAATGTTGAGCTTTAAGCCAACCTTTTCACTCTCCTCTTTCACTTTCATCAAGAGGCTTTTTACTTCCTTTTCACTTTCTGCCATAAGGGTAGTGTCATCTGCATATCTGAGGTGATTGATATTTCTCCCAGCAATCTTGATTCCAGCTTGTGTTTCTTCCAGTCCAGTGTTTCTCATGATGTACTCTGCATATAAGTTCAATAAGAAGGGTGACTATATACAGCCTTGACGAACTCCTTTTCCTATTTGGAACCAGTCTGTTGTTCCATGTCAAGTTCTAACTGTTGCTTCCTGACCTGCATACAGATTTCTCAAGAGGCAGGTTAGGTGGTCTGGTATTCCCATCTCTTGAAGAATTTTCCACAGTTTATTGTGATCCACACAAAGGCTTTGGCATAGTCAATAAAGCAGAAATAGATGTTTTTCTGGAACTCTCTTGCTTTTTTCATGATCCAGTGGATGTTGGCAATTTGATCTCTGGTTCCTCTGCCTTTTCTAAATCCAGCTTGAACATCTGGAATTTCACGGTTCACGTATTGCTGAAGCCTGGCTTGGAGAATTTTGAGCATTACTTTACTAGCATGTGAGATGAGTGCAATTGTACAGTAGTTTGAGCATTCTTTTGCATTGCCTTTCTTTGGGATTGGAATGAAAACTGACCTTTTCCAGTCCTGTGGCCACTGCTGAGTTTTCCAAATTTGTTGGCATATTGAGTGCAGCACTTTCACAGCATCATCTTTCAGGATTTGAAACAGCTCCACTGGAATTCCATCACCTCCACTAGCTTTGTTTGTAGTGATGTTTTCTAAGGCCCACTTGACTTCACATTCCAGGATGTCTGGCTCTAGATGAGTGATCACACCATCGTGATTATCTGGGTCGTGAAGATCTTTTTTGTACAGTTCTTCTGTGTATTCTTGCCACCTCTTCTTAATATCTTCTGCTTCTGTTAGGTCCATACAATTTCTGTTCTTTATCGAGCCCATCTTTGCATGAAATGTTCCCTTGGTATCTCTAATTTTCTTGAAGAGATCTCTAGTCTTTCCCATGGGGTGGCTCCTCTCAGGCGCCACCTCTGGCCTCAGATGTGGGTAGCTCCTCTCGGCCATTCCTGCGCCGTCACAGCCTGGCACTCTTGGCTTGTGCCCCTCACCTCGGACGTGGGGTAGCTCCTCTAGGCCGTGCTTAGTGTGCCGGCTGGTGGCAGCCACCTGCACTTAGTGCGCCGGCCAGTCGCAGCCTGTCCAAGGAACAAACGTCTTTTAATTTCAAGGCTATAGTCATCATCCACAGTGATTTTGGAGCCCAGGAAAATAAAGTCTCTCAATGTTTCCATTGTTTCTCCACCTATTTGCCATGAAGTGATGGGACCATCTGCCATGATCTTTGTTTTTAGAAAAGTGAACATGAAAGTCACTCAGGCATGTCCAGCTCTTTGCAACCCCATGGACTATACAGTCCATGGAATTCTCCAGGCCAGAATACTGGAGTAGGTAGCCTTTCCTATCTCCAGGGGATCTTCCCAACCCAGGAATGGAACCCAAGTTTCCTGCATTGCAGGCGGATTCTTTACCAGCGAGCCACAACGAAACCCATCCTGAGCTTTAAGCCAGCTTTTTCAGTCTCCTCTTTGACCTTCATCAGGAGGCTCCTTAGTTTCTCTTTGCTTTCCGCCATTAGGGTAGTGTCATTTGCATATCTGAGGTTATTGATATTTATCCTGGCAATCTTGATTCCAGCTTGTGTTTCATCCTGCCCAGCACTTTGCATGATGTACTTTGCATATAAGTTAAAAGAGCAGGGTGACAATATACAGCCTGAGGTACTCCTTTCCCAATTTTGAACCAGTCTATTGTTTCATGTCTGGTTCTAACTGTTGCTTCTTGACCTGCATACAGGTTTCTCAGTAGGCTGGTAAGGTGGTCTGGTATTCCCTTCTGTTGAAGAATTTTCCACAGTTTGTTGTGATCCACACAGTCAAGTGCTTTAGCGTAGTCAATGAAGCAGAAGTAGATGGTTTTCTGGAATTTTCTTGCTTTTTCTATGATCCGGTGGATGTTGGCAATTTGATCTCTGGTTCCTCTGCCTTTTCTAAATCCAGCTTGAACATCTGGAAGTTCTCAGTTCATGTACTGTTGAAGCCTAGCTTGGAGGATTTTGAGCATGATCTTGCTAGCATGTGAAATGAGTGCAATTGTGTGGTAGTTTGAACATTCTTTAGCATTACCCTTCTTTTGGGTTGGAATGAAAACTGACCTCTTCCAGTCCTGTAGCCACTGCTGAGTTTTCCAAATTTGCTGGCATATTGAGTGCATCACTTTAACCTTTGAAATAGCTCAGCTGGAATTCCATCACCTCCACTAACTTTGTTCCTAGCGATGCTGCCTAAGGCCCACTTAACTTCGCATTCTAGGATGTCTGGTTCTAAGTGAGTGATCACACCATCATGGTTATCCGGGTTGTTGAGATCTCTTTTGTATAACTTTATTTAAATCTGATGACTATCCTGAGTTAGGAAGTATTCTTCTGTTCATTTACAGGCCAGAAAACCCAAGCTGTGAAGAGTGAGAAATCTGGCCCAGTTGCTGGTTCTTGGCACTGGAGTTCTGCCTTGAGTATAGTATCTGATTCCAGAGTCTGTGTGTTCTCATCATTATGAGTATAATTAGTTACAACTTTAGTCCATTTTTTGTGGCTTCCTCTGTAGCTCAGATGGTGAAGAAACTGCCTGCCATGCAAGAGACATGGGATTGATGCCTGGGTGGGGAAGATCCCCTGGGGAAGGGAATGGCAACCCACTCCAGAATTCTGCCTGGAGAATTCCATGGACAGAGGAGCCTGGCAGGCTATACAGTCCATGGGGTTGCAAAGAATCAGAGGCAACTGAGCAGGCACACACATTAGTCCATTTAATTGTATATAAGTTGACTATTTTACCAGCAAAATTATTGCTTGTAGTACATTAATTTGTCTTTTAGCCTATGTGAAAGAAAACGCTCTTGAAGCATAGGCTTTCTCGTTCCCTGTTTTTTCCCCCTTTTTTGTTAAATTTCCTTCGCCATCAGCAACATAGGGTCCCTCTTCCTGTTTGATGCATTAGTGACCAAGGACCTCTCACTGCTAGGAATGGAACTGGAACAGCTAAATGTTTTAAACCTCAAGCTATAATTATACACATTAATCACATGAAAAGCCATGCATAACCTATGACTTTTGAGGTATATCTGAAAATGCAACTGCACAGTTTAAATTGTGACCCAAGAAAATGTCACTGCTGAGGGTGTTTCCTGTGTAGGTAAATGTTGTTGAAACAAATATAGCACCAAATTTTCTTGTTTATGTGGCTGTGTATATAATCCTTTTATTGCTTTCCTAAGACAGCAGCTCTTGTCTCAGGCTTTTCCACTATTCTTCCCTTTTAGCTCACAACCAGCTTCATGTACCCTCTACCCCCACTCACAAATTGGGCTTGTGTACCTCTGATGGTACTTATGCTAAGATGACACTTCTGATGGTGTCATCTTATCAGCATGTCTTTGTCTCCTGTGGTGGTAGTTTAGTCATTCAGTCGTGTCTGATTCTTTGGGACCCATAGACTGTAGCCCTCTAGGTTCCTCTGTCCATGGGATTCTCCCAGCAAGAATACTGGAGTGGGTTGCCATTTCCTTCTCCAGGGGGTCTTCCTGACCCAGGGATCAAACCTGAGGACACGTGTTTCCTGCAATTGGCAGCAGGGTTCTTCACCGCTGAGCCACCATGGAAGCCCTTTCCTCCTATGCTTGTTGATAATTGTTTTGATGATACTTCTGCTTATTATCTTAACCCTTCTTTAGTTCACTAGTCAGTCTGGTGAACATTTTCCAGTCTCATCGCATGGTCAGCTCACTAGTAGATTCATGAAAAGCTCAGCCTTGGTCTGGGAACTGAATGCTTTCATCTCATACAATGAACAGTGTTTTGTCACTTGATGATGGCTTCCCAGACAATTATAATGTATTTCTTCGTTGTTGTTTTTATATTTTTGTGTACAGCAAATGTCTCCAAACTTTTTTGATCATTCATTTCCATCAGCATATTTTGGGGGAGCAAGTATTAACCACATACATGTATATTTATTTATTAAGTATATACATATGCTGCCAGCATTAGCTAATAACTCAATTACACTATATGTTCAGGATGAAGTTCACTGTTGATGACAGTGGATATAAATCCACATTCAGAATCTTCTGGATGAGTTTGGTATTTTTTCAAGCCAAAATTTGGTTGAATTTATATTAATTTTGAAATGTAGCTGCCAAAAAACCTGATACTAGATGTGTCAGTTCTGTCATTTGCTTGTGGTTTCATTGCAAAGAACCCTGTGAAGCAACGTGGATATTTTCTATGAATTAGGAAATGACAACCCACTCCAGTATTCTTGCCTGGGAAATCCCATGGACAGAGGCAGGCTACAGTCTTTGGGGGTCACAACGAGTCAGACACGACTGAGCAGCTGAGCTCAATCATGAGTTTCATTAAGCCTAGGTAATATATTCAGTAACTTCTCTTAACTGAACCGAGCAAACTGCAATAAGTCATTACATGTTGACAGAGGTTGACTGAGTGGGACTACCACTGCTAACCCCTGAAAATGGGTAACTCCCACTTTTCCTTGAGGACATCTGTGCTGTTCTAGGCCAAAAGATCATTCCATGGACTGGGTGCAGGATCACTCATTATATGTATAAAATATGTAGAATATTAGTTTTTCTTTTTTGATTAGAACTAGGCATAAAGAGGGAGAAGGCAATGGCACCTCACTCCAGTACTCTTGCCTGGAAAATCCCATGGACAGAGGAGCCTGGTGGGCTGTAATCCATGGGGTCGCAGAGTTGGGCACGACTGAGCGACTTCACTTTCACTTTTCACTTTCCTGCATTGGAGAAGGAAATGGCAAGCCACTCCAGTGTTCTTGCCTGGAGAATCCCAGGGACGGCAGAGCCTGGTGGGCTGCTGTCTATGGGGTCGCGCAGAGTCGGACACGACTGAAGCGACTTAGCAGCAGGCATAAAGAGATGTCCCAACATTTTTTTCTCCTGCAACCCAAATGGACTGGGTTGACTTTAAATATAGTCACAACCTAAAAGTTGAGAGTTATATTTTATTTGGTGGGAATTTTTAGGACTTTAAGCCAGGGGAAACAGCATCTCAAGTGACCCTGAGAGAGCTGCTCCGAGGGTGGGGGGGAGGAGTCAGGTTATATAGAAGTTTCCAACAATAAGCAGGTGGTTTAAACATCAAAAGATTATTGTTAATTAAGGAAAACCAGATATCTCACATGTTTGAGAAAACTCTGGGAGTTGGTAATGTACAGGGAGGCCTGGCATGCTGCAGTCCATGGGGTGGCAAAGAGTTGGACACGACTGAGCAACTGAACTGAACTGAGGATATCTCACGTTAAGGAATTTAGTGCTTTTCTATATATAGGAAGATGCAAAAGTCTGGGTTCACTGAAATCACTTCTTTTATTTACATCTCAGTTATCTGGGGCCAGTATCCTGCATTTTTCGCATCTCCCCCCTCCCCCATTCTGCCCCTCCACCCCCCCCCCCCCCCCCACCCCCGCCCCAGCTCCTCAGTGCTCATCTAGGGAATGACTGCAGCCTGAGGGCTTCCTGGGGGCCCTCCTGGCTCAGAAATTCATATTTGGAGAGCCAAAATAGCTGATGGTTGTGACTCCATGGTTTATTGATATGGCAGGAAATAACTCCATTTCTCAACTTTGTACTTTCCTGGAATATACATACCCCTTGGATGCTTGGACCTCCTTTAGAAACTATCAGTTCAAGGAACAATCTCTCACATAGGCAAGGATTTTTCCATTTAAAAAGACCTACTCATTTCAGTTACTCAGCCATTTTATAGAAAGTGAAAGAGTTTTGAAATGAATTGTCTTTATAGAGATCCATAATTTGCAAGCAAAATACCCACTCTACAAAATGTGAAATATTCTAAGCAACAGCTGTGAGCATTTCAAACAAGCACTACTCTTTGACAGTTCAATTGTTGCCAAGGGAAACTGAGTTGGTTTTAAAATCTTCCCTGGTTTAAATTCTGCATTTACCCTTAATCAGAAATTGAGCAAAGAAGTACTGCATGGCTGGGACACTGAATTTTTCATGAAGACTGGTATGGGAAATTGAGATGTGGAAATGCAAGTTTCTTGAAGGTGGGAGGGAGACTGGAATTCTAGCCAGTTTTATAATGCTTAGGGGAGATGGAACTTTTCAGAGCACACACACACTACAGTGGCCAATCACCTGGAGCCAGTCGGGGAAGCCCGCTTCCATCTAAGAGCACCAACTTTTTCGGCTTCCTATATTTTTAATGACAAATTTTTTCATTCAAGACTCATTTTTGGGGATATGCATAGAAATTTGCAACACTTGAGTGTTAAACAACACAAACAAGAGAAATAAAAGCATTTCCTTTTCCTGCTGTTAGTTGTATGCATGGGACAGTTTTACTTACATGGAAAACATGATATAATGCCAAGTGGAAAAATTAAAAGTCTACAGAATGGAATACATAATCAATTTTAAAGAAGAAAATGCTGGAGAGAAGTACACCAAAATGCTAACAGTAGTTGTCTCTAGGTTGAATGATTATAAATGCTTTTTTTTTTTCATTTTCCAAATTTTGAACATTTGGTACCTTGGCATTTGTACTTCAGAATTTTTTTTTTTTCACCCTCTCAAAAGACAAATGTAGCATGCACTCGAACAGAGCAACGGTTCAAGAATATTCTCTGGTAATGCACCACTTCGCCTGTTCACTCAGTCGTGTCCGACTCTGCGACCCCATGGACTTCACCACTTGGCCTAGGGCTCACCAAGAATGCAACCATGTCTCTAAATATTTAATCACTTGTTCTAGCTAGAGTTAAGTGAAGCCTTCGCCACAAACTCTTTCGGATCCAACTTGCCAATTAAAAGCTCCCAAACTCCCACAGTTTGGAGCTGGGCTTCCCTGAGCTCTGTGCAGCGGGTTAGCCCAAGCGGCTGTTCTCAGTAAATGATCTCGGGGCTTAGAGACAGCGTTCCCACCTGCGCCCGCCACACCGACCTGGCCCCAACCAGGCTTGCAGCAGCTCCAGGGAGCTGACATTCAAAACAGAGGTTCAAGAAAAAGGAGACGAGGACGAGAGAGAATTCGAAGCGATATCCAACCCTTGGCCGGGCCCCAGGGGTTCGGATTTCGGTGCCAGGCCTCCCACAAGGTGGAGCGGAGAGCGACTGCTGGGCGTTTACGGCCGCGAGCCGCGAAGGGCCCATTTACACGAGCAGCGGCGCTGGTTCCCGTCGCGAGTGGACTACTCGAGCCCAGAAGGGCCAGTCTCGCGGCTGAAAGGGGAGCAATCGAGGGCCAGGGATTACCCGACCCTTGCCCTCGGAATCCTCAAGTTGCAGACGACCGCCGCCCAGAGGTTCCGCACTGCACAGAAACCCTTCGTATTTAAGTCCGCTACACACCTCCCGAGCTTTAGCAGCTCCAGTTAGGCCTAGTCGCTGCAGCAGCTCTTTTCATCGGCCTACCCTACGGTTTGGCGGAAGCGGCGGCAGCGCGGCCTGAGAACGCAGCTGCATCCGGGTTCTTCTCGCCTTAGTCCAATCCTCGGTCTCCTCTCTTCCCACCCTCCTGTTTCTCCGCCCACTCCCCGCCGCCAATCCGCGATCGGCTCTCAGCTCAACATGCTGACAGGCGAGTGAAGGCGGACGGCGACCAATGAAGCTTTGCTTCCCGTTTGAAGTTTCCAGTGAGTGGGCGCCGGAGGCGGGCGCTGCTGGCGAGAAGGTTCGGTTGCGCGTGTGCCATGGACTCAGCCGCCCGGTGATATTGACAATAGGAGAGAGAAAGGGGCATTGACGGGGACCCACCGCGGGTACCGAACTGAGGCTCTGGCAGCAGCGGCTCCAGCCCCAGCGACTCCTCCTCTTTCTCCTTCCTTCTCCTGCTGCCGCTGCGGCTTCAGTCTTCCTCCCTCCCTTCCCCCCTCCCCTCGTCGTCGCTTCTGCCGCCGGGTCCGAGGCAACGAGCAGAGGCGCCGCCCGCCGGGAATGTGAGCGAGGAGCCACCGGCGGAGCCGCAACGGGGTCGGTGCCGATTTGATGGGACGGGCCCGCGGGGGAGGATCGTGAGGCCGCTGCCGCCGCGGGAGCGCTGAGGTTCAGGTCCGGCTGTGAGGCCTAGAGGCGCCGCCGCCGCGGAACCGGAGGGACGCCGCGCCGGACAGCCGTCGCCCCGGGCTCCCTGCCGCTGTCCGGACCTCCCCCTGCACGTCCCTGTCCCGCCACCCGCCCCCGCTGCGGCCCTCTCTCCCGTCTCCCGCCCCTCCGAAACCCCAGATCATCTTTGGATTCTTCTCCAGAAGCTTCAAGGTAACTTCGTCCCTCCAGCCCCGCGGCTTGTCTGCTTCCTTTCCTCCTTGCTTGCCTCTTCCCCGTCCTCCTGGAGAACCGGCAGGGCACCGGCCTCGGGAAAGGCCTGGCCCGAGCTGGCGAGGGGTGCGGTGGGATGAGGTGCGGGAGAGAGAGCGCCGGTCCCACTTGTCTGATTTACCTGCAATTGCTTCTAATGTTGTCTCTCGTTCTGTTTGCCCCCTCCCCCCCTTTTTCTCCACCTTCCGGCACTGGAGGCGTATTCTTGTCCCCCTTTATCCACTGATGGAGGCGGAGGGGGGAGGAAAGGGGGATTGGTGTGGTGAGAAGGATTCTGTAGCAGCTTAGCTTCTCCAGGGCTTCGGGTGGTGGGGGGATGGGGTGGGTGGGAGCAAAGGGAGTATGAGAGCATCCCTACAGACCAACCCCTTGTCTGTCTTTCTCCTCCACCCCAGCACCCACTTTGGATTATCCTGAGCCTTGGAAATGCCCTGTGCCTGCTGCTCAGAGGATGATAAAGCTTGGGCGCTCTAGTTCGGGGCGAAACCTGTTTCCCCGGGCTTTGCACCGACCCGCTGCTACTGCACGTTCAGTTCTGCAGCGCTTTAGGGTTGAGATCCTTGACGTTTATCCTGGGCCGCGGGCATAAGGGTCAAGTGATTTAAAAAAAAAAAATTTTTTTTTTTCTTTTGCTACCAGTAACTTATCTCTAAGATGAGACGTGAAGAATAAAGGGGAGACAAAACGAGTGATGGAGAAACAGGATTTACGGAAATTTTGTGTTGTGAGGGTTACATGTAATCTAAATAACTCACATACCAGATTGGAAAAGAAAGCTGCCCCTAAATTTACAACATAAAAATGTGATGTGGAGCTTCTTGTAAATGCAGTCATTATGAATTTTTAAGTGATCTTACTTCTACAGTCATTCATGCTTTGCAATTATCTATCACATTGTAGTTGAGGCTAAATTAGGTAGATTGCAAAAAAACTTTTTTAAAAAAGAGCCAAACGGGACTTAAGCATCCCAAACCTCACCACTATAAGGTCTTGTTTGTTCTTGGTTTCTGTTTTTGTTATTTTTGCTCTGTCAAAATCCAGCTAATCCAGGTAACTTTATTTTCACACGTTCAGAAAGAAACTCCCTTACTCTTTTATTTAGAGGTTAAAAACCACTCATGTTATGTAGGGATGCCAGGTGAGTGATTGCATTTCAGCCTTTCCACTATGTGCCTTATTTCTATTCAAGACTGCCATTTATTTTACATGGGGCATGGTGGAGCCTCTGTGCCATGGAAATGAGGGCATCTGTTTAAATTGGTGAATGAAACTGAGCTTAATGCTTGTTACTTTTAGGAAATAGCCTTCATTTTAATAATTTGAGAAGGTTAAAGAAAATCTCAAGGAACTGTTCTGTTCCATTAGTTTGATGGAATGAAAATTAATATTTGAGGATGAACTTCAAGGGAACTCAACTTTGTTGTCTAAGTAAGCTGTGAATTTAGGTTCTACGTCAATTTTGATGCACGATTTCATCATAGTTTTTCAGCTTTAGTAACATCAGATGTCTTCTTTCAAAAAGACTTCTTTGAAATGATTTTAATTATGCCCTTTATGTGTTCTGTTTAAAGCAATCTAGCCTGTCTTCATTGGTGGTATGGTGTCGTTTATCTTACCTAGGATATTGCATTAAAAAGTCATGCCTTGTTAGTTCAGAAATTGTAAATTTCACCTTGCTGTGATCCATTGGTGTAGATTCTTGAAGTACCATAAGGATTTCAACTCCAGAGCCCATTCATAGTATTAAATATCTTGGGAAAATGTATTGATGGAAGTTTTCCAGTTGCAGAATACCTCCAAAATTAATTTAGGATCTCAAGATGAGAAGAGCTGTGCAGTTAAAAAATGAGTACAGGGCTTAGAAGAGTTTTTTCAGGTATAAATGAACATCTTTACTGCATATTGTAGACGCAGCACAAGGCATTAGCGTTACAATATTGTTTATATAGTACTTATATTCTATTTTCCACCAAGTTTTTCTGTTTTCCCATTGAATATAGAACTGTTAATTGATTTTATTTACTTTTTTTACCCCATATTCACATTTTCAAAAAATGTGTGTGGGGATTTTAGAATTTGTGTAACTCACTAGTTTGCTTCCACCTTGGGGGTATGTGGATGATACTTCTTTCTCTTCAGTAGGGATATGTCCTCAGCACCAACTACTCCTCCATCAGTGGATAAAGTAGACGGATTTTCTCGGAAGTCCGTCAGAAAAGCCAGACAGAAGAGGTCGCAAAGTTCCTCACAGTTTAGGTCTCAAGGCAAGCCTATTGAGTTAACACCTCTGCCGCTGCTAAAAGGTAAGGCTCATGACCAGGTGATGGATTCCTTTTCAATTGATCTTTTTATATCTGTATATAATTTTCTTTTTGTAAGTTCCATATTTGTTAAAATTCTTTGTTGGAAGTTGAAGGAATGGACTTTTCAAACATGTTTTAGACAAGTTACTGGTCTGTGACCAGGTATACCCACTCCCCCTTTTAGAGGGCTCAGTTGAACCTACATAGCCATGGACAGATGAAAAAAAACTTATTATTAGGAGTATCTCTAACATTGGTAAATAGAAAAACTGAACGCTACAGAAACTTTAAGATGTCTGGGTCTGTGTTTTTCTTTTTTGCTTTTGTTGAGATTTAGATGTATACGTTGTATGCAATGACACCTATAAATTGTATAATCTTAATCACAGGAAGTAGTAGAGGATATGGTACCATTAACTTACATATAGAAAATGATACTTGAAATAATTCATTTTTTCAAATTGAGAAAAAATGGTCAGTAATTGATTACACACATTCTTGTTTTCAGATAGTACAAACAGGAAATGGATTTGATGATCATTCTTGTTTGTGGAATTAATTATGGATAAGTTCTTATGAGAACTGTTTTTTTCTAAATTAGTCTTTATTCTCAAAGGAAATTAAAAAACTTGGTTTCCTTTAAGCTCAAAGGAAATAAAAAACTTGGTTGCTAGTTAGTGCACATTTATTTCTATAATGATTTGTGAAATTGTTACCAAGGTATTATAAGAAAGGTATCATAAGAAAAGCTGGAGTGGGACTAGAAAATGTAGCATAGGATATGTTAAGCTTCTGTTTTTCCCATAGGAATTTATGCTTATGTTTTTCCCAGTGTAAACTTGAAGTTGGTGGACATGAAATGAATATTGATTACTGTAGAGATGATATATCTACAGTAATCAATATATATATATCTACAGTTATCAATATATATAACTGTAGAGATGATATATCTATAGTTAATAAGGATGAGCTCATATGAGTTTGGTGGAGAAAATTTTTGACTAAAGATTTTGCTGGTAAAAGTGAAAATAGTCTTTATAAGACTTCGAAAGAAAAATGAAAGAAAAACTTGCTAGGGATAAAAGTAGCCATGCTTGAACTACAAAGTTGGGAGGTATATTTGGGTTCTTTACTAAATTATTTAGTCTGAAATGGACAGGTGATAACTACTATCATCTCTGTCTTGCAAAGAACTTTATTCTGAGGAAGCAGTTTAAACTTTCTTAGAACAGATTTAAACTTTGTTATATTAATTTCTTGGGGTCCATGGTAAACATTTAAATTGGAATTTAACTGACCACTCAGAGCCATGATGCTGGTTTTGTGAGTAGTGAAAGAGGCATGCATGAAGCAGATTTGGCTCATGTTTCAACACTTTGTTGTTTCTTAACTTATTTAAAAAAATGTGGTAAAATATATATAACATAATATTGATCATCTTACCTATTTTTAAGTATGCATTAAGCATGGCATTTACCTTTGTGTTGTGAAGGCATCCATCCCCATCTCTCATCTCCAGGACTTTTTCATCTTTCCCCAACTGAAATCCTGTGTCCATTAAATAAATACTGCCTCCCCATTACCTCTGCCCCTAACCTCTTTGCAGCCCTCATTCTACTTTCTGTCTATGAATTTGAATACTTTAGGTATCTTGTGTAAGTGGAATCCTACAATCTTTGTCTCTCTTGTGGTTGGCTTATCTTGCTTAGTGTAATGTCCTGACGATTCATCCATGTTGTAGCATGTGTCAGAAGTTCTTTCCTTTTTAAGGCTGATTAATATTCCATCACACACACACACACACACACTCACGCACACAAAACTTACGTTTTTACATCTTTTGGTATTGAGAATAATGCTGCTATGAACATGGGTGTATAAATATCTATTTGAGTCCTTGTTTTCACTTCTTTTGGGTATATACCCAGAAGTGGAACTACTAGGTCATATGTTTAATTTTTTGAGTAATTGCCATGCTGTTTTCCACAGCAGCTGCACCATTTTACATTCCTAGCAGGAATGTAAAATGCCCAAGGGTTCTTCCAATTTCTACACATTCTCACACTTACTCTTTTCTTTTTTTGATAATAGCAATCATAATGTGCATAAAGTGGTAGTTATTGTGGTTTTTATTTCCCGAATGATTAGTGATACTGAGCATCTTTTCATGTATTTATTGGCTATTTGTATTTCTTTTTCTCATGTTTTAAACGTAGTCCAGTAGTACTGAAAATTTTCAAGATTTCTGCTCTCCAAAAATGTGATTTTTGTGAACTTGTATATTTTGCCAGCATAGGAGCATTGGAGAGCAACAGGATCATATAATACTAGATACACCTGCAAGCTTAATTCCAGACGGACTAAAAGTGATTCTTGTGTAATAAGCGTGTTTTGGGAAAATACTTAGGAAGCATTCCGTAAGATAGATTTCCATAGCTGTAGAATAACAAAGAAGTAACAGTCATTTACAGATTTTAGAAATGTGTGTATGTTCTTGATGATTATAGTGAATGTAGAGAGTTTGTTGAATGACATTTGTTATTCTTACAATGGATTAACTTTTGTTTGTTTGCCTTCTTACAACTTTAGGAAGTGGTTTATGAACATAATGAAAATGTAAGATGAATTTCTTTTCTTATTTTGCCATTTCCTTAGGAAAAACCAGAATAAATTATATATGCATGCCAAAGGCTAGCTACTGATTTAATTTTCTATAGAATTGTTTTGACTAACTTGGAAGGCTTGAGTTAATTTTATTTGAGGGTGTAATATAAAGTACAGTTGAATTTTGGGGGTTGCTTTAAAGAATAAAGTAAAAACATGTCCTTAAGGTCTTTAATTTTAGGGGAGTTTGAAAATGGAAATTGTATAAACATCGTAATTATGAAACATTTTTAACATAATTTTTGAAAGCTCAAAAATTAGGTATTCATTAATGATCACTTATTTTGTGTGTTTGCCCTATAAAAATGTTTATTATAGACATCATAGTATTTGACTGACTTGGCTCAGATGGTAAAGCGTCTATCTACAATGCGGGAGACCCGGGTTCGATCCCTGGGTTGGGAAGATCCCCTGGAGAAGGAAATGACAATCCACTCCAGGACTATTGCCTGGAAAATCCCATGGACGGAGGAGCCTGGTAGGCTGCAGTCCATGGGGTCGCAAAGAGTCGGACACGACTGAGGGACTTCACTTCATTTCATAAGTAACACTACCATTATTGCTTAGCATTTTAAAAGTCTCTTTATTTGCAGAACTGTAAAAATGTGAAAGGAAACTTTCATCTCTTTTGCTCTTTTTCTAATAGGTGGGGTTTTGAAATTTGTATCAGTGATTTTATTTTCTGCAGAAAGCAACACCAGCACATAGTTCTGTCTGTGTTAATATATTAGAGTGACCTGGCTTTTCCTGCAATTGTGAAATTGCAGGATAGACCTTGACATATAGACATCTGAATTTTGTCCATGAAGTACTTCTGAAAGTATTTTCAGAAGGTCCTAAAGTTTTTAAGCTTGAAGGACTTTTCCTCATTTTCCTGGTAAGGGAAATTCAGTAGAGGTTGAGTACCTTATGAGCGTCATAAGAAAGTAAAGACTTCGATGCTTTCTGGGTACCTGCACAGCAGGACATGAAGCAGACTTTGACAGGTACCTAGGACGAGATAAACACTTAGGCAGATACACACACACACACCCATGAATAATAATTGCAATAATAATAATAACTACTAGGAGTTATTATCTGGTTAAGTGGTTTATGTTCTCCACCCACTCCTTATTTCCTTCTCTTTTTAACTTTAAACGATTATATAAATTTAGATTTGAGGGAAATGTTTTTGAAAACTACCACCTTTTTGAAAATGTGATTATAATGAAAGTGGCATCATTGTTGCTAGGCTCACAATTCATCATACGTCTCTGAGGCATTTTGCTTATAGTTTGAACAGTTGGTATCAAACATTCCAAAAACTTTGATGCCTGGAGGTGCTGTTCAGCAGAAAGAAACTCTTTGCCTCTTGATATTGAAACCTTTAGATGGGTAACATTTCTGTGACACTCATTCTCTGATTTTTTTTTTTAACTTTAGGCTTATGATTCAGCATACATTTTTATTTTATAGGGTGACAGTTTGTAAGGACTTAAATAATTTCAAGTTAAAATTAGTTTTTGTGCTTTTGAAATTGTTAGATGGGATAATTCCTCTCTTTCATTTGTATCTGGTTTGTGTAGTGTATAGGAAAATGCAGATAGAATTCCCAGTTTTTATAACGATTTAGGGCTCTAAACTGTATTTATGATGAGAATGATCGCCTAAGAAATAGTGTCCTTGATTTTAGTGTTCACCTTCCTCTGTGGAGGTTATGTTGCAGTGTTACATGGGAGGAGGTACATAAGCTTTATTTCCTGCAGGAGTTCTAGCTAACTTATAGCTTTGTTGCCCAGGGCAAGTGAGTTAACTTCAGAAAGCTTGGTTTCCATATCTATCAAATGGGAATGATAATAAAAATCAAGAGATATGGCAATACCACATCCAATACATTACTAACTATTGTCATTTAACGGAGATTTCAGAAGTTAGATATGAATAATGTGAAATTATTATTTGACCTTTTATATTTTCATAGCAAAAAGTTGAAACTGGAAATTTCTCTGAAAATTAGGAAACAAGAGCATAGTTTTGTGGTCATGAACCTCTTTCAACCCCCAAATATGAAGAAACAGTGTGCAAATATGTTGACTTTAGTAGACTAGTTATTTTAAATATCTTTATCTGAAGATTTTTTTACCTTCTGTATTGCTATCCTGCCACATATTTGAGTGTAATGCTTTTTTATTTTTTAACTTAGAAGTGTTTTGAATAGATAGTAGAGTTATATGGTTCAAATTTTGAAAAATACAAAAGGATATGTAATGAAAAATCTTCCTTCCAAGTTGGTTTTCCTAGTTAGTTCCCCTTCCCAGAAACAGGCAGCCATAATATACTTGTATTGTAGGTATAGGCTTTTTTAAACCCTTGATTTAATTTGAAATGCACTGAACAGACTGAAATTATATGCACATTTTATATGCATATGTCCATTTTTTTAAAAATTGGAAGATTGTATAGTATTTTTCAAATTCTTGAAGGGGTATTGGAATCAAAAAAGGTTAAGAACCATTGATCTAGTGATCTAGTTTGTACCTTAGATTAGTGATGTATATTCTTTATTTTCTTTTCCATTATGGTTTATTACAAGATATTAAATATAATTCCCTGTAGGGCCTTGTTATTTCCCTGTTTTATAGTAGTTTAAATCTGCTAACCCCAAACTCCTCTAATTTATTAACCCCCTCCCTTTCCCCGCTTTGGTAACCATGAGTTTTTCTTCTATGTCTGTGAGTCTGTTTCTGTTTTATAATTTGTAATTGATGTATATTCCTTAGGCAACTAAATTGTAGTGTGTGTGTATGTTATGTGTGAATGGTTTTTAAAAAAATAATCATAAGCTTTGCTTTTGAACCAGAGAACATCTGTAAGTTAATAGGTGTTATGTTCAGCTTTGCAGCCTTTGAAGCAATGTGGTAATATTTTTCTTTGGGAGAAGAAATTATAAGATTTTGCACAAAACCAAATCTCAAATTACACTGTTATCATGTGTGAAAGATTACAGTAGTTGTAGTGAAGAGGTATTTCATTCACTTTTAGGTGGGAATTTATCTATCTTTCTTTATACATATATGTATAAATCTCTGTGTGTGTGTGTGTGTGTATATATATATATATATATGTATATCTGTATGTGTATATATATAGCTAACTATGTCTATATCTATCCTAATAGTCTGTTTCTGTAGAATAGAGAAAATTCCCATACAGAGTCTTACGTGGGCCAATATAAATTGAGAGTAAGCATTCTTGATTTGTGAATGATTTAAAAGTAGAGTGGCAGCTTGCATTTATATTCATCCCATCTGAGTATGATAATTACTGCTTAATTCTTAACCTAGGGTTCATGGATTTCTGTTTGGGGATAGGGTGTATGTGTTATAGACGGGCTTCAAGTTTCTAAGAACCTCCTAAAATTTTATGTAAAGTTTCTGTGTATGTGCATTTTTTTGGGGGGGGAAGACAGAGTTCATTGCTTTCATCAGATTCTCAAAAGATTTAGCATAATCATTACTGCTCTTTCCCCAGAGTTAAGAGCTTCTGGCTTACACTAAAAGATTGGGAAATTGTTATTATTATTACGGTTTTTCCTGTGTATCAGGTTAGCTTTGTGTGTGCACAGATGCATTGGATACTTATCAGTAAATATTGTAAGCTTTAAACAGAATTCATCATAAAGTGGGTCTCTCCAGGATATAACCCATCCAAGAAATAAAAATGAATTAAATTGTGAAATAAAACCTCTCATAAGGTGAGGTGGTCCTTTTCTACTTAGAACTTTCTTCTCTGTGTATTATTCTTCAAATTTCAGCTCAAATGGGACCTTCTTACGGACCATCCTGCATCACTTTAAAAAATAATCTTTGACATTTTTATCATTTTATTGTTTTTTAGCATCATATTTATAACCTGAAATTATTTTATCTTTGTTCACTTGTATGTTATCTGTTTCTCATCACCCATGAGAATGTAATCTTTAGTGTGAATACCTTGTTTCACTTATCTCTAGGGCCTAGACCAGTTTGCCTCATACATAGTTGGTATTCAGTAAGCATTTGTTAGCAAATGAATGAACATTGTTAGATCACAATATTGAGATTATTAGTAATAGCAGTATAGACATTTTTTTTCCTTTCTAAATATTAAAATTCTTCCCCTCAAATCCAGGCCATGCAGATTTTAACTAGTAATTTACACAAAATAGTAAACTTGTTTAATGAAGATTTTTCAGTTTTAAAGGATCAAATTGCTAAGTGTTCACTTAAAATGCTGAGAATGGGTTTATGTTCTGTGTAATTCTGCTTGTTTCAGGTTAAAAACAGAAGTGGTATCTTGTGGAGAGAGAATAGAGTGGATTATATGTAAGGTAGACTAAGAGTCATTCCTTTTACTTAGGGGATTCATCACTTTGATTTTGCACAAGTTAAGATGTTAAGTACAATGAAATTTCTTTTCTCTGCTGGAGTTTGGGGACTGAATTATAAGCTGATAAGATCATCAGATGTTCTTTCTTAATATAGTTTGAGAGAATATCTGATTTATAATGGACTTTCAGAGCAGTGTTTTATGGTCAAATTTTCTCATCTTTAAAACTTTCATTTTATAATAATGTTAACTCTTAATATTAATTAGATTTTGTAGTACTTGAAAAAGAACAGTAAAATTTCCCCATATTCCATAAAGGCTAACTAAAGTAATTCTTTTATTTGTTTGCCAATGACATTCTCTTTTACCACTTAAAAATACTTTTCTACTTTTGGTATTGTAAGATTTTATTTAAAAAACCAGGGATCTTATTTTTATTTTGTAGTACAATTAGGCATAAAGAACTTAAGCATATGTTAACTGTATATTATTATTGTTACCTAATATATAAAATTATATACATAACATATGTTACTTGAGGGAGGCAGTTACCCTCCCTGATGTAAGAATGGTCTCTGGGTCACACACACGGAGGTTTGAATTCCAGGTCCTTCACAGCCATGTGACTTCTGAGTATTGGCTTTATATCTTCAAAACTGAGAGTGTATTAGAACCCATCTAAGAGAGTCAGATTAAGTACCATCAGGCAGGTAAAACATTTTGCTCAGTGCTGGGGACATTGTAGGAATTGAAGAGTATTAACTATCACAGTTATGGTAAGAACTGCGTAGTGGAAAATGCTTACCAGTGTTTTCAGTTGGATTTTTTATTTAATTCATTACATGGATTATTTCCACTTAGGTAGAAAGATATGCAGTGAGTGGAGCTATGAGAATTACACTTTAAAAGCAAAAGAGGGAACTGGTTCTTGTGGAACAATCTCAGCATTATTGTTGTCAGTTTGAAACCAACTTCTCATTTCAGGAGTAAGGAAGATGGCTAATGTGATTATTTTCAAGGGAAATTCCATTTGTGGAGAGTTACCCAGGAGAAACTATTGTTAGGTAAACTAATTTTGGAAGCTGTCTAGTAGGACAGGATTTACAAACTTTTTTTGTGATCGCTTACTCCTGTCAGTAAAAGTAACATGTATTTCTGTTTATATATTATATATATATGTGCTATTATGTAAATATGTAATGCGCGTTAAGAACATACACAGACGTAGAAAATTAAAAAGGATGATACTGAAAAATATAATGTGTAGATGTTCTTAATACTTCGTTTTTTAACCTCCTTTTCCCTTGCCCGCCCTCCCAGCACATTCACTGGCCTTGACATCTCTTTATTTTGATGTTTTGCTTTAAAGAGAGAACCTTCTTTTTAGGTTTTGAGCCTTGTTAAATTTATAGCATTTTGTTTTGAGCCAGAAAGAGTTGACACTGAACCCAGATGTGGAGAGTTGAATGTGAACACTTCTTTCTTTATCTTCTTGAGGTTTTTGTCCAGGCTTTTGAGTTTATTGCACCTTAAAGAAACAAAATCTAAATGGACGATATTGCCAGTTTGAATATTGTAGATGGTTCCTTGTTGAGGGCTCTTTGCTGTTGATGGGTAGGTTTCAGAGGGCTCGTGAATTTAACCCTCGTGAAATTCCAGGCAGTATTTTATGTCTCTGTGCAGATTGACATTTTTCTGGGCATAGGGTTTAGAGTGTTTATCAGATTCTCGAAAGGAGTTTCTCCCAAAGGCTAACTAGCAACCATTGCCTTGGGTAGTGGGTGTCCATTTGCTTAGAGCAGAAAGAGAGAGAGTTTGTCATATGACCCCTTTCTATAGAAGGGAGATCTCATGTCAAGAGATTTCTCCTGCCTGTGTCTTCTGATTTTTAATTCTTTTTGGTATCAAACAGAATTTTAAAAGATGTTTGAAGGTAGAAGTTGCTACGTGACTCCAGTGTGGTTGGTTGGAAAATTTTTGATCAGTGTCTTTTGAAAAATTAAGATGAATGAATGTAACTGCCATTGGTAAAATTGAGAGTGCCTGTAAAACAGCATTTTCTCTGGAACAGTATTAGACCAGGAAGAAGTTGGGTGGAGAAGCTCAGGTTATCTTTGCTGGTGAAGAAATAATTTAATAACCGATGAAGCAGAAGAGAAGCACTCTCTCTTGGTTCTGCCCTATGCCGGGCGACGTACCACAGGGTGTTGCATTGACGCTTTGCAACAACACGAAGAGCATGGGATGTTTGCCTTTGGCAGAGGGTAGAGAGAGCCCGAGTTGGGGCCCCAAGCCCATCTGGTTTCAAAGCCGAGGCTTCCTCCATTATATGCATTAGTGGCGGATGAACACAGGTGGGCCCTGGACCTAACAACTTTTTTGCTCATGCTATGCTAAGATGACTTCCTAAGTGAATCATCTTACTGCCTCTTGTAAGAACCCTGAAAATTGTGAGGAGATGAGGTGATGAGAAAGAGAAGCAGAGAATAGAAGAGCAGGGAGCCGCCAGGCTGACAGGAGCACTGTGGTGATGGAGAAGAGTTGAGGAATAGTAGCATGCCTCCCAGACTCAGCTGCTTGGAAATGTCAAGGCAGTGCCACCAAGAGGCGGACAGAAAGGGTAGCTGTTACCTCATGGTGGCAGGGAGAGGGAAGATGCCTCTCTGGACCCCTGTTGTCACTGTCACCGTGAAGTCCAGATAGTTAGAGTTTGATAAACAGGTAGCACTCTTGCCATGGTGGTTTTTTTTTTTTTTTTTCTTTTTCTGGCTGCACAGTGGCATGTGGGATCTTAGTTTCCTGACCAGGGATTGAACCTGCACCCGCTGCAGTGGAAGGGTGGAGTCTTAACCTCTGGACTACCAGGGAAGTCCCTGGCAGTGTTTTTTTTTTTTTTTTAAACCATTCATCTTCCCATCTTTGGGAACTAGCATATTGTAGCAAAGGGTCTTGGGTTCAAGCCTGGGTGATAATTCTAGCTTTGTGAATTGAGATCAGGTATTTAACCTCTTTGGAGCTTCAGTTTCCACTTTTGTAAAGGGGGACTCGTACATCCCAAGGTGGTTGTGAGGAATGAGATAGTGTGGGTAAACTGCTAATGTGTGGTTGGTGGCTTAATAAATAGTCCTTTGCTTGCTTTCTGTTTGCCATTGATCTTTCTTTGAGTCACTCCTGTGGGCCTCCATCATGTTTCAGAGTACACAGTGTTGTGAAGGAAGAGATCTGGCAAAATTCCATTCATTTATGTAGGCACCATGAAAGACTTTTTGTCTTTTTTAAAAAATTTATTTATTTTTAATTGGAAGTTAATGGCTGAACAATGTTGTATTGGTTTCTGCCATGCATCAGTGTGAATCAGCCATAGACACACACATGTCCTCTCCCTTTTGAACCTCCCTCCCACCCCATCCCACTTCTCTAGGTTGTCACAGACCACTGGGTTGAGCTCCCTGCACCATACAGCAAATTCCCACTGGCTATCTGTTTTACATATGGTAATATATATGTTTCAATGCTGCTCTTTCAATTTGTCCCCCATGTCCCCCCAGCTGTATCCGCAAGTCAAAAGACTTTCATCTTAAGGTGAGGTTACATCTTAATATAATTAATTTGTGGTTACCAGTGTCTGGAGCATGGTTCAAAGTAAAACATTAAAGCATGAAAAAGAACTTGGAGAAAATTGGGACTTGCTACCATTTCAGGAAAAGTGCTGTCTTCTGACAGGAAAGATACAGGCTTTGTAATTAGCCTTTCATTGAAACATGCCCAGAAGACCCCCTCCATTGAGAGGTTGCACCTTAACCATACCTGATAAGGGTATACAGTGAGGGTTCAGCGTGGTTCCAGGCTCCCAAGGACCTCTCGGTGTATTCTTACATTAGCAGTTTGGAAATCAAGGCCAGACTGTACCTTCCACATTGTAAACTTGTAACACTTTTTTTGAATGAGTATTTTGAAATTTAAGGACATTTGTAGCAAAAATGATGCTTCTTTTAAGGGTCAGAAGGCTGTTTCAACCTTTGACTCATCAAGTTAAGTTTTTAGAAAGTTATAGTGATGAATCAGAAGGACTGGTGTTTTACCTTAATTTGTGAGCAAAAGTCAAAATGACTTGAAAGCACATTGATACAAGGGACTTTCTAAAAGTTAAAGGAAGTTTCAGTACTCTCCATTCCACCTTGTCTTCCATGCATCCATTTATGTTTCCCTCTTCAGCTACATCTACACGTGATAGAACCAACTGTTATTTTTAATGGTACCTAGTGATTTAGTAAATGGCAACCCACTCCAGTATTCTTGCCTGGACAATTCCATGGACTGTAGCCTACCAGGCTCCAGGCTACCGTTCATGGGATCGCAAAGAGTCGGACACGACTGAGCGACTTCACTTCTCACTTCAGTGACTTAGAAGGGCTTTCTTGGCGACTCAGAGGTAAAGACTCTGCTTGCAATGCAAGGAACGTGGGTTCGATCCCTGGTTGGGGAAGATCCCTGGAAAAGGAAATGGCAACTTACTCTAGGGCTTCCCTCATAGCTCAGTTGGTAAAGAATCACCTGCAATGCAGGAGACCCTGGTTCGATTCCTGGGTTGGGAAGATCCTCTGGAGAAGGGATAGGCTACCCAGTCCAATATTCTTGGGTTTCCCTTGTGGCTCAGTGGGTAAAGAATCTGCCTGCAATATAGGAGACCTGGGTTCCATCCCTGGGTTGGGAAGATCCCTGGAGAAGGGAAAGGCTACTCACTCTAGTATTCTGGCCTGGAGAATTCCATGGACTGTATAGTCCATGGGGTTGCAAAGAGTTAGACGTGACTGAGTGACTTTCACTTCACTAGTGTTCCTGCCTGGGAAATTCCATGGACAGAGGAGCCTGGTGGGCTACGGTCCCTGGGGTCCCAAAGAGTCAAATATGACTTAGGGGCTCAAAACAACAGCAGCAACAACAGTGATTTAGAAATAAAATACATCTCACTTTAAGAAAGGATTCACTGGTGGCTCAGATGGTAAAGAGTCTGCCTTCAGGGTGAGAGACCCAGGTTTGACCCCTGGGTCAGTATGATCCACTGGAGAAGGAAATGGCCTGGAAAATCCCATGGATGAAGGAGCCTGGCAGGCTACAGTCCATGGGGTCACAAAGAGTCGGACATGACTGAGCAACTTCTCTTTTCTTTTCTTTGCTATGCTAAGTTACTTCAGTCGTGTCCTACTCTGTGCGACCCCATAGACGGCAGCCCACCAGGCTCCCCCGTCCCGGGGATTCTCCAGGCAAGAACACTGGAGTGGGTTGCCATTTTCCTTCTCCAGTGCATGAAAGTGAAAAGTGAAAGGGAAGTCGCTCAGTCGTGTCCGACCCTTAGCATGGACTGCAGCCTACCAGGCTCTTCCATCCATGGGATTTTCCAGGCAAGAGTGCTAGAGTGGGGTGCCATTGCCTCCTCCTCCTTTTCTTTAAGAGAGCTTAAAGATGTTTTAATCAATAACAGTTAAGATGAAGTTCTGAAACTCAGTCACTTCAGTCTGGGATGTGACTGGATCTTGGAGATCTGTCTATAACTTTTCAGGTATGAGGAATCTTGGCATAACCTTTGGCTGTTGAGAAAAGCTTGTGCTTTCCTACCTAAACTTAGTTATTTCTTAAAGATTTGAATAGAGCTATATTTTTTTGTGTTTAGACTTATAACTTAACATTGTAAAAGGCATTTTAGCTAATGGTGGAATTTATTTAGGCATTTCTGGTTTAGTGGTATGTTCTAGAAATGGTGTATACTTTAAATACCCTTGGCTTAAGAGTGGTAGGTCCTGTACTCATGCTCTTGAATTTCGGTGAGATTTGAATGAAATAAATTGTGTGCAGGTATTTTTCAATGTGTATATGAAGCAAATACCTGTGAAAGAGTCTGTATTTGACCTGGCTAAATCAGTCACATCCAAGGGACTTAAATTCTCATATTTGAAGTTGTTTTGTGGGCTGTTTAATTCATTTTGTTCATTTATTCCTTCATTCATTCATCAGATTTGTACTTTGTGGTGTGATGTACCAGGCACTGTCTTGGGAACATGGTGATGAGCAAAAGAAGAAGACTGATGAGGTGCTTCTTCTCAAAAGGTCATTGTAGCTGGAGGTCAGAGACTGATGGAGCTCTTCAGGTTGTTGGGCCAAATAATTCAGGCTAGGTTAAAGTTTGTCCTTGATCCTGAGGATATTTGTTGTCTGTTGTTGTTTAGTTCTGTGACCCCATGGACAATAGCCCGCCAGGCTCCTCTGTTCAAGGGATTTCCCAGGACATTTCCTTCTCCAGGGGATCTTCCCAACCCAGGGAATGGGAATCTGCAATGGCAGGCAGATTCTTTACTATTTAGCCCCCAGGGAAGCCCAGGGGTATTTGTACATAGCTGTAAATATACAATGATAGAATATATACATCACCCATAAATAAACCTCCTACTCAGTCAGTCACGAGGAGTATTTTCCCCTCACGTTTATATATTCCCTTTAAAAAAAAAAGTCATTTATTTGTTTGGCTGTACTGGGTCTTGGTTGTGTCATACGGGGTCTTTTGTTGCAGCCCACGTACTCTCTAGCTGTGGTGCTCGAGCTCTGGAGCACACTGATTCAGTAGTTGCGGCTTGTGGGCTTAGTTGCCTTGCAGCATGTGGGGATCTTCCCGGGCCAGGGTTCGAACCCGTGTCCCCTGAACTGGCAGGCACTGGACCACTAGGGAAGTCCTTCATGTTTAAATATTCTTATGTTATGCTTTAACTTTTTTTTTGTTACATGTGATGATTAATAGCACTGTAATTATTTTGAGGTAGTCTTATTATTGGAGTTGGAATTTTATAAAGTTCTTTTTCTTGTCATGGTAACATCATGCTTGTCATTTCTGACACTGAGGTTTCTTTGAAAACAAACCACTTAATCATTACTTGCTTTTTAAAAATTTTTACCAGTTTACTTTCAGACTATAAACATGAAATGTACAAAACGGAAAAAAGTCCATTTAAAACTAAATAAAGTCCACTTGTAGGTCCAACTACATGCTCTATAGATGGCACTGTGTTATTAAAGTGTGTGGTTTTAAGTTTTCATGTTTTAATTCACCCTTATGAACTGCTGTTTGGAATAGTGGGGGACATAATACAGTAGATTTAATTCATTAATAGAAGAAAGGTTTAGAAAGATTAGAGCTAGATGTACTGTCAACACCACTTGAAGCTCATTAAATGAGAATGTAAGCAACAGTGAACCACAGTTAGGCAAAGCAATTAACACCGGTAAGCATTATGGTTACTGTGAAGATTGGGAAAAACAAATAATGGAAAGTATTTTAAATTTGACAGATTGAATGAAGTTAAAAATTGAATCCACCTCTTTATCACTTGCTAATTTTAAAATTTCCCAAGCTATTATGATTTAAATTATTGGGTGTTATCTGTGCTGCGTTCTGTGGGTGGTGAAAATTGAGTGGAGTGAGTGCTTTTCAGTACCAGTGCTTGAAGCAAAACTGGATTTGTGATAGTTTGTGATGTCTCAGACTCCGACTTGTGGGAGTGTACAATAGAATAAATAAAAGAACTGTAGAGTTTGGAGATTTTGACAGTCAGAGCTTGAAGGACCACTCTTGTGCATCAGTGGTTAATGAATTTCAAAATGATTTTAGAATCAATGTACACTCCTCTAAGTGCAAATCTATATTTAATGTTAGCATGCTCTTGGTGAAATTATATTTCTTTGCAGTTTTACTTACTGGAATATTTTCTTTTACTTGTTAAAATAACACTTTACCTTCATATATTTCCTGGCTAGAAAGACACCCCCTTTTTATTCTGTACTATCTCTTAAGGGAATAATTTCTTCACATCAGAGCATTGTAGTTAATAATTGATACTCATTTCTCCATAAATACAAGGATAATTGTGTGGTTATTTGCTCTGCTTGGTGAGATAGTTGTAATGTTTTGCTTGACTCATGTGGAAAAGATGAGAGATCAAGAACTTCTCCACAGGATGGTTTTGAGTGTTGAAGGAGTTAATTTAGCTAATGCTCTGAGTAGGGCCCACCTCATGCCAAGTATTATATAAATGTTAGCTAGCTTTGTCATTGTTGTTACTGTTATTATCATTTATTTATAAATAGTACTGAATTGTATCTTAAGGCTTGGGTTTCAGTTGAATCCTGTGAAGATGATCTATTTTTGTATATCATGTTTAGGAAGTGGGTGTTTTGTTTTTTTAAATCTATTTAGTCTATACATAGACAAAATTGTTTAAGCGAAACAGTGTATTAGTAAATGTATTACATTTACTAATGAACTTTAAAGAACATTTAAAATGAGTTTTTGAGTGAAGAAATATTTGGAAGCTGTAAAAAAAATACGATTACTGAACCCAAGGACTAGTCTAGCCAAGAGTGAGCTGCATTGCGTTACGATGGATGCTGAAGCGTTGTGCTCACCTGTCTTCCCCAGCTGGTGTGCTCGGTGCTCTGAGGAGAGGGAGGCTTGCGGAGTTGCATATGTGTGATGACACTGAACACTGACATGTGAAACATCAGGAGGGACTGTAGGTGGTTGCTAAATGGAGTTAAGACGTTGGTGGATGCTACCTGGACAGATAGGAAATAGTTATCAACCTAACGTCTTTCATTTCATGGGAACATTAGAAAATCGTAAAAAACCAAAGCAACCCCCCAAATCTAAAGAATTTGCTAGGAGTTTTGCAAAAGTATCTTTGGAGTAGGTAGTTTAGAGTATGAATTTCAGGTGTGTTAGAAATTTTCCTTCATCTGTGAGTTTTTACCTAAAGCTGTTTTTATGAACTGAGATTATGGATTTGTTATGTGTGTATAATTTTGATTAGCAGGGAACTTGTATTTAGTCTTTCTTCAGGCCTAAACTAGAAAGTTTTTTTTCCCTTTTTCTTTCCCATGGGAAGTTATGGTTATTACAATGTTCAGACCACTCTTTTCTCATCAGATGGTAAAGAATCTGCCTGCCATGCAGGAGACGTGGGTTCGATCCCTGAGTGGGGAAGATCCCCTGGAGAAGGAAATGGCTACCTGCTTCAGGATTCTTGCCTGGAGAATTCCATGGACAGAGGAGCCTGGCAGGCTACAATGGGGTCATAGTCAGACTTGACTGAGAGACTAACAGAAACCTAGAAGGTTTTTTTCCCTTTTTCTTTCCCATGGGAAGCTATGGTTATTACAGTGTCCTGACCACTCGTTTCTCATACTTGTCTCACGATGATGAGTTTTCCCATTGATATGTCTTCAGTTTCTGTTGAGAAATAATGAATTCAAATAAGTGACTGTGAATTGAAAATGTTCATGAAAACAGCATGTACATACATTGAAGTAGGTATATAATGAGGGAACCAAGGCCCCAAGAAATTATTGGCAGTTCAAAGTTCAGTAGGTGGAGTCAAATTGGAATGCATTCAGAAAAGAACTCTCTCTTCCGAGTGACCTTTCTCCTTGAACTGATAGATGCTGATGATTCTGTTCTACCTTGAATTTTTACTTCTTATCTTAAAGATTTAAAGTAAAGACTCAAACTTGGAGAAATGAAAGCTTCAGTCAAGGCAAGGCACTTTAGGTGTATACTATACTGTTTGACTTCAGCTTTGTTGAAGCAAGAGACAGTTCCTAGACTTTTTCCCCGCTATCTGTTTAGAAAAAAATTTTTAAGACAGATTTTTGACATTTATTTTTCCAGCTTGGTTCCTCTTGCTTAGTTTTTTTTTTTTTTTCTGTCTTTCAGGTGAGTTTACTTCAGGCCATATAGAACTAGCTGTGACTGGGTCATAAATACAGAGGTAGCATGGGAAGCTAGGGAGACTGATGATTAAGACACAAAGATGTTGCATAGCCAGCAAGGTAGGGTTATAGGAAGAGGCTAGGTTTGTGAGCCAGCCAGCCTGACGTCTTGGAATTCCAGCCAGTTTTCCTTGCAAACTGGGTGACTTTGGACACATAACCTTCTCAGAGCGTCAGTTCAGTTCAGTTGCTCAGTCGTGTCCGACTCTTTGTGACCCCATGAATCGCAGCACGCCAGGCCTCCCTGTCCATCACCAACTCCCGGAGTTCACTCAAACTCATGTCCATTGAGTCGCTGATGCCATCCAGCCATCTCATCCTCTGTCGTCCCCTTCTCCTCCTGCCCCCAATCCCTCCCAGCATCAAGGTCTTTTCCAGTGAGTCAACTCTTCGCATGAGGTGGCCAAAGTATTGGAGTTTCAGCTTTAGCATCATTCCTTCGAAAGAACACCCAGGACTGATCTCCTTCAGAATGGACTGGTTGGATCTCCTTGCAGTCCAAGGGACTCTCAAGAGTCTTCTCCAACACCACAGTTCAAAAGCATCAATTGTTCGGTGCTCAGCTTTCTTTATAGTCCAACTCTCACATCCATACATGACCACTGGAAAAACCATAGCCTTGACTAGACTCAGAGCCTCAGTGTACTCATTTGTAAAGTGTTGATAATATCTGCCTTGCAGGATTAGTTTGAGCGGCCATGTCTAAGCTATGTCTCGACCAGTACCTCACGCGTGGCAGACACTTGCTGATTGACCCTTGTCACGGTATTTCCGTCTCTGGGTCAGGGACCGTGTCCATTTGTAATTATGTTCCCACTGTCTAGGATAGTGTCCCTTCACATTGTCCCTCTTGATTGAGTACCTGTTGAGCTGAAGCCATCCTTCAGATAGGAAAGGAATTCTTTATGTATGTAAAGGAGTGCTGACTCATTCCTTTTTCTTTTCTGATTTGTTTCTTAAATATTCTTTTAAACAAATGTACATATATATTTTAAATGAAGAGACTTTTATGTAATGTAGTTGTTTAATAAACTGAACATTGCTTTAAAGACAGATGTTTGTGACTGTGCTTGCCCTGGTTAGGTGGAAAGGTGCTGCTTTGGATAGAGCGCAGTCTCTGTAAGGATTATCTAAAGTTGCCAAGTGCTTTGAAAGGCTTCCTCTTCTGGTTTTATCTTCAGTCTCTTTAGCTGTGATTTAGAGCTGTCTGTGTCTCGTGTGTTGGAGACATAGCGTGAGTGCTTATAGAGTGAATGAATATGTTGATGGTTCAGATATCAAAATTTTGTGGGATCTTCATTGGGTCCTATTTATTTAATCATCTTTGCAAAGGAGAGAGAGTATGCAAACATTAAATGAATTTTAGTACCTTCTTGACAATAAAACCACCTCAGTTTCCTGTCACATCTTAAGTGTAGACCAAACAGACTTGCTGGTTCACAGCAGTTGCTGCTGACACTTAACCCGGCACTTTACTGCTCTCCTTAAAATTCACCATAGAGAAGTTTCCACTGGGTTAGCACCTAGGGCCTGAAAAGCGTCACATTTGTATAGTCTCCTTTGGGTGGATATGTGGGGCCTGTATGAGTGAAAGAGGGAGCTGCAGGAGAGAGTGTGTATGTTCTCGTCTTTTCTCTGTGCTGGCCCACTTTTCTTGTAGGTATTTATGTCATCTCAGATGCACCGGTTCTGGCTCATTTGTGATTAATGAGAAGAAGTGCTGTAAAAGTTACTACTCTGCTCCTCTGTGTAGTTTCTCTTTTCTCTTTAATGGACTTTTTTTCTTCACCAGTCTGTCGTTTGTTTGGTGTGTGTTCAGGAAATCTAAAAAGCTTATTTTAACTCTAGCCTTAAGCTAACATAAAGGAAATATAAAGGAAAAGTTTCTGTTGGTTATTGCAGGAAGCCCTCCCTACTTGTGCTCCCCGCCTCCCACGCCCTACCATCAGTATATTTTTTAATAACTCAGGAAGAAGTGAATTTTAGGTTTTCCATGTTTCTGTCCCTTCATTAGGGAGTATAATTAAGAGGTGAAAGGATTTGATGTGGCTTGCTAAATTTTTGAGTAACATGAGAAGCACACTGAGTGGTTCATATTTTTGAAAATCTGTACAGTATTTGGGAACAATTTCTTTTACTAGAAACTTTATTTTCTGGGCTCTTCATTTTTCTGTGCATACTTCTGATAAGACTCAGTCTGTCTGTCCTTGTTCTTTATACTTGAAAGGAGATGCAATGTATATTCTGAATAGACCAGGCTGTGACCCTGGGAGGCCTTTCTTTGGTGAGCGAGCATAGCTTCAGAAACAGAGGTAATCCGAATCTGTCCCCAGGAATTTCCTTTCTTCCCCGAGACACATTTCCAAATGTCAAATATAAACTAAGCCCATAAACTTTGGCAAGTGCTTTCCTTTAACCATCCAAGCAGTTTCTGTTTCAGTTCCAAAAAAGGTAATTTGCCCCCCCCCCCCATTAAATCTTAGGTTTTCAGATTAAAAAAAAAAAATTTTGTGAGGCAGAGTGGACTGTTAACAGTGATTATCTTTGGGGAAATAAGAGGGTTTCACTTTCTACCTTGACGTTTTCAAACTAGTGAAAGTAAGCAAGTGGGAATAAAATGATCCATTTAACATTGATGATCGTTAGATTAAGCCTTTATATAGTTAGTTGTAACATGAGAAAACATGTATAGGAGTTTATCCATATAGCGTAAATGCTTCTACTGAAAGCAGTTAATAGTCGAAGTGTTATTTGTATGTATGTATATATGTCTGTCCTTCTATCCTTCCACCTTCTATCTACCCATCTATCTGTATCAGTCAAGGAAGAGTGATCTCAAGTTGTGATCTCTTTAATATAATTGGTTTCTTCTCTATAAGGAAACAGTTTTAATTACTCATCTGTCTAGACAACCTTGAAAAAGTATCATTTTTAATGTTTTGAAGGGAGGTAAAGTACTTTGTAATTTTCAGAAATGGTGTGTAGGACATTGTAAAGAAAAAGTCTATTGGTGTGAAATCTTTTATTCTCACGGTTTTCTGAGATGCTTATCTTGGTGATTTTATTTCACAAAGAACTCAGCTCCCTGAGTCTCATACACCACACTTCAGTGAGCTACACAGTAATTTGTGACTTGTGCTCTCTGCTTTTTAATCAGCTTATCACTCATCAACATCATACCCATTTTGTATCAATTTACTTTACAGTTGAAACTTTCTTTTCATGTAATGCCATTAGAGAAACCAGGAGAGCTTAGTGGTTTGCTTTTGATTTGGGGGATCAAAAGGTATTCAGTTAGCTTTTGCTGTTTAACAAATGATTCCAAAACTTGGTGGCTTAAAACAGCCATTTAGTTAGCTCACCATTCTTTGGTTTGGCAGCTGGGGTCGGGTTCAGCTACATGATGGTCCTGGCCTCTGCTGGGCTCACTCTTGGCACCTGCAGTCAGCTGGTGCGTAATAGTGTCATTCACATATCTGATTGTTGGCTGACCATTGACTGGTTTTGGCTGCAGGGGTGTCTGGGCTGTGTGGACTCTCACCATGTAGCAGTTTAGCCTGGTTTTCTTTATGTGGTGGATTGTGGGGTGCTGTGAAACAGTGAGAGAGGGCAATCATTAATGCTTCAGTTCAGTTCAGTTGCTCAGTCGTGTCCGACTCTTTGTGACCCCATGAATCGCAGCACGCCAGGCCTCCCTGTCCATCACCAACTCCCGGAGTTCACTCAGACTCGCGTCCATGGAGTCAGTGATGCCATCCAGCCATCTCATCCTCTGTCATCCCCTTCTCCTCCTGCCCCCAATCCCTCCCAGCATCCAAGTCTTTTCCAATGAGTCAGCTCTTCACATGAGGTGGTCAAAGTACTGGAGTTTCAGCTTTAGCATCATTCCTTCAAAAGAACACCCAGGACTGATCTCCTTTAGGATGGACTGGTTGGATGTCCTTGCAGTCCAAGGGACTCTCAAGAGTCTTCTCCAGCACCACAGTTCAGAAGCATCAATTCTTCGGCACTCAGCCTTCTTCACCGTCCAACTCTCACATCCATACATGACTACTGGAAAAACCATAGCCTTGACTAGATGAACCTTAGTCGGCAAAGTAATGTCTCTGCTTTTGAATATCTATCTAGGTTGGTCATAACTTTTCTTCCAAGGAGTAAGCATCTTTTAATTTCATGGTTGCAGTCACCATCTGCAGTGATTTTGGAGCCCCCCAAAATAAAGTCTGACACTGTTTCCACTGTTTCCTCATCTATTTCCCATGAAGTGATGGGACTGAAATGCCATGATCTTCGTTTTCTGAATGTTGAGCTTTAAGCCAATTTTTTCACTCTCCTCTTTCACTTTCATCAAGAGGCTTTTAATGCTTCAGTACTTTTCAAATCTCTTGCATTATCTTTGCTGTTATCTTATTGGTCAAAGCAAGTTACAAGCAAGCTGAAATCCTTAGGGTGGAGAAAGACTCCACCCCTTTGTGGGAGGAGCTCTAACACTGTATTGCGGTGTCATGAATACAAGGAGGAGAAGAAATTGTGGCCATTTTTGCAGTCTGCGAAAGATAATCTGAGGACTTAAGGTCTTGGTTCAGTGGATATTGTCTCTCTTTTGAAATACATGTGGAATCTACCACCACTTCTGGTCCTACCCCTGAGTCTAGACCACAGTCACCTTCTGTCTCCTAACAGGTCCCCTGCTTCCACTTTTGCCCCTATATTCTACACAACAGCCAGAGCAGACTTTTTGAAATAAGAGTCAAATCATGTTTAAAACCTTCTATTCTCTTCTCATCTCTTTCAGAACAAAATTTAAACTCCCTACTGTGGCTGTAAGACTGCACGATGTAGCCCTTTCTCTGACCTCTTCTTAACCTCACTCTTCTCAGTCACCCTGTCCAGCTCCACTGCCCTTCTGGCTGTTTCTCAGATACACTAAACTTTTTCCTGTCTCAGGGCTTTATCTTTGCTCTTTCTCTGCCATATATTCTGCACGGCTCCTCTCTTCACTTCTGTTAGATCTCTGTTTATATCCTCTTTGCAGAGAGGCCTTCACAGATATCCCCACATGAACTAGCATTCTTTCCTACCAGTCTCCAGCTGGCATTATTTTACTCCCCTTCTCTTATCATCACCTGTGTTTATTTCCTCTCTCCTCCAGGTAGAATGTAAACTCCTTGAGGGCCAAGATTGAATGTTTATTCCCAATGACTGGAACAATGCCTGGAGCAGGGTGTATGCTCCCCGAGCCTCAGTGGAATGACCATTAGGTGATATTCATCACTGGGCCTTGTTGATGGCCGTTCACTAGACCTAGTGTCATCTGTGTCCTGTTGTTTCTGGGCTGGAAGCAGCCTCTCTCCTCCCCTTGCCTGATGCTCAGGTAGACCAGTGTAATGATATTTAATGAAGTAGTCATTCAGTTTCCCTTAAAAAATTTTAAACAATCTAAATATAATGATTTTTGGATCATTTTTCTTTATAAATACCTCAGGAAGATAATCATTCTCTTTTATCCTGATGGTTTATGTAAATGCATAAATATTCGTCCATTCATTTTTTTTTTTTTTTTTTTTTTTTTGCAGAAGGTGGCAAACAGCAAATTCTCTAGGCTAAATGGGAGGTTCAGCTGTTGTGGTGTTAATACCTTTTTTTTTTTTTTCCCAAAGATAATTGTCGGAGTTATTTGTCAGAAACTTAAGAGGACCTCACAGAGAATGACAGTACTTCCTGAGAATTGTTAATGACAAGAAAAATGCTCCTACTTAAGTGACAAATCAAGAAATAGTTCCATACTTTTGTTTCCAAGAATATATAAGTTGTTTTTTCAAATACAAGTAATAACATTAAAATAATATAAACTATCATTTGCTGGTGGGATGAATGACTACCTTCTTTATATGTTCATATGGTCTAAAGAAAGTACTACTTCTGCAAACAATACGTTTAAACCTGGGAAATAAAATGGCAGAAAATCAACAACATGATATTTTTATTAACAAAATCAAGCAGGAGAATGAAATAGGGCCCATAAGTTCTTCTCAAGAGACATAACAGATCTTGAAGACTGCCAGGATGCAGAGAATGAGAAAGAAGTCTAGGGTAATTCCAAAGTCCCAAGCTGGGAGGGATACAAAACAAGAAAGAGGTTTGGGGAGAGTTGTATTCTGTTTTGGACCTAAGGAGTTTGAGGAACCTGTAAAGTCCAGTAGAAATGTATAGAGAGCCGTGTGTGTGCGCTCAGTCGTGTCCCACTCTTTGTGACCCCATGGCCTGGCCTCCCCAATCCATGGGATTTCCCAGGCAGGAATGTTGGTGTGGGTTGCCACTTCCTTGTCCAGGTAATCCCTTCTTCTTGTCTGCTGAGAATTCCTTCCGCCCCCAAGCCCCCTTTTGTTAGGCCTGTGTACCAAATTCAGATCCTACTGAGCCACACTTCCCCTGTACTTTAGCTGACCTAGGCATAGGGTTGCTGTCCTTCAAGTGTAATTTGTCTCTCAAATGGCTTTCCTGTAGCCACCTCTAGGCTTTGAATCTGAGTTCTGTTAGTCCACAGGAGTTTACCATCTGCAGGTATTTGTTTGTAACAGAGAGTCAAACCTCTAATTTGGAATAATGAGATGGGACGGGGCTGAGTAAGAGGAAGGGCATCTGGCTTAGTGAAACCTCTGAATTACAGAATACTTAAAAATAAAGACAATTATATGATTCTTAAATTATAGTGTGTATGATACACTAATATATAACTGAGACATAATGAGCTGTGCGAGCAGCCGTAATGGAAATATTTACCATTCACAACAGGGCTACAGAATAAGCTAAGAATGGTAAGCAGCAAAGTCTTTGTGAGAGTTATTTGACTCAGAATTTGAAGGCTGACCTAAAGAACCTGAGGACTCATAAATTTCCTGAAAGCTTTGATTTGAAAATATCATTGATTTTTATATAGAGTGTTCTTAATTTATGAAGACCTGAAAGTGTGCAGGTATGGACTGACTTGTATTTGATTGTAATCACAATCTTCAATGGGAATGTGGAAGAGGAAAAGTTGAGACAGGAGGTTTCACTGCTTCACGTTCCTTCTTTCTGGCCATTCAGGTAATCCTCTGTGGAAACATCTTCTCCCATCCTAGAAGGTGGGTGGGTACATATTAATTTCTGTTGCCCCAAAGCTGATTGAGTTAGGAAGCTGGCAAGCAAAACAAGATGAGGTTTTAAATAATTTAGTGGAAAGAGAGTGCTCATAATGGCAGCAGGGACTGGGGTCCTTTTCTTCACTGTGGCTTCTTATGATGGAATGGCCAGGATGAAGAACATGCATTTTGGAGACAGGCTACAGTTTTAGTCTAGTTTTTGCCATTTACTGTTGGAGTGATCTTGGGCTTCCCAGGTGGCGCTAGTGGTAAAGAACCCACCTGCCAATGCAGGAGACCTAAGAGACGTGCGTTCAGTCCCTGGGTCAGAAAGATTTCCTGGAGGAGGGCATGGCAACCCACTCCAGTACTCTTGCCCGGAGAATCCCCACGGACGGAGGAGCCTGATGAGCCACAGTCCATAGGGTCGCACAGAGTCGGACACAGCTGAAGCAACTTAGCACACACGCACACATTGGAGTGACCTTAAGTTATTAAGATCACTAATGTTAATAATCTACATCTCAGTTTCCTTTGTGATAAAAAGGAGGGTGCACGTAGAACTTGTATTTTAGACTTGTAAGGAATAAATGAAGTTAATATATGCAAAAGACTTAATACTAGAAAAGGCACATAATGTATACTCATCAAGTACTAGCTAATTTATAGAGAAGGCATACTTTCTCAAGTATCTAGACAAGTGATGGTATCAGAAGGGTTTAGAAATGGGCAGCAGGCTATAGTCTTTTGTAACGTTGAGGGCCCTATGAAAATATTGAACATGTGCAGTTAGTCTGTGAGAGGGACAGGGTGAGGGGCGACAGGAGAGGGCAGGGGGTGTCACAGCATTCACAGGCCTGTGGCTGGGGTGGGTAGCCAGTGGTTTAGCAAGGAATGGGCAGGGCCTTTGATGTGTGCAAAGTGGCTCTGAAGAGAGGAGTGTCAGGTTGTGTGAAGAGAGAAAAACACGTGCATGATAGTGGGGACAGAGCTACAGAGCAGCAGGAGGACACTGGTGTGTGAGGGGTGTGTAGGGGACAGGGGTGGGAAGGCAGGGAGTGGAGTAAGGACTTGCAGGCTTCAATCTGGCAGTTGCATTGGATTCCAAAGGCACTTAGGAGCCACTCAAGCAAGGCCTCTACTAGGAGGGATGGTACAAACTAAGGCTCTCCTATTGGCATGAGACGAATGGTGTAAAGATCACGCTCGAGTATGTCCACTCAGGTACCTAGCCATAAGAGAATTACCCTTGCCACAGTCCTGCAATTTCTTTGAAGTTTCGTTTTTTACTTTAAAAATTCAGAGATTTTTGCATTGCATAGGATCTTTGCTTCTTTTAATTCTCAAAATCAGTGTTTTTAGTAAAGTTTATGGTTCCAGGGAGATGTGCCGTGTTTATCCTATGGCTTCTGGAAGACGCTCTCACTGTCTTCCTTGGATCAATCCAGGAGCAAGGTAATTAACAAATAGGGCATTTGGAATGTGAGGACCAAGGGGCTTTAGGAGGGCTTCACCCTCAGCAGGCAGGCCTTCGTTACTCTTCTTCCAGACCTTGTAGGCCCCAAATTCCTTTCTTGGGATCTTTGAAAGTTCATTGACCATGCTCTAGTGCTTACTGCTTCCCCATCTTTTTTTCCTCTTCCCTTGGCTTAAAATATCCAACCTCTTATTGCTTTTTTCAAGCACCTTTTTTGAGGTATAATTTATATATTGTACAGTTTTCCCATTTACAGTGTTCAGTTCAGTGTTTAGTACATTCACAGAGTTGTGCAACCATTGCCACCCTCTAATTTTGGAAATTTTTATTCCTCCTAAAAGAATCTGTGCCTATTATCAGTTACTCATTCTCCTTGCCCCCACCCCTGCCACTCCTAATCCTTGGCAACCATAATCCATTTTCTGTGCATAGGTTTGCTTTTTCTATTCGTGTCAGTGGAATCATACATTATGTGGTCCTTTGTGACCGACTTCTTTCACTTAGCAGGTTTCCAAAGTTCATGATGTTGTGACATGTATCATTGCTTCATTCCTTTCTATGGTCAATCATATTCCATTGTAACACATTTTACTTATCCACTTGTCACTTGATGAACATTTGAGTTGTTCCCATTTTTTGGCTTTTATGGATAATGTTTTTGTGAGGACATGTTCTCAAGTTTTCTTGGGTAAATACTTTAGGCGTAGTAGTAATTCTGTGTTTACCTTTTGAGGAGTCGCCAAACTTCTTCACGGGGTGTGCCATTTTGCATTTCTGTTTGTGATGTATAAGGGATCCGATTTTTCCATATCCTTGCCGACACTTGTTATTTTTTTGATGAGGGCCATCCTGTTGGGTGTGATAGGCATGTTCTGATGGCTTGTGATGTTGAGCGTCTTTTCATGTGCCTGTTGGTCATTAGTATATTTTCTTTGGAGACATTTTTTGTTCAAATCATTTGCCTATTTTTGTTTCTTTGGTTATTGAGTTGTGAGACTTGCTGTAATATTCTGAGCACAAGTTTCTTATCAAATATTTTTTCCTGTACTGTGGGTTGTCTTTCACTTTTTTGATGGTGTCCTTTGAAGCAGAAAAGTTTTTTATCTTGATGAAGTCCGACTTATTTGTTTTTCTTTTTCACTGCTTGTGCTTTTCTTCCTGCTTTATAATCCCAAGCTTGTTGGGATAGGAACAAGAGAACTTGGGTTTTAGTCCATTTTACCAGTAATGAACTGGTTGACAGTGGGCAAGTCACTGTCTGTTTGCTCTGCTTACACCAGTCTGTCCTCCACAAAAGAGATCTTTTTTTAAAAACTCCACGGTGATCATGTAACTTCCCTCTTCACAAATGTCTGTTTATTATTGTCCATAAAGGATAATGTCTAAATATTTAAGACATTTATTTAAAGTTGGTCCTCTGTTCTTTAGCACACATCTTTCTGGATATGCTGAATATCTCATCAGTGTTTAAATCTATGCTGAATATTCTCACCTGCATCTCAATCTGTCATACCCTTTTCCTACTTCATAACTCTGTGTGCTTTTTTCTTGACTGAGAAATCTTTCTCCATCCCATATTCCTCTTTATTTAGTAAACTCCCTACTTTAGTCTTTCAAGATCTACGGCAAATGTTCAATGTTGTGCCCGTGCAGTGCCTGGTACACAGCACATACGTAGTAAATAATTGTTGCATAAATGAATGAATGAAACACTACCTTTTCTTGAAAGCCTTACCAGACTTTATTCAAAATTGTCATTTCTTCTTTCAGACTTCTAGAGCATATGCTTTTTTATGTCTGTCATGATATTCCCACACAGTTTTGTACTTTGTGATACTTTTCTGTCCCACGCAGTGATCCCTTGGGAAGCAGGGGCTATGTCCTCTATGCTCCCAGCTGAGTTTCTGCCAAGTGCAGCAGGATAGCTTAAGGTGGTCGGTAAATGTTGCCTGCGAAGGACGAGTTTCTCTGGGGAACTCTGTAAAGTGTAAGAGGGTATATAGACTGTTGATTCTCAGCTTTTATGAACCAGGTTATAGAATGATTGTAAAGCTGGTGTAAAAGGATGTGAGGAGTTAAATTCTCAGCCAAAGATACTCCTCCAGACTTTGACAGAGACTGTTTGGAGACACGCCAGCTCCATGGACCCAGCCTCCCTTGCCTAGTCTTTTGAGTGTGGGGGAGGAGTTGGGGGAGTGAGTGGGAAGAATACTTGAGTAGATAGGTGGTTATTATTAGGGTTCTGTAATCCCCACCGTTTATGTGGATTTCCTCAATTCTAAAGAAGTTACTACTTCTTAGATAATTAAAGAATAGTTTAATTATCTTTTTAACCTTAGGGGGATGTAAAAGAAACTTCCTTGGGAGTAACCAGATTATGTGATCCTGCTAATGCTATAATAAGATCTCTTCTAGTTCTGAGATTTCATGGTTCAAGACTTTGTCTTGAAATATTTCTAGATTAGTCCTCAGTGATCTCTGTCTTCTTATCCTAAGTCGTGCAAGACATATTTATGTGCACTGCACCCTGTCATTCACTCATTCAATAGACCTTCTCCTGGGAACGTGCTAGATGCTGGAGTGACCAAGATGACTAAAACAGCATCTGTTTAACTGCATTTATTGAGCATCTGTTTTATACTATGTCCTGGGGATAATGCATGAATAATACAGGCAGAGCTCTTACATTGCACCGGTTGTTGTTGCTTGTCATGGGTGTTGGTTTGCTCTCCCTAATTAGATGGTAAGTTGTGTGTTTTGTATTTCATTCCCTCAGTCGTCTTAATGCGCTGAATAAATAGTTTGCAAGAATTACCTGATTGACTTCTTGGATAGGGTTCTTTTGATTGATTGCCAAGAAAAATTCTACTTGCCAAGAAAACACATGAGCTGTTTGGATAAATCAGAACTTTGAAGTTTGTAATCTATACAGTGTGTCCAGGTCTTACAAGTAGTAAGGTAGGTAATGTGATAGGAATAATCTATACCTGTAGTTGAGTTTTATTTGGAAGAAAAAATTGGAAATAACTTGAACTCCTGGGCTTTTTACCCAGATTTCATTTCCTAGTAAGGAACTTGTATTCAAAGTTTGGACTTAGGATCCTGGCATGTGACTTTGGTATTGCATGCTAAATCAGAACTTCAAAGAGTTTTTCTGTTTTGTTTTGCTTTTAAAAACAGGGCAATGCCCTTCTTAGTAAAGTAGAATCCTTTTGTTTGCTTGTTTGAGTTGTATTGGGGTTTTCCCAATATTTTTTCCTTGCATTCTGCTTTTAATAAGGGCTTTCAGAACCCTCATGCAGTTCTCCCCGGTTCATTATTTAATGCCTAAGAGGACAGAGACTATGATTGTATCATTTGCAAATACTTTCTCCAATCCGTAGGTCATCTTTTTGATTCGTTGATGGTTTCCTTTGCTTTGCAAAACCTTTTAAGTTTAACGAGGTCTCATTTGTTTATTTCCGCTTTTGTTTCCTTTGCCTTAGGAGACAGATCCAAAAAGATATTACTATGTTTTATGTCAAAGAGTATTCTTCCTGTGTTTTCTTCTAGTTTTATGAATTCTAGTCTTATATTTTAGATGTTTAATCTGTTCTGAGTTTATTTTTGTATCTGGTATGAGAAAATATTCTAATTTCATTATTTTACATGTAGCTGTTCAGTTTTCCCAGCACTACTTATTAAAGAGTTTTCCCTGTTGCATAATCTTGCCTTCTTTGTCGTATATTGACCATAAATGAGTGGGTTTATTTCTGGGCTGTCTATTCTGTTCCCTTGATCTATATGTGTGTTTCTGTGCCAGTATCACACTGTTTTGATTACTGTAACTTTGTATAGTATAGTCTGAAGTGAAGTAATGTGATACCTTCATCTCTGTTCTTTCTCAGGATTGCTTGGCTATTCAGGGTCTTTTGTACTTTCACACTACTTTTGTATTTTAGTCTTCCTACTAACTTTGTACGTGGTTGATTTACTACAGTTACTGTGTTTTTGCCATTACCAGTGAGCCTTTTCCTTTTGTACCTTTCATGTTTCTAGTTGTGGCCTTTTCATTTTTGCTTAGAGACGTCCCTTTAACATTTCTTGTAAAGCTGGTTTGGTAGTGCTGAACTCTTTCAGCTTTTGCTTATCTGTAAAACTTTTGATCTCTCCATCAAATCTGAATGAAATTTCTTGGTTGTAAATTTTTCCCTTTCAGCATTTTGCATATATCATGCCACTCCCTCTGACCTGCAGAATTTCTGCTGAGAAGTCAGCTGATAGCCTTTGGGAGTTCCCTTGTATGTAACTTGTTGCTTTTCCCTTGCCACTTTTTATTATTCTCTTTATCTTTAATTTTTGCTTTTTTAATTACAGTGTATCTTGGTGTGGTCTTCTTTGGATTGATCCATTTTGGGGCATTCTGTCTGTTTTCTTTCCAGGTTAGGGAAGTTTTCAGGTATTGTGTCTTCAAATAAGGATATATTTTCAGTTCCTTTCTCTCTTCTCCTTCTGGGACCCCTGTAATGTGAGTGTTGGTACCCTTGATGTTGTCTCAGAGGTCTCTTAAACTGTTCTCATTTCTCTTTATTCTCTTTTGTCATTGTTCAGCTTCAGTGAGTTCCACGACTCTTATCTTCCTTTCAGCTTGCTGGTTCATTTCTCTGTATCATTTAATCTACTGTTGATTCTAGTTTTTTTTTTTTAAGAAAAATTCATTTATTGTATTCTTCATCTATTTTTGGTTCTTCTTTATATTTATATTTAACTATTGTTAAAATTTATTATTGTTAATATTTCTAACTATTTGTTAAAAACTTCTCACTCTGTTCATCCATTCTTCTCCAGGGTTCTTTGATTATCTTTACCATCATTGCCTTGAACTCTCTACTGTGTAGATTGCCTGTCTCCACTTTTTAATTAGTTCTTTGGGGGGGTTTATCTTGTTTCTTCATGTGCAACATGTTTCTCTGTCACCTCATTTTTGTCTGATATGCTATTTTTATTTCTATGTATCTGATAGGTTGATTATGTTTCCTGACCTTGGAGAAGTGGTAAGAGATGTCCTGTGCATGTCAGCAACTCATTTCCCTCTGGTTACCAGGGCTGTTTGCTTTAGGAGTATCCCCTGTGTAGGCTGCATGGGTCCTTCTTTTGTGGTGGGCTGACTACTGTGGGCAATCTGGTAGGCATGACTGGCCCCCCAGCCTGGTTGGTTGCCAGGGCTTACCTTATGTGGAGCCTTGATGGCTATTGGTTGGTGGGTGGGACCAGGTCACAAGGTAACTTGCTATGGAACCCCAGGGGTTCCTACAACTAGTGCGGGCTCACTGGAAGGCAGAGCTGAGTTCTGGGGAGAGGGGTTATAGGATCAGGGTTCCTGAATCCAGTGTTGGCCTGCTGGTGGGTGGGCCAGTTCCTGTCATGGCTGACTGCAGATTTCTGGGTGTTCCAACTCTAGTGCTCGCCTTTTGGTGAGTATGCAGGATCCTGGGGTGATTGGCTGAGGAGTTTAAGATATTTCAGAGCTAGTGTTTGCCCGCTGGTAGGTGGGGTCCAGGTTCCAAGATCCCCTGGCTGAAGGGCCCTGAGGGTCCTGAAGCTGATGTTAGCTGGTGTTAACCCACTAGTGGCTGTGGCTGCTGGCTGATGGACCCAAGGTTTCCCAGAGCTGGTGTTGGCCTAATGGTGGGCAAGATCAGGGCTTTGGAAGTCCTAGGGTTTTTGCCAGCCCGCTGGCATGTTGGATGGGTCCTGGTAAGGCAGGCTGTGGGGCTGTGGTGGTCTTGGGCTTGTGCCTGCCTACTGATATGTGAGGTTGGTCCCTGGTCTGATGCTGGCCTTCTGGTAGGCTGAGCCAGTTCCCAGAATCTCTGACTATAAGACCTGGCGGTTGCAGAATTGATGTGTTACTGATGGATGGGGCTGATGCCTGGTCCACTGGTGTGTGAGCTGGGTCCTGGGCCCTCTGGTGAACAGGGCCCATGTTCAGGGCTATGGTTTCAGGGGGATTTAAGGCAGCCTGCCTACTGGTGGGCGGGGCTGCATCCCTGCCCATCCAGTTGCTTGGCTCAGTACTGGTGCAGACAGCCTGGTAGGCGGGGCTAGGTCCCCAGTGCTACAAAGCTAGAGGGAGGATTCCAAATGTTGCTGGCCAGCACCAGTGTCCACACAGGAGAATGAGCTAAGTGATGACTGCTGCCAGTGTCTTATGTCCCCAGGGGGACTCCAGTTGCCTTCTGTGTCTCTGGGAGGTTCTCCAAGATCAACAGGTGGGTTTGACCCAGGCTGCTTTCACATTACTGCCTCTGCCTTGGGTTCAGAGTGTGTGAGGTTTTTTTTGTGCTCTTTAAAAGCGGATTCCCTGTTTCCCATTGCTCTCTGGGTCTCAGGAAAGTAAGCCCTGCTGGTATTCAAAGCCAAACATTCTGGAGGCTTGTCTTCCTGGTGCAGGATCCCTGAGGCTGGGGAGCCTGATGTGGGAACTCAGACCTGTTGCTTCATGTGGAGAACCTCTGGAATTGTAATTATCCTCCTGCTTGTGTGTTGCCCACTCAGGGGTATGGGTTCTGACTAGATGGGTTTTGACTATACTGCAGCTCTGCCCCTCCTTCTTACTTGCACTGTCAGTTGTAGATGATCTTTTCCGCTAGATTCTGGTCTTTCTCATCATAGTTGCTCTGTAAATAGTTGTAATTTTGGTGTGCCTGTGAGAGGAGGTGAAATCAGGATCTTCGTATTCTGCCATCTTGCCCAAGCTCCTTGAGTATGTAATTCTTGATATATGGTATGTATTGGTCATTGGACCATTCCCATATACTGGACTGCCTTACTAGCATACTCTTTAGGGTTCCCACATAGAGCTTTGCAGATTTTACACTCACTGCATAATGTACAGTGTTTTAGTGCAAAAAATAGCCCATTTCTCTTATTTTCACTTCCTTGAAAGTAGGAATAATCTTAGATTTTTATGTTCTCCATAGTACCTAGTTAACTGTTTATGTTCAGCCTGTTTCTTCTGATATTTTAATCAATTTCATACAGCAAAAATACGGTGGTACTGTTTTATCTGTTATTTAGGAAATAATTGTATTAACAAATGATTTAGGATTAGTCACAGTCTTAAATTTGATGAATGTTCTTTTTTAGTTTTTAGAGTTCTTTTGCCACCATTGCTTCATTTTCATTATAATTTAATATGTGATGAGTAATGTTTTAATAGCCATTAAAATTAAAGAACTATTGATTGAATGTTGTCTTATGAAATATACAGTTGCTAAAGATTATTTTTACGTAATGATTCCAGTTAGAAGCCTTGAGCTAAGTTTTTCCAAATCTACCCCTCCACTACCTTCCAAATATACAGATTATTCCTATGTGAATAGTTGAATGTGTGTTTTGGTCTTCTTCTGAAAAATAAAAAAGAAGAACAAAAATGGCAACTTTTTCAGTTAATATAAGTCACAATATATCATTATAAAAAATACAGATGAATATTATAGAAGGACATAAAAATAATCACCTCTACTCTCAGCTCCAGAGATGGTTACCATATCAAACATTTTGTTATGTTCTTCAAGCTTTTGGTTGGGCGGGTGACTGTTTATATGGGCTCATGGTCTTACAGATCATTCTGAATTTATTTTTAAATTGATCCCCCATTTTTTGGGGTAAGGGCTAATTCTATCCTATCCACAACTATAAGTAATTTATGTTAATTTGCCTTTTTTTCAAGTCACATCAAGAAATTGACTTAGCCAATTAGTAGTATGTCTCTTGGTTAGTTCAGTGCTTATTGAGCAACAAGACTGAAATACAGAGACTATAAAGCATTGCTACTGGAATATTAGGTCATTGTCTTCTGCTTCAAAAGACTACCCATTTTGGGAACCACTGACTTTTTTTTTTTTAATATTGGAAGTTGAGCCAGAACATTTTGCTTGTAGTTTGAGGAAAAAGAGTGCTTGTGCTCAGCTTCTCTGCATTTTGGAGGATCATGGTTTATGACTTAATGTGTACATTTCTCCATTTCCCTTCTTACCCTCCCATCTTCCTGGCAGAAGGAATCCAGGTTAACTGCTGACTAATGACAGTACAAAGATTTCTTATGTTCATAGAAGGAGTCCAGGGTAGTGGAAGAGAACAGGCTTTGGAGGTTTGCTGTTTTTGCCCTGTGCATGACCCTTAGCAAGAGCATAACCTTTTTGAGTCACAGTTAACTCATCTATTGGAGTCTGCTCCAGTGGTCATCTCTGCTGTTGTCCTGGCTCTCTTTCCTTACATCATGTTTCATTTGGTCGTCATGGCATGTGAGAGAGTGAGGAAGATGAGGATTATTATCATTATTATTTAGGTAAGGGAAGTTATAGGTGTTAGGAGGCAGGCCCTCTTGCCTCTAGCTGTGGTACCCTCTACTTTATGATGTGTTGATGTTTCCATTAAAAACAAAAAGAACAAAAAACAAAACAGAACTTAAAATAATTTTAGATTTAAAGTTGCAAAAGTAGAGAATTCAAATTGCTTTCCCTAATACTAGCAATTTATATAACCATCATCTCCATTTTTTTCTACTGAATATGGTTCAGTTTTGAATAAATATTTCACCACCGTCTTTTCATTTTATTTATTTTGGCTGTGCTGGGTCTTTGTTGCTGTGCATGGGCTTTCTTTAGTTGTGGAGAGTGGGACATGGGGTTCCTACTGGGATTGCTTCTCCTGTTGTGGAGCAAAGGCTCTAGGGTGATTGGCTTAGCTGTGGCTTTTGGGCCCTAGAGGTCAGGTTTAGTAGTTGTGGAGCAGGGGCTTAGTTGCCCCACGGCATGTGTAATCTTCTGGACCAGGAATCAAACCTGTGTTCCCTGCATTGGCAGGTGGATTCCTATCAATTGCTCCACCAGGGAAGTCTCATCTTTTTCTTTTTTTGAAACAGCTTTATTGAGATAAACAGTTTATTGAGATAAACCTGAGGTTCCAAAACTGCAGATTCAACCAATTGTGGTTTGAAAATATCCAGGAAAAAGAAAAAATTCTAGAAAGCTCCAAAAAGCAAAACTTGAATTTACATGCTGGCAACTGTTTACATAGCATTTACATTGTGTTTACAACTATTCATATAGCCATTTACATTTTATTATAAGTGATCTAGAGATGATTTAAAGTATAAGGGAGGAGGTGCATAGGTTATATGCAAATGCTATGCCATTTTGTATAAGGAATTTGAGCACACATGGATTTTGGTAGGTAGATGGGGTTTGTGTCCAAAAACCAATTCCCTGAGGATACCGTGGTTGACTGTGATATGCATACCATATAGTTTACCCATACAATTCACTAGTATTTAGTATAGTCAGAGATTTGTGTAACTATCACCAACAGTCTAATTTTAGAACATTTTTATCACCTCAAAAATAACCCTATACCCATTAGCAGTCACTTTCCTTTCTTCTTTCTGCCCCTTTCCCCAAGCCGCGGGCAGCCACGAATCTACTTTCTGTCTCTTCTAGATTTATCTAGATATTCTGGACATTTCATGTACATTTTCTACCATCTTTGTATCTTGTTAGCATTTTCTATACAGATTCCAGACCTTCACTTCCTGAATTTAAGTCCCTTACTAGAACCTAACCGTGAACTTGTCATTTAATTTCTCAGCCTTGATTTTTTAGTTCGTAAAATAAAAGATAATTATAGTACATACATAATGGGGTTTTAAGAATTAAATGAATTAGTGTGTGGAAGGTACTTAAAATTGTACCTGTCCCCAATAAGTACTGTATAAATTTTAACTGTTGTTATTGTGGTGTGATCTGTCATATTTCTAATTAATTCATTTTGCAGTCTTCTGTATTAGTATTTATTGTTTGTGTGCTGTTAACAACTTATGTTAAACTGTATAAAAGTCATTCAGGTCAGTTTTAACTCCAGAGTTTAGAATTTAGTTGTAAACTATTTCCTGTCACAAAGACTTAGTTGGTTAAAAACAAACAAACAAACAACCCCCCCAAACATAAAAAACCTGCAACATTTTGCAGTGTAATTATGCATCTTCATTTGGCACCTTGATGTGTTTATTTGAATGGGAGATGATGCACCCATCTGATTTTAAAGTAAAGTAAATCTTGGGCATTGGTTTCTGAAAACCAAGTTGGACTTCATTAAAGGAAGTTTGTTTCTTGGAAAGTTGTGTTTGAAATTGATTTTTCGGACACAGTTATTTTTCATAGACTTCCAAAATCCAAGAGGAGATATGTTCGTATAAGAAAAATTCACAGTGCCCAAAAAGCATATCCACCACCACCACCACTTCCATAGATGGGTAAACTCTGAGGCTCAGTTGAAATGATATGTAGGATAGTAAAATGAAGCGTGAGAAATGTCTGTTTAAAGTAGTTATCTTTGTCAAAATAATTGTCAACATAAATGCAAATCACATCTAGATTAGGACATTCAAGAGGGATTATGAAATACCAGATAAGACACTAGAGACTCTAGGCTAGGAACCAGAAGTTCTGGGGCTACCACTTGGTATATCAGTCAGTTGAATGACCTGGAACATGCCACTTAATGTTCTTTGGGTGTTTTCATTTGTAAAACGAGACAGTGGGTCCCGAATAGATGGTCTCTTGGGGCTTATCCAAAGGGAAAATTCTTTGGTTTATTTCTCATTAGTAACAGACAAGATGCTAGCAAACATTGATCAAATCCCTGTGCGCTATAAGGGAAGGATAGGGCAGAGAAATGACTAAATGTGTGTTGTTACTGCTCTTTCCCCATTCTTTGTAATTGCTGCCGCCTTTCTTCTAGTTTCTTGGTGAAGTGGCTGTTTTATGATTTGTATTTATGCATTTCTGCAATGTGTTTGTCTCTCTCACTAGCAGCTCTGACTTGTGATACTTTCAAAGTCTTGTTAAGATTTTAATTACAGATGGTCTGGCTGAGCAGCATAGCTCAGGACTAAAATCAACCTTCTCTCAGTGGTGGAAATGGAAGCTGGCATGTCCCATGTTCTAGAGTGTCCTGAGGCCTTTTTATGAGTAATTGCATTTCTTAAAAGTTGCCTATGAAGAAAACGCTTGTATGGGAATGATTTTTGTGACTAATTTTTAATTTAAATTTGGAATTGCAATTTTAGAGGGAAATAGCGTATTCATGCCTGACATACAATAAAATGTCACTTCAGATTCCAAATACTTAAAGAGCTATACTGTTTGTACCTAGGCAGTTTTGTGTTTCCTATTCTCTGCCAATGGTTCACCAAATGTGGCCTTCAGAAGATGAGGAATATGTAGTAATTGTAAGGGGTTCAGTCATCTATGCAAACCCCTAAGCTACAGACTAAATAAATAGGCCTTGGGTATAAATGTATTGTACTAGTATTTTTCAGATGTTTATAGGTGCTTGTGATTAATAAAGCATGGATTTATTTAAAAATAAATGTTGAATTCAGAAAAACTTTGTCCTTGTATTTTCCTGAATGATAAAATTACTAGCATGTAAAGATCCCCAAACACTGTAAAGTCTTGTAAAAATTCATATATGTGAAGCTTGGAAAAACCATGTCAAGAAGGTAGTGAAATGCTTAGATGAACCATCTGATAATACATATTTGTTTATAAATATGTGTATTAAACAGTTTCTGTCTTAAGTAAAACAACTTAAGCAAGCTTTGCCTTTTCACTTAATAAAACCCACAGTATTTGTCTCTTTAGCGGATTTAAAGCATTGAGTCTCAAGACAAAATGACAAACATTCAAAAAAGCTCTCAAGACTTGGTTGATACTAACTAAAAAAGCCATCTAACTCATAAGGAAAAAATACTAACTTCTTTTCTAAGATGATTATTTTGTTGACCGAATGATATTGTACTTAAAATAAGACATAAGCCATAGAAACTGAATTCAGTTATTGCCCAAAGTTCACCAAATGTATTGTCTTCTAAGTGAGTAAGGAAATGAGATTTATTGGTATTTGTGACGAAGGAAATATTGAACAATACCAGGTGGTACCATTAAACCAAGTGTGTTTTGGACATGAAAGAAGCAGTGTTTTTTGACAGGTTGCAGTGATTGAGTTACCTTTCCAGTTTCTGGGTAAACTTTGTGCCGTTTCCTGTGTTTATACCCACCCGGTTCCTTACCCCGTACACTGTTAGTTACTTTTGGAGAATGAAGGAGTGTGGTTTATCTACAGATGGTGCTTTACCTTGATGGTGTCAAGAAAGAAGAGGATTGTATGTAGCCTTTTGATGTAGACCCAGGTTTTATGAAATCCCATAGATCCAGTCTTCAGATCCAGTATTCTAATTGAATAAAGACCTTCAAGGTTCTTTATTACATTGTTCTTTCAGTGGAAAGGAAATAGTATCATGCTCACATTTATGCATCTCTGTATAAAGTAATTTAGAAGTGATAATCATGTCACCATCGTTATAGTCACTAAGACGTGTCCAACTCTTGGGACCAATGGCTCCTTTGTGCCTGGGATTCTCCAGGCAAGAATACTGGAATGGGTTGCCATTTTCTTCTCCAGCGGGATCTTCCTGAATTGAATCTGGGTCTCCTGCATTGCAGGCAGCTTCTTTATTGACTGAGCTGTGGATATAGTGTATTTGAGATAAATGCCCTAATAAAGGTTAAACTATTGTGAAAAAATGGGAAAACTTAAACAGGAGGGAATACAGTTTATTTTTACAACTTAGAATGTTCCATTTAAAAGCAGTTAAACTGGTTAGAGCTGAGGGTAGAGGGTGGTGTGCTAAGATGGTTTAAAGGCCATAGCTATTATGGTTCATGCTTGACATTTTGTTTTGAAAAGTGTTTGCTCGTTTATTTTAGAACCAAAAAAATTTTTTTTGGAAAAGTACTTTCCTACTGTGCACCCAGATAAAATAGTTTGTTACTCTAAATCTAGAATTGAGGTTCTAATTTTTATTTATTATCAGGTCTGTCAGTCCTTCAGATGTTTGATTATTCATTGAAGATTTAAGTAGAAGAGGAAAAGCCACATCAATAAGTATGGATCATTTAGATCAATAAATTGAAAAGTAAAATTAGAATAAAATTTAAATTTATATAAGATCAGAGTCTGCTAAATTAAACAATAGAACATTTATTAACTTAATAAAAATTAAAATATTGTGCTAAATTAAAATACTTCTCTCTATGTTCTTAGTTATCAACTGACTATAATTCAAGAGGGCTTCTTGGTGAGATTTCTTACCTCTTTGAAGTTGACTTGGCAAAGTGAATTAAGCCTTACGTGACTGCTTTGAAGGCTCAGCAATGTCAACATTATATGGTCGACAAACTGCACTCTGATACATCCCAGTGTGTGATACAGAATTATTCACAAAGCTTGATTTATCAAAAAAGTGACATACAGAAAAAACAGTTTTTAATAAGCCTTAAATTTGAAAAATGAAGATAGCCCAAGTCTTACTTTAAGTCTGTGTCTTGAAAATTATTAGTGGCTTAAAAGAGCACATACTTGTCGAAAAAATCAAAACAAATTGGTGTATATTCTTTCAGACTTTTTTCTGTCTGTATCTACACACACACACACACACACATACCCACACACACATACATGAGGCCATACTTTCTCTCTCACTATATATATTTCTTTGTCCATTTATTTCCCACTTAAAAGTTTGTCTTATTATTGCTTTTTTAAAGAAAAATGGCTATACAGTCTTCCAAGGTGTGAATATACACTAATTTATTTAAAACTATTTCCTTATTGACATTTGAAGTATTTCCAATTTGTTGTTGATGTAAACAGTGCTGTGGGAACTGCTTTATGCATCCCTCTCCTTGTGTACAGGTTAGTATACCTGTAGGATAGATTCCTAGAGGTGGAATTTTGAGTAAAAAATAAAGTTTGGTAGATGCTGCCAAATTGCTTTACAACTTGCAATCTACATTCCTAGAGAATACCTGTTTTCCCACAGTCCCTGGATGTTAGTCCTGTTATTTTTTTGCTAACTATATGGGTTGTGTGTGTGTGTGCATGCTAAGTCACTTCAGTTGTGAAGTGCCTCTTTACGACCCTATGGACTATAGCCCGCCAGGCTCCTCTGTCCATGAGATTCTCCAGGCAAGAATACAGGGTGGGTTGCCATGCCTTTTTCCAGACAGTCTTCCCAACCTACTTATTGAATCTTTGTTTCCTGCGTCTTCTGCATTGCAGGTGGATTCTTTACCACTGAGCCACCGGGGAAGCATAAACTATATGGGTCACAAAGTGTATCTTCAGTTCAGTTCAGTTCAGTTGCTTAGTCGTGTCCGACTCTTTGTGACCCCACGAATCGCAGCATGCCAGGCCTCCCTGTCCATCACCAACTCCCGGAGTTCACTCAAACTCATGTCCATCGAGCCAGTGATGCCATCCAGCCATCTCATCCTCTGTTGTCCCCTTCTCCTCCTGCCCCCAATCCCTCCCAGCATCAGAGTCTTTTCCAGTGAGTCAACTCCTCACATGAGGTGGCCAAAGTACTGGAGTTTCAGCTTTAGCATTATTCCTTCCAATGATCACCCAGGATTGATCTCCTTTAGAATGGACTGGTTGGATCTTCTTGCAGTCCAAGGGACTCTTAAGAGTCTTCTCCAACACCACAGTTCAAAAGCATCAGTTCTTTGGCACTCAGCTTTCTTCACAGTCCAACTCTCACATCCATACATGACCACTGGAAAAACCATAGCCTTGACTAGACGGACCTTTGTTGGCAAAGTAATGTCTCTGCTTTTGAATATACTATCTAGGTTGGTCATAACTTTTCTTCCAAGGAGTAAGCGTCTTTTAATTTCATGGCTGCAATTACCATCTGCAGTGGTTTTGGAGCCCCCAAAAATAAAGTCTGACACTGTTTCCACTGTTTCCCCATCTATTTCCCACGAAGTGATGGGACCAGATGCCATGATCTTTGTTTTCTGATTGTTGAGCTTTAAGCCAACTTTTTCACTCTCCACTTTCACTTTCATCAAGAGGCTTTTTAGTTCCTCTTCACTTTCTGCCATAAGGGTGGTGTCATCTGCATATCTGAGGTGATTGATATTTCTCCGGGCAATCTTGATTCCAGCTTGTGCTTCTTCCAGCCCAGCGTTTCTCATGATGTACTCTGCTTATAAGTTAAATAAGCAGGGTGACAGTATACAGCCTTGACGTACTCTTTTTCCTATTTGGAACCAGTCTGTTCCATGTCCAGTTCTAACTGTTTCTTCCTGACCTGCATATAGGTTTCTCAAGAGGTAGGTCAGGTGGTTTGGTATTCCCATTTCTTTCAGAATTTTCCACAGTTAATTGTGATCCACACGGTCAAAGGCTTTGGCATAGTCAATAAAGCAGAAATAGATGGTTTTCTGGAACTCTCCTCTTGCTTTTTCCATGATCCAGCGGATGTTGGCAATTTGATCTCTGGTTCCTCTGCCTTTTCTAAAACCAGCTTGAACATCTGGAAGTTCACGGTTCATGTATTGCTGAAGCCTGGCTTGGAGAATTTTGAGCATTACTTTAGTAGCGTGTGAGATGAGTGCAATTGTGTAGTAGTTTGAGCATTCTTTGGCATTGCCTTTCTTTGGGATTGGAATGAAAACTGACCTTTTCCAGTCCTGTGGTATCTTATTTTTATTTAAAACCATATTAAGACAGTAACCATCTGAGTTTAGGAGTTAGAACATCATGTCTTCTAAATAATCATTGTTGGTTAATCTAATAAAAATGTTTACCAGTTAAGGTAGTTACTAAGACAGGAAGCTTTAGTTCCACTATAGTTGAAGAACCTTGTGTCTGAAGCTTGGCTGGTTCCTATCCCTAGTGTACTTCATGAAATTGTAACCCTCCATGTTTGGTCATATCAGAGACTTTCTCAGAAGTACGTACTTCTTATCAGGTGTGCAAGACCAGCAGTTTCAGTACAACTTGCCACCCTACCTACACACGGAGAAAGTTGCCTCTGATTTGGTACAACTTTTCAGGTGCTTTTGCTCTCTACCAATGATTCTTGACTGGGGACTTTTTTTGTCTCCCAAGGGACCTTTGACAATGTCTGGAGACCTTTTTGATTGTCACAGCTTGTGGTGTGGGTACGTGGGAAGGAGGTCACTGCTGTCATCCAGGGGGTGGAGAGTCCACAGATGCTGCTAAGTATCCTACAATTCACAGAACATTGCCCACAGTAAGGAATTTTCTGGCCCTAAACACCAGTAGTGTGAAGTTGAGAAACCCAGCTCTATTCAAAGAAGTTAGGGTGTTTAGCCTTAACAGCTATTTGATTTTTTTAAAAACTGTACCCCCATTTCTTGCTGCTTCATGCCAAGTCTGTCTTTAATGTATCAGAATTTTTTACTTAGAGTGGCTGATGGGCGGATGACCATCTGGTTAGCCCTTAGCCACCTTTGGGGACTTTTTTGTTGGAATGTCTGGCTTCGTCGTGTTTTGCTCAGAGGTAGAGACAGGCAGAATTAGGCACAACTTGGCCAAGTAAAGCCTGGTATAAAGAGTCGACTTGTAAGTTCCAGTGAGGAGACTCTGGTAGTTTCTGTCTTGGAATTGGCTATTTTTATTTTGCTGTTATTTTCCACTTAAATGGATAAGTAAAACACCCCCACCCCACCCCCCGCAACAAACAAAAACACAAAACCCACTCAAACAAAAATCCCCCCATAAACAAGAACAAAACACCTGAGAAGGCGAGAGCCTAAAGTCATTATCTTTAGTTCACATTTCAAGTTTGCACTTGACTTGGGTTAATGTAAAAGAAAACGAACTGGTGTGACTGTCCGGTGTGCATTTCCAGTGAAGAGGCTGGGAGAGTCCAAAAGAATGTTTTGAGTCATCAGATCCTTTTAAAATGCCAGATTCTTTCTGTGGGGTTGATTTAAACCTGTTGTGACCCTTTAAAAATTTTCACAAGAGGCCTCAGAGTCATAATAACGTGGAATACTGCTTGTTTAGTAGAAGTTTCTAAAGGGCACCTTTATATTTGGCCACATTTTTTACATGATTAACCATCATGTAGGAGAAAACAGATAGGAGTTTTGGAGTCCTTAACAGGAAAGAACAGTTGCTTAGGGTAGAGCCTCTCATGGCAACATTGTCTTTTGAATAAAAAGAAAGCTCTCTGATTGAAAAATAAGATATTTTCTCCTTTCTTATTTTTCCGTGACAATTTAGGTTTAAGCTAAGTGTATGAAGTGTCTGTGAAGGTTTAACAGTTCAGTGTGCTGTTTACTTAAGGTTGCCTGCACTTCTTGTTCAGAGGTAGTAAGTCACGTTACTGAAGAATAGAGGATGACTGGGTTTCTTTTATGATCACAGAGTAGAATGGTTGTGGGCTCTTGCAGGTCCAAAGGAATGGCAAGTTTTCCTCTTTGCTTTTTGTTGTAGCAATTTGTCTCCTTTGTTTCTTGTGTTAGTTTAGTGCTTCCCAGTAAAAATAGGATGCAGACCTCAACGTGAGTCACATCCATAATTTAAAATTTTCTAGTAACTAGATTTTTAAAAAAGGAAAAGAAACAGATAAAATTAATTTTGATTTCAACTCAAGGGATCTAAAATATCATTTTAATACATATATGATATAAAATGAATTATTTCTGTTTTTCATACTCAGTCTTTGAAATCTCATGTGTTTTTTACACATTTATAGTGCACCTCGCTTAGAACACCTGATATTTCAAATGCTTAATAGCCACATGTGGGCTACTGTATTGGACTGCACAGTTGCTTTTTGTTTTTGTTTTTTTACCGAAGTGTGATTGATGAATAGAAATTATATGTATAGTTAAAGTGTACAATGTGCCATTCTAATACTTCAGCATTGTGAAATTATCAGTCAGGCAGTTAACATATCCATCACCACACATAGTTACTGGTGTGTGTGTGTGTGTGTGTGTGTGTGTGTGTGTGTGTGAGAGAGAGAGAGAGAGAGAGAGAGAGAGATGAGAATACTTGTATAAAACAAATTATTTGTTACAGACAAAAGTGAGTTTGAGACAACTCAGCTCTACTCATGTTGTGTTTTGGTCTCATAGGGGCTACATGGCACAAATACAATTAAATCTAATTCCAAGAGGGCAGATATTATTGCATCCTGTAATCTACTTAAGTGCAGTAAGAGACTTACAAGCGAGGGACCCCTGCACTTCAAAGGCAGGGAAGGATGACATCAGGTTGAGCAAATCACCAGGAAAGGTTCATGACCTTTGAAAATGACATTTGAGAGGGACATCTAAGGATGGATGGGGATAGAGCCTGGAGGGGTATGGGACCAAAACGAGGAGAGTGAAGACTTGCTTGGGGTCTTTTAGCTGAAACACAGGTAACAGTTTGGGGCTTAGAGTTTACAGGAGAGAGGAAGGCAGGAAAGCAGAGATAGGATAGGAAAGAAAATGAAAGGGGACGGAAATGGTAGAGCATAGTGGATCTCATGATTTCTAGTTTCAAATTCTGATATATCCCAAATGATGGTGTTGGTAAGCAGTTTGTGATGAGAATTTAGTATATTTGCACAAATAAACTAAATATGTAATTTAGTATACATTTCAAGGGGTTTCCCAGGTGGCGCTAGTGGTAAACAACCTGCCTGCCAAGGTAGGAGACTTAAGATCCGTGGGTTCTATCCCTGGGTTGGGAAGGTCCCCTAGAGTTAGGGCGTGGCAACCAACTCTAGATTTCTTGCCTGGAGAATCCCATGAACAGAGGACCCTGGCAGACTGCAGTCCATAGGGTTACGAAGAGTCGAACATGACTGAAGTGACTTAACATGCACACGTGCATACATCTCAAGATAAGAATGTTGCCATATATAGATAATAGATCTTTTTATATGAGAGAGAGGTAGAGAGAAGAAAGAGAGAGACTTATTACCGAGAAGAGTGTGTCTTTTGGTATTTGTTAGAGAACCTGTTGTTTGTGCAAATGTTTTCACTTATAAGCATCATGGAAGAAAAATTGCTTCCTGGTGAAAATGTTTAAAGTGTGTGTATGTGTGTGTTTATGAAAGAGAAAGTGGAAGACCCAGAAGTGAGGAGAGCGCAAGGGGGAGAAAGGTGAGGAGGAGAGGGGAAAAGTGAGAAGGGGAGTGGAGAGAATAGGTAATACCAAAGTGTGACGAGGACATAGTTTTAGAGGAAGTGCCTTTGGGAGGCTTCTCTACTACAAATGTTTGTCAGTATTTACACAACCATAGATTCTTCACAAGTTGTTGTTCAATTGCTCTCATTTGACTTGTTGCGACCCCATGGATGGCAGCATGCCAGGCTTCCTTGTCCTTTATACTATCTCCTGGAGTTTGCTCAAATTCAAGTCCACTGAGTCAGTGATGCTCTCTAGCCCTCTCTCATCCTCTGCCACCCCATTTACCTTTTTTGGCTTCAATCGTTTCTCGCATCAGGGCTTTTCCCTGATGTAAGCCTTCAATCTTTCGTAGCATCAGGGTATTTTCCTGATGTAAGCCAGCTTTTCACATCAGGTGGCTAAAGTATTGGAGCTTCAACTTCAGCCTTAGTCCTTCCATTGAATTTCAGGGTTGATGTCCTTTAGGATTGACTGGTTTGATCTTGCAGTCCAAGGGACTCTCCAGAGTCTTCTCCTACACCACAATTCAAAGCATCAGTTCATTGGTGCTCAGCCTCCTTTATGGTCCAGCTCCCACATCTGTACATGACTGCTAGAAAAACCATAGCTTTGACTATATGGACCTTTGTTGGCAAACTGATATCTGCTTTTTAATACACTATCTAAGTTTGCCATAACTTTCCTTCCAAGGAGTAAGCTGTCTTTTAATTTATTGGTTTCAGTCACTGTCTACAGTGATTTTGGAACCCAGGAAAATGAAATCTGTTACTTTCTTACTTTTCCTGTTTCTAGTTGCCACGAAGTGATGGGACAGGATGCCATGTTCTTAGTATTTTTCATGTTGAATTTCAAGCCAGCTTTTTTTTTTTTCTATTCTCCTCTTTCACCCTCATCAAGAAGCTCTTTAGTTTCTCTTCACTTTCTGCCATAAGGGTGGTATCATCTGCATATATGCATCACAAGTTATATATCACTAATAATAGAAACACCTGCAGATTTTTTCCCCTGCTTTTTAAAAAAGTAAGAGAAACATGGAAAGAGCACTCACATTTCATAGTCATCTTGTTGAACTAGGTATGTAAAAAAAAATATATGTTTTTACTTGAATACCGTAGCGGTAGCTCTCTTCTGCGAGGCAGAAAGATTTAAGCCAAAATCTTACAAAAGGGGTTGATGCTTCCTTTGGACTGAACACTTACTTCTGTGAAAGCAAAGCAGGTGAAAAGACTGTTCAAAGAAATGAATGGTTGAGTTTGGATATAATAATGGCTTTAGGAGAAAAATTATTTTTTCCTTTCTTTTAAAGTGCTGAAAAGTTTTTATTTTTAAAATAAGAAATGTGGTTACATTGTCCCCTCCTACAGGACTGTTTTCAGGGGTGCTCCTACTGAGAAAGATGAGGCAGCTCTTTGCTGCCTTGGTCTCCTGCAAAGTTAAAATAATTTGTTGGCTTATCTATTTTTATTATGAATTACTGAAATCTTAGGCTATAAAAATTCAACTTGGTGGGGCCCTGGTAGTATTTTTAAACTTCCTATATCTTTAACTAGTTTGAGAACACTGTGAAGGACCCAGCAGATATACTTGACCTAGTTAGAACCTTGTTGTGTCTGGCTTTCCTGATCTTTTGAGTAGATTCTGAATACTTTTCTTTGGTTTGAATTATAACATTGTTTCTTGTGGTTCTGGAAACTATCTGTAATAGCCTCATTCTTGTAGTTGCCTCATTCTTAAGAAGTTCCTTTTTTGCTTTTGAATAATTGTGTTTGACACTGTGCACTTAGGACAGATTAAAAAAATATTAGTAGTTGTGTTGTTGCAGGCTGCTTCTTTCTGAAAAAGGGAATGATTAGAAGATTTCGGTGCTCTATAATTGATATACTTATGTATGTATATATTATGTGTATGAGAGAGAGAGCAGAAGAGAGAGAGGGAGGGGAAGGGAGGAGAGAGAAAAAGATTGATAGTATCCATTCTGATACCTTCAGCTGCACCTCCCAGACTTTTCAGTTTATATTTCCAGGCTAGAATTTTTTCTAATCCAGATCTGTGTTTCTTACTACTTCATGGTCCCTTTCACAGGTCCCTTACATTGAGCGTGCCCCAAATCTCATCTCTTCTGAATGTCCCCATTTTAGGGAGTGGTACCTGCATCTCCAATGTGGCCTCCACTGCGTCTCTTTGGGCTCCTTGTCTTTCTGCTTCTAGATGCTCAGTAGATGTTTTGAGTCTGTCCTATCCTCTCGTTTCCCCATCACTGCCTCTGCTTTTTCATTTCTTTCCTGGCCCCACACAAAGCTGCCTTTCAGAGCTGCCTGTGTGAGCTTTCTGTAGCACAGCTCCGTGGTAGAAAGCACCCCCTCGAAGGTGGAACCCCCTTGCTCTGACCCCTGCCTGCCTTTCTCACAGCTGCCTCCTCCCCCATCATGTCAGCCGTGGCTTCATCCTGGGAGGCTGCCCGTTCCTAGCTCTCCTCTCCTGGCCACGGCACATGCTGTTCTCTGGGCATTGAGAGCCCCTTGTCATCTCATGCCTTTGGCCAACTTCTCTTGATCTCTCAAAAATTAGTTCAGATGTTCCTTCCTCTGGGAGGCAGAATTAAGGGCCTCCTCCTCCTTCCCACTGAGCCTTGATCAGATCTCACATAGTATGTATTATCACATTGATGTCATAATTAGGTAAATGTCTGTCTAGGCCACAAGTCTGTGAGCTCATCCTACTTAAAATTGTAACCCTGCTGCCTTTCCTGTTGCTCTTTCCTTGCTTTCTTTTTCTTTTTCCTGTTGCACATATCCCCCTTTAAAATACTAGCTAATTTTCATATTTATAAGAGTATCTGTGCTAGAACATAAACTCCATCAGGGCAGGAATCTTCATCTTGTTTGTTCACTACTGTATCATCACTGCCTAGAAGAGTGTCCAATGCACAGGAAGTACTCAAGAAATGTGTGTGGAAGGAAATATGCCAGGGTCCAGCTCACAGCAGGCATTGGGTAAGTTAAACTGTTGATGAATAGTGTATTCTGTTAGACTTGCCAGAAGGTATATGCCTGTGCCTTTGTGTGGTACATAGAAGTAAATATAATTAAATACTTTTCAGGATTTTTATGTGTTCAAATAGTTGTTTTATTTTGTAAATGGCTGACTTACTCTGTTAGTTTCTTTGTCCATGTCGATGAGAGATATTTTGTGCCAGCATATATTTACCCCTCTTTCTTATATATGCCAAAACTCAACAACTAAACAACTAAGAAAATATTTCACCAAAACTCATGCTTTGAGAATACCATCTATATGGCATCCAGGATCACACATGCCTGATGGCAGCAGTTTTCAAATATTTTTGCTCTATAAACCTGACAGAATTTTGTAGAACATTGAATTTTTGAATTGATTCTGACAAGTTTATCTTGTATGTTTAGACAGTTGCATAGCGTGTAATTTCCAGAATGTTGTAAATAGTGACATTTAGAGAATGTCAGAAAGAGAAGTTGGATGATGCGTATATGGGGATTTATTATACTGTTTTCATTTAAGTATATTTTAATAGAAAACACAAAGTAAAACAAGACAAAGCAAAAATTCTCTGTGGAAAGTGTTTTCACATGTGTATTCTGGTTTTAGCCCATCCTTTGATGCCACTAATATTATTAGTCTTAGTGCTATTAACGAATTAAGGCATTCTCTTAGGTTGAACCAAGTGAAATTGCCTATATTTCATATAGACCTAGGATCAGTTTTGACATATAAAAAAGTTTACTGTTTTATTTAATTCAAACTAACAATATTTGATCATATGTATTGGTTTTCTCTTCACATGTTTTATTTTTCTAGTTGGAAAATTTCATTTTATTAGCTTGATGGCTCAGGGAGAATTTTTTTCAGGCTCTTTAATCCTTATAGACAGTATTTTTAGTTACAATTTGTCAAAAGGGTTTTTAATTTGATGTCAGTGTGGTGCTAGGTGCTATTTAGATTGACATGTATCAAAGACTACGTTTTGTTCCGCTCTTGATTCCTAAGTGTAGGCAAACAAACGGGTCAGTTCATTTAGCGAGGTGTTGAGTGAATAGAAGAGACCGTTTAGGGCCAGACAGCTGGAGCTGTCACCTGAATAGTACTTGACAAGTAGACGTTACAGGGAAATTAATCTTCTAAAGAGCGCAGAGTGTGTATGTCTCTGTGTGTTTTGTCTTTGTTGTGAAGTATGGGAATAACAGACTGGAGCCAGATACTGTTCTTCATGTCTTCTTCAGCCAGGAGGAGATTAGGCTCTAGAGAAGGTGAGTGATTTAGCCTGCTCTTACGCTAAATCAGGGATAGAGTCAAGTCCTCGTGGACTCCCATGCCCGAGATTGGTTGTGCTCAGAGTGTGCTTGTTGCCTTAGCCATCTTGGCTGCTGTCACCCAAGAGACTCCTGGCCCTCTAGTTAAGTGTGGTGCTTACACGTTTTTCAACTTAACGTAGGGTAAATATTAAGCATTTAATGCTTTTTTGTTTTGCCTAGTTAGGTATCATACGGCATAAATTATAGCAAAACTCTGGCTTTTGTGATATATAGCTCTGGCCTCTGAATTTTCTTTTTAGAGAGCTCAGTAGAGAGGGCTTTGCCCATGGTACAATTTACCTTGCTACTTCAGCCTCACTGTAGAGAATCTCAGACTTAGGATTATTTTGTGGTATCTCACAAAAGAATAATTATGCTCAGAATTTATCTTGAGTTTATAGTAAAGTAGTGAATTTACTATTCATTATAGTAAATTTTTGTGTTTTGGTTGGGAAAAAAAGTTACTATGCTTTAGAATTGCTAGACCGTATGATTTTACTGTTGCTTGAGTTGTGTAAGGTGAGTTCCTTGGTGAACTTTTGAATGTATGTTTCAAGTTCTAGGTTTCATGTAGGTTCCATGTTTGTATTTTCCAAAGCAATAGTTGGAAGTTCAGTTCAGTTCAGTCGCTCAGTCGTGTCTGACTCTTTGCGACCCCATGAATGGCAGCATGCCAGGCCTCCTTGTCCATCACCATCTCCCGGAGTTCACTCAAACTCATGTCCATCAAGTCAGTGATGCCATCCAGCCATCTCATCCTCTGTCATCCCCTTCTCCTCCTGCCTCCAATCCTTCCCAGCATCAGAGTTTTTCCAATGAGTCAACTCTTCGCATGAGGTAGCCAAAGAATTGGAGTTTCAGCTTTAGCATCAGTCCTTCCAGTGAACACCCAGGACTGATCTCCTTTAGAATGGACTGGTTGGATCTCCTTGCAGTCCAAGGGACTCTCAAGAGTCTTCTCCAACACCACAGTTCAAAAGCATCAATTCTTTGGCACTCAGCTTTCTTCACAGTCCAACTCTTACATCCATATGTGACCACTGGAAAAACCATAGCCTGGACTAGATGGACCTTTGTTGGCAAAGTAATGTCTCTGCTTTTGAATATACTATCTAGGTTGGTCATAACTTTTCTTCCAAGGAGTAAGCGTCTTTTAATTTCATGGCTGCAATTACCATCTGCAGTGGTTTTGGAGCCCCCAAAAATAAAGTCTGACACTGTTTCCACTGTTTCCCCATCTATTTCCCATGAAGTGATGGGACCAGATGCCATGATCTTTGTTTTCTGATTGTTGAGCTTTAAGCCAACTTTTTCACTCTCCTCTTTTACTTTCATCAAGAGGCTTTTTAGTTTCTCTTCACTTTCTGCCATAAAGGTGGTGTCATCTGCATATCTGAGGTGATTGATATTTCTCCCAGCAATCTTGATTCCAGCTTGTGCATCTTCCAGCCCAGCATTTCTCATGATGTACTCTGCATATAAGTTAAATAAGCAGGGTGACAATATACAGCCTTGACGTACTCCTTTTCCTATTTGGAACCAGTCTGTTGTTCCATGTCCAGTTCTAACTGTTGCTTCCTGACCTGCATATAGGTTTCTCAAGAGGTAGGTCAGGTGGTCTGGTATTCCCATCTCTTTCAGAATTTTCCACAGTTTATTGTGATCCACACAGTCAAAGGCTTTGGAATCATCAATAAAGCAGAAATAGATATTTTTCTGGAACTCTCTTGCTTTTTTGATGATCCAGTTAGAATGCAGTTGGAAGTTAGGGTCTGGCTAATATTTAATTTTTCTTGATGGTATTTGACACACATATGTATAAAACTCAGATACTATTTAGTTAATATACTTCCTTTTACTTTTATTGAAAAATACAATTCACGTAAGAATGAAACTCTCCTAGAAAATCTAAGATGGTGGTTTTCTAATTTTTTTTGCCACCTCCAGTGAAAGGTTCATTTGCATTCTGGCTGCAATATATGGGCCTCTCCTTAAATGCAACAGGGTACATGTAACCAATATAAAAGTTAAATGAAGTAAAACTTATATTTCATATGTTAGATGCACTTGTTTATATAGTTGTTTCTATTCTGCTTCATTTACAAATATATGCTGTTGCAGTTCCCTAAGCTGAGATTGAAAAAACAATGAAATGGTACATGTTGTTATTGTACATGTGGTATTAAGTGCCTTCTAGATGGAATTTTGAAGAACTGTGTTGGGTATCAATTCTTCTGTTGATTATTTGTGTAATCTTTCTTCTTTCCTCCCTGCCTCCAGTGTTTAATGGCTACTCTATGCCAGGCTCTACCCACTGTCTAAGGCAGACGCAGTCCTTGTCGCCTAGAAGGTTGTATTCCTAATTGTAACTGTGATAACTGTCACCTACTGAGCCACTTGCAAGGAGATTGGCCTAACACTAAAACCACTGTCTCCCACTTACTGAGTGCCTATTACTTGCTGATGTACATTCTGTTTTCTTTATTTCTTATCAGCTTGCTAGGAGAGTGGTGTAATTCTCCCATTGGATGGGGAAAGTGAGGCAACACTTAGTCAGTGAGGGAACTTGGATTGTACTCTTAAGTATGACATTTCTTTATGTTCCTGCTTTCCACTGACCATCTGGCTTTTAGACTTAACCCCTCTAGGTTTCAATTTCCTTATTCTTAAAAAAAGGTTGGATGTTGGATATTAAGTTGCTGAAGACCAGAAGTTGCCATTTATGTGTTTTGCAAGTTGAAAACAATGGTCTCAGTGTTCAGTTCTTCAGGGTAGGTGTCCACATCAGTGGTATCCAAATCTTTATTCATTTTTCCTTCTTTTGTTTTATTAGTAGTATCAACAGATGATCAAGTAATAAGCCAGATATTAAATGAAATTGAGCTCTGTCCTTTTTTGTTGTTATTATTTCCACCTTTGAGATGGGAAAACAGCCTCTAGAGTGTTTGAAGGATCTCGAAGCTAAATCATATTGATTCATTTACCCATGTTTTGCATAAGAGCAATATCTCTTGGGATTCATTGTTTCTCTCATGTAAATTTTTGGATTTTTAACTCTAGTATGCATGTTAATTAAGTGCTTTTTTTTTTCCTGTAGGAGTCAGTAGTGGATAGTGACTTAACCTTTAGCTAACCTACACTTACATTTTCTTTGAAAGAGCCTGCCTTAAAATGAGGATTTATTTGGCAGTTTTTACAGATAATGTATCTAACTTCTCTTTCCCTCGTTTTCCTAATTCCTTCTTCTCCCCTTCCCATTTCCTTTTAGTATTATTACATTAAAAAAAATAATAAATGAATCAGTAAAATAATAGAAGATGACATTTTGTTACAAAGAGATAAAACTCTGGACAGTTATCACTGAACTTGCCCTTTCTTTCTGAAAGCTTTGACTTGTTTCTTCCTGAGGTTTCACTTATGGATCTGTTACCTTCTCTCTTCTCAGTTTCCTCTTGTTTTCCATATTCTTTTCTCATGTTTTTATTTTAAGAGTTTATTTGATTGTTAGGAAGATTGAGTAATACTGGTAACAATTACTAGCATCTGTGGAGTATTCATCATGTGTCAGGCATTGTTCTGAGCGCTTTACTTAAATTAGCCCATTTTACTCACACATGATGAGAGAGCAGAGGCTGTGGTGCTGGGTTCTTCCTAACTGCCAGTGTGACCTTGGGCAAAATGTGTAGTCTCTATGGATCTTAGTTTCTCCTTTTGTAAAGGGGGGTGTATGTATGAGTATGAGTGAAAATCGCTCAGTCGTGTCCGACTCTTTGCAACCCCATGGACTGTACAGTCCATGGAATTCTCGAGGCCAGAATACTGGGTAGCTGTTCCCTTCTACAGGGGACTTTCCAACCCAGGGATTGAACCCAGGTCTCCAGCATTGCAGGTGGATTCTTTGCCAGATGAGCCACCAGGGAAGCCCACGAATACTAGGGAGGTCATTTCTGTAAACCACAGAGAACATTATCTGGTATGTTGTTGTTGTTATCATTAAAGCAGATTGACAGTTCCTAGAATATATCAAGTGTTCAGTAAATGGTAGTTATTCATATTATTTAATATTGTTTTATTGCCTATTTGCTTTTAGATGGTGTATTGAGTTTGGCTGAGGCAGAGGCGAAATAGTAGTTTAAATGCTATCTTAATTTCTAGGTGAAGTTTCTTTTTCTTATGAAATGATGCAGACACTGGATCATGCCTGTGATCCAGATATGTAGTAGATATTGTGGACTTCATAAAGGATACTCCAGAGAACAGCCTGTTAAATTAAATGGGAAGTGGGGAGAAGAGATACTGGTGAAGTGGCATTTCAGGTTACAAATCTAGGGCTGTTTGAATCACAGTGTATTTCCATGCCCTGTGCTCTCTTATTTTCCTAGAGAGAGAATGTGAATAGCAAAGCATGGGGCCCTGAAAAGGGAAGCAAGAAGGCATCTCAGTGGAGAACAGAGAGAAGAAGAGGAGCATTAAGGACAAAATTCTGGCACATTCTAATTTCGCCTGGGGCCTTTCTTGAATCCTTTAGTTGTGCTCTGATATGGTGGCCACTATATGCATGGTACTATGGAATGCTTGAAGTGAGGTTGATACAAATTGAGATGCTCTGGAAGTATAAAAATACACTGAATTTTGAAGACTTAGATATGAAAAAAGAATGCAAAAGATCTCAATATTTTTACACTGATTATGTGGTGAATGATAATATTTAGAAATTTTGGGTTAAAATGTCTTATTAAAATTAAAAGGAAAGATTTGATACTTGTTAATAAGCATCTTAAAGTGAAGAGGTGTTGGATTTTTTGTTTGTTTGTTTTTTGGTGTAAATCACAAAACAAACTCTAATACTTTACAGTCTAAATGGTTCACCTTGTTCTTTAATTTTCAGCTATTACTCTTAGTTAAGTTTGTGTTAAATATATGATCTTATTCATGAATGTCATGAATGAGTAATTTATAGATTACTTTATGACTGCTAATTATTAATGGGTTTGAAATCAGTAGAACTTCTAAGAAAGGATGGAAACACAGTGACCACCAACAGTCTTACAATGATTTCTGTGTGCTCATTAGGAAAAATAATCGCATAATGAATGAACTGTCAGAATTGGCTTTCTGGTAATACATCAGTGTAGTTGGGCATCTAATGCCTCAGAACTAATCATCAAAGCTTGGTTATTACTTGGGCGAATAGCTGAGTCTGTTGAGAAGTCACAGTATTTTATGTGATATTTGAACCAATTTTGGCAGGGATTTGAAACCCCTTAATTAAAGACTATATTACTGTAAACTTTGGTGGAGGGAGAAGTGGACCTCTTGAAACCTGTAAGACATGGATTTGAATGTGGTCCTTGTTAACTCTTATGTGTGTAATTTTGAGCAAATTGTGCCTCTTTGGTGCAACTCAGGTTCCTCAGTTGGAAAATTAGTATCAAACTTAGCCTAGCTCATAGTTTTGTTAGGATCACTAAATGAAATATTGTATTTTAGGGATGTCTTAAAATGCTTCTCAGTACTATACAAATATAAATTAATGTCAGTCCTCCTTTCAAATGCAAAGGCATTGTTTGAGAGTATTCTGACTCTAGCTTGTGTTTATGGTTTTAATTTTTTGTTTAGGTTCATCAGTGGCAAGTATAAGCTTTAAGTATCATGAGTTTCTATTTTTTTTGACCACTGATTGAAATGAAGGATGTATGAGTTTGTGTCTGGCTGTGTAGGCATAAGTAATGATAGCAGTGCTGTTTATAACACTATAGTTAAGCGTTTGTCAGAGTTTCCACTGTAAACTTTCCATTAGATTTCTTTTTTTTCATTTTAGCTTGGCTTTCCTGTGGGGTGAAATTATAGAGGCCTGAGTGTTTTGGTTGGAAACTTTTTTTCTCTTTAAAATAGGAAGTGAATGCATGCTGTTAAAAACTTCTCCTGCACTTTGTTTTATTGTAAAGGTTTTAAAATACATGATGTATTTTTCTTTCTATAATAATTAAAAATGTATTAGATATTTTCACTCTATATTCATAAGTAGTTTTTCCACTTAAAATGATCACTGTCTTCATTGTATTATCCCAGTTAAAAGGATGTAAATTGTTTTTATAAATTAATGATAAGGTCTAAGAACGATGTCTTGAACACCTGGATACTTACTCCAAATTAAGAAAAACTAAACTACTTAGAATTTTAAAATTTCCTTTGACCTTCATCAGTAAAATATTCATTGATTTTTGTTTTTTTTTAAATTTTTTATTTATTTGGTTGTGCTGAGGTTTAGTTATGGCTTGTGGGATCTAGTTCCCTGACCAGGGATAAAACCTGGGCCCTCTATATTGGGAGCGCAGAGTCGTAACCACTGAACCTCCAGGGAAAGTCATGATCTTTGTTTCAAATTTAAGTAGAGTGCAATGTATTAGGGGGACAGGCCAAGACTTAGAATGCCCATTATATTCACAGACCCTCTCTTAATGGATGTCATGTAGAACCTCATGGTCTGGTCTCAAGACCATGCAATGAATAGGCAGGCCTTTGATTCAGGCAGGAAGGAATCCAACCCAGAGGCTCTACCCAACAGATGAGAGTGATGTGTTATACCAAAGTCAGAATCCCTAAGTTTGAACTTGGCACAGAGCAACTGAAGGCAGGAATAGAGGCTGAAAACATACCTATGGCTGATTCATGTTGATGTATGGCAGAAACCAACACAATATCGTAAAGCAGGTATCTCTCAATTAAACATAAATAAATTGAAAAAAACTTATGTTAATGGTGGGGCCACAGGGTAGGATTCCATAAATTCTTGGTGTTGTGTGGTCCTGCCTTTACTGTTGCTTTATTGAAATTACTCATCAAGGCCACCTCCAAATCTTGATGGACACATGTCTGTCAGCAGCATCTGCTGCTTGTCCCCATTTTACTTGGGGAAACATGCTTTCCTTTGGCTTTTGTGACACTCTGGACATTTTCTTCCTAACTCTGGCTATTTTTTCTCATTATCTTTGCTGCTTCTTCCTTCTGTCCTACACTTACACGTGTTGGATTTTTCAGGCTTCTCTACTCACCATAGATGGTCTCATCTATTTGATTGGCTTTAAGAACATTTATGTGCTGTTTGCTTCCATGTTTCTATCTCCAGCTCTTGACCTTACTTCAGATTTTGGTCTTGTATGTCCAGTTACTGACTGGACATCTTCAGGTTATATGTCTCCTAAACACCTTTAACTTAACACATTCTCAGTGGAATACTTGATTTCTCCCACCCAACTATTTCTTCTCTTTTTTACTTGACAACTCCTCCATTCGCCCAGCTGTTCAAAGTAGACAACCAGTACTCACCATTGATTCCTATTGCTCACTTTGAAGTTGCCTTCATACCCTCCCAAGAACGCCTGCTATCAGTAAGTGCTTTTGATGCCACATCCAGTATATATTTCTAAGTCCACTTTGTCTCCAGTCATTTTGGTGACTCCACGGCAGTAGCCTTTTATATACCAGTGGTCTGACTGGTTTTCCAGCTTCTCTTGCCCCCTTTCCATTCATTCAGCTCATAGAGCCCAGAGAAGTCTTTTTAAAAATAGAAATTGTATGCTATGTCTCTCCCTCAGGCTTTAACATTGCCATGGGTTTTCACTGCATCTGGAATTAAAAACAAAGTCCTAACCTTCACCTTTTGCTCTTCGCTCTTCACCTTGGCTTTTTTCATGCAGTTTTCCTGACATTACTAATTAAAATGTAATGTTGAAATCAATAGCATGCGGGTTAAAACTGCTGAGTTCCTAAGAACTTGAATGGACTTGACTTTTTTTCCTCTTTCATCTTGTCTCTTTTTCCTCTTGTTTCTTCTCTTAATTTGATAAAAACCAAATCAAAACCAAATTACAGCCGGCCCTGTCCCAGTTCCCAAGTGTTTGAGTTCATTGGGTATCTCTCAGACCTCTTTGGGAACTTGTTTTGTTTCATTAGCATCAGGAGAATTGCTTTAAGGCTACAGGAGAAGTGTTTTCCACTTGTATGTCTGTCAAAAACTGTTGGCATTGGATGTGGCTTGGAAGTTCTGCTTATTGTTATTGGTGACACTTCATCTTCTTGGTTCCCAGCTCCCATAACTGAGCTTTCTGCCTTGCCTTTGAGTTTTCTTTATCTTGTTTCTAGCCACTTTATGTGGAGAAGGCAATGGCACCCCACGCCAGTACTCTTGCCTGGAAAATCCCATGGATGGAGGAGCCTGGTAGGCTGCTGTCCATGGGGTCGTGAAGAGTCGGACACGACTGAGTGACTTCACTTTCACTTTTCACTTTCATGCATTGGAGAAGGAAATGGCAAGCCTCTCCAGTGTTCTTGCCTGGAGAATCCCAGGGACTGGTGGGCTGCCATCTATGGGGTCAGATACGACTGAAGTGACTTAGCAGCAGCAGCAGCCACTTTATGGTTCCGTTTTTAACCTTCTGTGCTTAGTTCATCCCTTACTGTGTCATTGAGCTTATTTATTTCTCTGGCTTTCACTTTTACGGGAAAACTCTGGAATCTCTATTCTCTAGCTTAGCCTCATGTTTCCAGTACCAACATGAATTTCTCCTCCCTTGCATGCCCTGGAGTTAATCTCATACTCCATTTTCCCCCAACAATGACATACATGAGCTTCCTTTATAAATTAACCTCTCTAATGATTCCGTTTTTACCACCAGTATCATTATTTTCTCAACCTGGAGACATTAGTAATCTTTGACTATCTTTCCTTTGCGTTACACATAGTACGACAAAAAAATCCTTTTGATCCCTTTGTTCCTGTCTTTTAAGTGTATCTCAGACTTTCCTCCATTCCTCAGTTGCCATCAGCATAGTATTGGCTGTCATAACTCTTCATGTTTGGTTTTGGTGACAGTGTTTTTGCTAACCTTCCTTCACACCTCTCTGAAACACTTACTGTGTTTGCTCCTGCTTAACAGATCTCCGTTGTCACCTGCATGAAACTCAGATTACTGTGCGTTTTTCAAGGCCAGCTGAGGCTTGGTCTGTTTTAATTCTTCACTCTGGTTTCCTACTCTTCCCAGTCAACTATGTCCGCTATCCAGTCAGTTGTACATTGTTGTTGTTGGTCAGTCGCTCTGTCCTGTCTGACCCTGCAACCCCATGGACTGCAGCATGTCAGGCTTCCCTAACCTTTATTGACTCTGAGTTTGCTCAGACTCATATCCACTGAGTTGGTGATGCATACCATTCAACCATCTCATCCTCTGTCTCCTCCTTCTCCTTTTACTACCTTCAGTCTGTCCCAGAGTTAGGGTCTTTTCCAGTGAGTAGGCTCTTTGCATCTGGTGGCCCAAGTATTGGTGCTTCAGCTTCAGCATCAGTCCTTCCAGTGAGTATTCAGGGTTGATTTCCTTTAGGATTGACTGGTTTGATCTCCTTGCTATCTAAGGGTCTCTCAAGAGTCTTCTCCAGCACCGCAGTTCAAAAACATAAATTCTTCAGTGCTTAGCCTTCTTTATGGTCCAACTCTTATATCTGTACCTGACTACTGGAAAAGCCATAGCTTTGGCTATATGGACCTTTGTTAGCAAAGTGATATCTTTGCTTTTTAATATGCTGTCTAGGTTTGCCATAGCTTTTCTTCCAAGGAGCAAGCATCTTTTAATTTCATGACTGCAGTCACTGTCTGCAATTATTTTGGAGCCCAAGAAAATAAAGTCTGTCACTCTTTCCATTTTCCCCCCCATTTGCCATGAAGTATTGGGACTGGATGCTCTGATCTTCATTTTTTGAATGTTGAGTTTTAAGTCAGCTTTTTCACCCTCTTCTTTAACCTTCATCAAGAGGCCCTTTAGTTCCTCTTCACTTTCTGCCTGTAGGGTCATGTCATCTGCATAGCTAAGGTTATTCATACTTCTGGCTTTCTTGATTCCAGCTTGAGCTTCATCCAGCCCAGCATTTTGCATGATGTACTCTGCGTATAAGTTAATTAAGCAAGGTGGCAGGTAGGGTAGTCTGGTATTCCCATATCTTTAAGAATTTTCTGCAGTCATGAACATCTTTTTATATTTCCCATATAATGTGCTCGATCTTAACCACTATATTCTTCTTGCCTAAAATGTCTTCTTCCCCTTCCTTTGTTTTTTCCTCGTCCCATTCATGGTTCCCTTAAGTTTCATTGCCCTCAATCTGCCGGATGTCTTCTTGACCTTAGGCCCTGCCAGTGATAACAAAGGATTGAATACTCAATTTGACTCATCTTATCAAAACATATGAAGGATCAACAAATGTCAGGTGTTCCAGAACAAAATGCAACAGCTAAACCTCTGTGTCCTTACATTTCCTTGAAAAGTAAATTAAATCCAAACAGAAGGAATGTTGAAATCTAAAGGTAAAGCAGCTCAGGTGCAAAGGAGGATGTTGGAAGGCCAGAGAACACTTGTAGTAATCATTTGAGAGACTTAACACCAACGTAAAGGGGTCCTTTAAATGTTAATAGAAATAACAGTCCAGCTAGAGAATCTGTATAACTCCTGGTACTTGCATTTTGTTTGGTCCAAGTGGAGGTAGATCACTGAATTTGTGACTTTAGTAGACATATTAAAGAATCTGTTAAGAGGATTAACCTTTTCAGTTTGTCCCTCTAGCGCGTGGTCACCAACCTTTTTGGCACCAGGGACCAATTTTGTGGAAGACTATTTTTCAATGGATTAAGGGAGTTGGTAGGGTTGGGGGATGATTTCAGTATGATTCAAGTGTACATTTTTGTGCACTTTAAAAAATATTTATTTATTTGGCTGCCCTGGTTCTTAGTTGCAGCATTCAGGATTGTCGATCTTCATTGTGACATGCCAGATCTTTAGTTGTGGCATGTGAGACCTAGTTCCCAGATAAGGGATTGAACCCCAGGCCCCTGGATTGGAAGTGTGAAGTCTTAGCCACTAGACCACCAGGGACGGTCCTATTGTGTACTTTATTTCTATTAATATTTTATCAGCTCCACCTTAGATCCTCAGGCATTAGATCCCAGAGGTTGGGGACCCGTGCTTTAGTTTATATTGTAGGTATGAGATGAAAAAACAAAAGTGGTTATTGATAAGCCAACTCATATTACTCTCTGGCAGAGGTGATAGAGTGTACAGGTGCCAGATTGTTTGAGTCTAAGGCTCAGTAGGGCTCCTTTCCAGCTGTGTGACCAAGAGCAAATTACTAAATCTCTCTGAGACTTAATTTCCTATATGTAAAATGAGGATAAAAATGCCTCCTGCACAATATTATCAGTTCAGTTCAGTCGCTCAGTTGTGTCCGACTCTTTGTGACCCCATGAATGGCAGCACGCCAGGCCTCCCTGTCCATCACCATCTCCCAGAGTTCACTCAGACTCACATCATTGAGTCAGTGATGCCATCCAGCCATCTCATCCTCTGTTGTCCCCTTCTCCTGCCCCCAATCCCTCCCAGCATCAGAGTCTTTTCCAAAGAGTCAACTCTTCACATGAGGTGGCCAAAGTACTGGAGTTTCAGCTTTAGCATCATTCCTTCCAAAGCAATCCCAGGGCTGATCTCCTTCAGAATGGACTGGTTGGATCTTCTTGCAGTCCAAGGGACTCTCAAGAGTCTTCTCCGACACCACAGTTCAAAAGCATCAATTCTTCAGCGCTCAGCCTTCTTCACAGTCCAACTCTCACATCCATACATGACCACTGGAAAAACCATAGCCTTGACTAGACGGACCTTAGTCGGCAAAGTAATGTCTCTGCTTTTGAATATACTATCTAGGTTGGTCATAACGTTCCTTCCAAGGAGTAAGCGTCTTTTAATTTCATGGCTGCAGTCACCATCTGCAGTGATTTTGGAGCCCCCAAAAATAAAGTCTGACACTGTTTCCACTGTTTCCCCATCTATTTCCCATGAAGTGATGGGACCAGATGCCATGATCTTCATTTTCTGAATGTTGAGCTTTAAGCCAACTTTTTCACTCTCCTCTTTTACTTTCATCAAGAGGCTTTTTAGTTCCTCTTCACTTTCTGCCATAAGGGTGGTGTCATCTGCATATTTGAGGTTATTGATATTTCTGCCAGCAATCTTGATTCCAGCTTGTGTTTCTTCCAGTCCAGCGTTTCTCATGATGTACTCTGCATATAAGTTAAATAAGCAGGGTGACAATATACAGCCTTGACGTATTCCTTTTCCTATTTGAAACCAGTCTGTTGTTCCATGTCCAGTTCTAACTGTTGCTTCCTGACCTGCATACAGATTTCTCAAGAGGCAGGTTAGGTGGTCTGGTATTCCCATCTCTTGAAGAATTTTCCACAGTTGATTGTGATCCACACAGTCAAAGGCTTTGGCACAGTCAATAAAGCAGAAATAGATATTTTTCTGGAACTCTCTTGCTTTTTCCATGATCCAGCGGATGTTGGCAATTTGATCTCTGGTTCCTCTGTCGTACATGTAAACTGCTTAGAGTAGTGACTGTCTCAGAGTAAGTGCTTACTAAGTTTTTACTATTATTATGTATATATGATATGGCTGGGAAATGATGACTCAGTGAAGATTTTCAGAAAGAAGTATTTATTGTGAAACAGGAAATGGCTCTTGAGAGTGTGTCTTTTTTTTTCATATCTGACCTGTCCTTGGTGACTCTTGTTTATTTTGCTTTATTCATTCATGAACAAGTATTTTTTGACATTGTTTATAGTGTTACAGATCCTAAAAGGGCAGATTGTCTCTAGGAGATTATGGTATTTTCAATAGAGGATGGATTCTGAAAAATACCCTAATGAGGGGTGTGAATGAGGTTCTTCTGGCCCATCTGGATCTGTGAACCAGCTATACAGATAAAGCATCTGGTTTCATCGGAAGCTGGAAACATACACATTTTAGCATGTGCTTTCTATTCCCACAGAGAATCTGGTGCATATTTTCCCAGTTTACGTAATACGAGAGTTTCTGAACTCTGGATGAATGTCATTCAAAACTCTGCTGAGCTTGCTGCATGTTAAACCCTTTAAAAGAGACATTATCCTTTGCTTACAGTGCTTGGTAACTCTTAAGACTTTGGACTTCAGGAGGAGCAATGGCTCAGGAGCAGTGACTCAAGCTATTTATTGCCTGGTTAAATTTCCGTCCTAAAGGAAATTAGTCCTGGGTGTACATTGGCGGGGCTGATGTTGAAGCTGAAACTCCGATACTGATGTGGAGAGCTGACTCATTTGAAAAGACCCTGATGCTGGGAAAGATTGAGGGCAGGAGGAGACGGGGATGACAGGATGAGATGGTTGAATGGCATTAACGACACAATGGACATGGGTTTGGGTGGACTCCAGGAGCTAGTGATGGACAGGGAGGCCTGGCGTACTGCAGTTCGTGGGGTAGCAAAGAGTCGGACACGACTGAGCGACTGAAATGAATGATATAAACAAACTGTGATTTGTTTGAACTTGAGAATAGATATTTCATCTTTTTAAGACTGGGGCACAGGTGAGAGAAGGGAGAATTGGGTGAAGGCAGTCAAAAGATACATACTTAAAATTACAAGGTAAGTACTAGGAATATAATATACATATGATAAATATAATGAACACTATATATGTTATGGGCTTCCCTGGTGGCTCGGACAGTAAAGAATCTGCCTGTAATATAGGAGACCCGGTTTTAATCCCTGGGTTGGGAAGAAGGAATTGGTTACGCACTCCAGTATTCTTGCCTGGAGAATTCCACGGACAAAGGAGCCTGGTGGGCAGCAGTCCATGGGGTTGCAAAGAGTTGGATGTGACTGAGTGACTAACACACACACGTTATGTGTGAAAATTGTCAAGAGAGTCAATCCAAAGAGTTCTTGTTACAAGAAGGGAACATATTTTTCTTTCATTAACTTTGTACCTGTGTGAGATGATGGATGTTCACTAAACTTACTGTGATAATCACGTCATGATGTATATAAATTAAATCATTATGCTGTATACTTTCAGTTCAGTTCATTTGCTCAGTTGTGTCCAACGTTTTGTGTCCCTGTGGATTGCAGCGTGCCAGGCTTCCTTGTCCATCACCACTTCCCGGAGCTTGCTGAGACTCATGTCCTTCAAGTCAGTGATGCCACTCAATGACTGTATACCTTAGACATGTCCAATTATATCTAAGTAAAACTGGAAGAAAAGAAACATATTTTCTCTTTTTATCAAGATGTGCTTTTTTTGTTTTTTTCCTGTCTTATGATGATGTGAGTGGTGTAGATATAACTGGGGAGGAGGGGGCTCCAAGTATCTTGCCCATTTTGTTTGAAATGTCCATTGTTAAAATTAGACCATCGAGTGAGGCCCTTTTGTTATTATTTATGAAATCTTTGCAGTAGTATAAATATGTTTCTTTATGAGTGTAAACCTGTTAGTCCTTTAGCATTCAGGGTAATCCACCATATTTTTCAGTGGATAAGGCAGATGTTTGCGGGTGTGGAAAGGTCATGAGTGCACGGTGTGATTATGTGAAAATCCTGTCTGCCTCAGAGGTTGGAGATGGACTATAAAAGAGGAAGTAGAGGAATCTGTTCTCCACATCCCTGCTGCCACATGTATCTGTTCAAATTAGTGTCAAAGAAGGATTCCATTTTAATGTAAAATTTTCATACCTTTGATTCTGTACAATGAAATTGCTTTTACATCATGGTTATTGGCCTATATTAATGAAACTGAATAGCTTGCGGCCTCGGTTTTCTTGTCTGTAAAATGGGATTATTAATGCCTGCCTTTCAGGATTTTTGCAAGATTTCAAGAAGGAACTCATGGAAGGACCCTGGCTGGAATATTTTAGGTCCTCACTGAATGCTTTTTACTTTTCTGTCTCTTAGTCCGTGAAATTTAGGTACTTAATTGCATTGTTCTTACATTTTTTCTCTTATTTACATATGTTAATTTTGCTTCCCACCAGGCTGAATTTCTTTGAGGACAAGCATCATTTCTTTTTTATTCTTTGTAGTTTATGTTCCTATAGTGTCTTTTCTTCATTGTGCAACCTGTTTTATATTTATTTACATGACTATTTAGTTAGATTTTTTTCCTTTTTGGTCCGTAAGCTTCTTGAAGAGTAGAATCTTGTTTGATCGTGCTCAGAAATGTGTACTTAAGGCCTGAACTGCTTGGCATATAAAAAGTGTTCTGTAAATATTTGTGGAATGAATGAATGAATAATTGATTATTAAATTAAACATACTAGATTCTAAGCCAGTTCTGTTCTGGGAAGACTGAAACTACCTATCATATTCCTTCCAGACTTAGCCTGAAGCCTTGTAGGAGGCTATAAAAAGTTTGCAGAATTTTAGCTAACACCTTAGATCTTTAAATAACAGAGTATGTGGAAGAGAAAAAAGGTTTACGAGGTACTTTGAAGTGGTTCGGTACTTAATGTTATTTTTGTGGGAGGTCAGTAATGTTTGTTATAAATATGTTATTGTATCTTTAAGTATAAATTACTGTTATTGCTTCTAGCTAATATTTATAAGTATTAACATCTGTGAGTACTAATGTTATTTTAAAATTCAGGCTTGAAGGACAACACTGTGCAACATTGTTTATTTTTCTTTCCTTTGCAAACCTGATTGTTTGGGAATGTGTGAGAACTGGGTGTGTCCGGGTCTGGGCAGTGCTCCTCCAGATGGTTGTATTTCTCATAATTTCTTGATTTTCTGTCCCAGATGCTCTGTTAGGCTCTCATACATTCAATCAAATGCTGACTGTCTTCACCCTCCAGGATTGTGACACACTGCTGAAACATGTCCTGACAGCTGAATCATTTCACATATTGAATTGAGTCAGCGTCTTCACCTTTCTTCTAATCAAATTACAATTTTATTTTGAAGTAATCTCACTGGATATTAGTAGATCAAAAGCTCAATATTATATTCTACAAATATGGCTTGCACAATTAGACACACACACATGCAGAAGGGAAGGGAAGGAATCCTCCATGTATCATCAATTTATGTTTTTCATTTGTTAGGTATTTTTTAAAAAGCTGATATTTTGGGACATTTTCCATGTGTCAGGCATTGTGTGAAACATTTTATGTATTATTTCATGAAATGCTTGAGCTCTCACTGTGACAAAGCTACTATTCTTAGATTCATTTTGCAAAGGATTTTAAGGTTCAGCAGTGATTTTTAGCAACAGCAGTGTAGCAGCTAAAGTTTATTGAACACCTAAAGTGTTCCAGACATTGTTCTATGTGTTTTTATTTTTATTCACTCACTTAATCCTTAAGTCAATCATATGAGGTAGTTAGTTACTACTCTTAAGCTAGTGGAGGTGATGGAATTCCAGCTGAGCTATTTCTAATCATAAAAGATGATGCCCTTAAAGTGCTGTACTCAATATGCCAGCAAATTTGGAAAACTCAGCAGTGGCTGCAGGACTGGAAAAGGTCAGTTTTCATTCCAATCTCAAAGACGGGCAAGCCAAAGAATGTTTGGCACAATTGCACTCATTTCACATGCTGGCAAGGTTATGCTAAAAATTCTCCAAGCTAGGCTTCAGTAGTACGTGAACTGAGAAATTCCAGATGTTCAATCTGGATTTAGAAAAGGCAGAAGAATCAGAGATCAAATTGCCAACATCTGTTGGATCATAGAAAAAGCAACAGAATTTCAGAAAAGCATCTACTTGTGCTTCATTGACTATGATAAAGCCTTTGACTGTGTGGATCACAACAAACTGTGGAAAATTCTTAAAGAGATGGGAATACCAGATGGAAACATTGTACCTGCCTCTTGAGAAAGCTGTGTGCAGGTCAAGAAATAACAGAACCGAACATGGAACAGTGGACTGATTTAAAATTGGGAAAGGAGAACATCAAGGCTGTATATTGTTAGCCTGCTCATTTGACTTCTGTGCAGAGTACATCAATGTGAAATGCTGGGCTGGATGAATCACAATCTAGCATCAAAATTGCCAGGAGAAATATTAACAACTTCAGATATACAGATGATACTACCCTAGTGACAGAAAGCAAAGAGGAACTAAAGAGCCTCTTGATGAAGGTGAAAGAAGAGAGTGAAAAAGCTGGCTTGAAATGCAGCATTCAGAAAACAAAGATCATGGCATCTGGTCCCATTCAGTTGCATTCAGTTTAGTCACTCAGTCATGTCTGACTCTTTGCGACCCCATGAATCGCAGCACGCCAGGCCTCCCTGTCCATCACCATCTCCTGGAGTTCACTCAGACTCACGTCCATCGAGTTGGTGATGCCATCCAGCCATCTCATCCTCTGTCGTCCCCTTTTCCTTCTGCCCCCAATCCCTCCCAGCATCAGAGTCCCATTACTTCATGGCAAATAGAGGGGTAAACAGTGGAAACAGTGACAGACTTTATTTTCTTGGGCTCCAAAATCACTGCGGCCGGTGACTGCAGCCATGAAATTAAAAGACGCTTGCTTCTTGGAATAAAAGCTATGAGAAACCTTGACAGTGTATTAAAAAACAGAGACATCACTTTGCCGAGAAAGGTCTTTCTGGAAATGCTATGGTTTTTGCCCAGTAGTCATGTATGGATATGAGAGTGGGACCATGAGGAAGGCTGAGCACTGAGGAATTGATGCTTTCGAGCTGTGGTGCTGGAGCAGACTTCTTGAGAGTCCCTTGGAGAGCAAGGATATGAAACCACTCAATCCTAAGGAAATTAACCCTGAATATTCATTGGAAGGACTGATGCTGAAGCTGAAGCGCCAATACTTTGGCCACCTGGTGCAAAGAACCGACTCATTTGAAAAGACCCTGATGCTAAGAAAGATTGAAGGCAGGAGGAGAAGGGGACAGCAGAGGATAAGATGGTTGGATGGCATCATCAACTCTATGGACATGAGTTTGAGCAACCTCTGGGAGATGGGGAAGGCCAGGGAAGCCTGGAGTGCTGCAGTCCATGGGGTTGCAGAGTCAGACACAACTTAGCACCTGAACAATAACCACTCTTACGGGATTCCCCTAGTGGCGCAGCAGTAAAGAATCCACCTGCCAGAGCGGGAGATGCAGGAGGTGCTGATTCGATCTCTGGACGGGAGAGATCTGGAGAAGGAAATGGCAGCCTGCTCCAGTATTTTTGCCTGGGGAGTCCCATGGACAGAGGAGTCTGGTGGGCTACATGCTGTGGGTTTGCAAAAGAGTTGGACATGACTTAGTGACTAAACAATAACAACTATTATGCCCTCATTACTGAGGGAATCGATAGACTGAGTCTCACCTCTGATTCTCTGGCTAGGAAGTGGCAGGGACAGGCTTGGAATCCAGCAGTCTGATTTTGTAGTCCATTGCCTCAACTGTCACCCAAACTGACAAACTGGCAAACGCTCCAAACTGACAAGTGGCAAACAGTGGAGTCTGCTTAGAGCCCAGACCCCTGACTTCAGAGCGTGGAACCTGCAGCATAATCTCAGCCATCTGGTATATTGAATGTAGAAAGTTTCCACTTGTGCTGAAGGAAATCAGCTTAATGTGAAATTGTAAACATCTATGTAATGTTCCTTCAGAATTATAACTGACAGACTTTTGAGATAGTAGACTTAAGTGTCCAGTTTAGTGATATCACTCTTATTAACGCCAGATCTTATGTCTCACATTTGGTCTGCCACCTTAAGTGGAAGATACAATTATAGAATATGTTTCCTAAAAGTCATGTTTAGTATAACTGAAGAGAAAATATTTGTACTACCCAGTGACATTAGCTAAGCCCTAGAGTACTGCATTAGTTGTAGAATGCTGAATTATATTTAGATTCAGTAAAAACACGTGCTTAGAGTTTCATCATTAGCACGCTTATCTTTAGGTTTCAGTGACTCTTCCTACCTTTGGTGACAGATTTTTGTGGCCAGGAAGTCAGTAGCAAAGAAAGGAGTTATGTTGTAAATATCCTTGTTCTAGTTGGTATATCTTACTGTTCAGTGTTTTAAAATGTTTCTCTGCTCTGAAGCTGTTAAGCTTTCCAGATTCATTCTGTGTCTTTATCTTTGTATCACTGTTTTCTAAGTTTCCATTTTGGAATCATGCACTCACAGTTGTATTTATACATACATATGTACATGATACATGAATACATACATGTAAATTCCTGTTTATTGTTTTATACTTGACTACTGTTTTTATGCATAATAGGAAATAAGGTTTCAATTCGCAGTATGGTGTTTCAAATCTGAATTTTGGATTTCCTCAAACCTTATATATACATATATATGGGCTTTACATTTATCTTTAATTTCTATTCATTAAGTAATATCCTTTGTATGAAGTATAGGCACATTCCACAGTTAGTGAGGTGTACTACATGCCATTGCTGGATTTTATTGTCCAGATTATGACTTTAATTATACATACACACTCTTTATTACTCTTGGGATTAGAGGTCATTTCACTGTACTCTCAGTCCTGTGTCACTCTCAGGAGCTTAAGGTCTCATATTTAAAACTCCCAGCTGAGGTTCAGAAATAGCATCTCTAAGCTGGCATTGCAACATTGGATTGATTCTTTTTTCGTATTTTAAATCTTTTTTTTTTTTTTTAAGTTTAATGTTGTCTTTGGTGTCAGCTGTAAGTTGTGAAATAGAGGAAGTGGTGGTTAAATAGCAGACATGGGCTTAATTGATATTAATGTGATGTCTATCTATTTAATTTGTTTTTAACTTCATATCATACCATTAAAATAACTGAGGTTCATCTCATTCTGAACTGATTCCCACTGATGTTAATCCTCAAAACAAATGGAAAGTAGATAGGCCATTTTTTATCCCTTGTAGAAGTAATCCCTAGGGAAGAGGTGGGGGGTGGTGGTGCTCAATTAACTGAATACTTGAAGTAATGCATTTTTTTTTCTTTTGGTGGGGGAGGGCCAGCTGAAGGGTAAGTGCTTGTTGAAAAAAGCTATAATCCCATTAATTTATTTCTTACTTTATAATCATGGAATAAGTGAAAATAGTGTTTTAGAAGATTTTTGTTGCTCATATATTTGAACCTGGCTGAAATTTGGGCATCAACAGTGACTCTTGGACATATCCCGGAAATTTGTTCTATTAGTTACTTTTTATCAGAGTATGATTTTCATGATTTACTCCTTGTCTTAAAATCCAAATATAGAAAAGACAAATTATTGTTATCTTAGGGTTTTAAAGAGACAGCCTTTATTTAATTGAAGTTTGATATTATTAGAATAAAATTTCAAAAATTAATGTTTCTGAAAGTACTTCAGAATGTATTTTGTATATGTTTTTAAAATATTAATGAAGATGAGCCAAAAAAGCAAATGTAAGCCTTTCTATACAGAAAATAGTTTTAATAGGATTTTAAATATTGAATTTATTTGATACTGTATGCTGTAGATACGATGTTTGTGAAGTAAATGGTAACTTTTTAAAAGTGCTTTTGGAAAGGACTGAACAGCCTACAGAACACGTAATTCATTTACTCCTCTCTCCACCCTGTGCAATACATTTTACAGATATGGAGACTAATGCTCAGAAAGTAAGTGGCTTGTCCAGTGTCTCTTATTAAACTGTAAAAGTGTGATTCCACTTCCGAACTGGAAGCCTTATGTGCATGCTTAGTTGTGTCTGACTCTTCGTGACCCCATGGACTGTGGCCTACCAGGCTCCTCTGTCCATGGGATTCTCCAGGCAGGGATACTGGAGTGGGTTGCCATTTCCTACTCCAGGGACTGGACTCAAGGCCAACGGCCTCACTGTGTTTTTCAAGGCCCGACATGATCTCCTATAGCCCCTCATCCCTTACTCTTCTGACCCATCACCCCACTTTCCACTCAGGCTCCAGCCCTGTTTGCCTCTTTGCTGACTGATACTCAGATTCACCTGCACACTCTGCTTCCATGGTGCCCTGGATTTATTATCCCTCTGCTTAGGCAGTTGCCCCTCAGATACTCTCTGATTACCTCATCTTCAAGTATTTGTTCAAAATCCATCTTCCAGGTGGTTCAGACGGTAAATAATCTGCCTGCAATGTGCAAGACCTGGGTTCAGTACCAGGGTTGGAAAGATCTCCTGGAGGAGGGCATGGCAGCCCACTGTAGTATTCTTGCCTGGAGAATCCTATGGACAGAGGAGTCTCAGTTAAGTTGCTCAGTTGTGTCCAACTCTTTGTGACCCCATGGCCTGCAGCATGCCAGGCTTCCCTGTTCATCGGAAAAATCTCCCTGTCCTTTGGAGAGTCCAAACTCCAGGAGCTTGCTCAAACTCATGTCCGTTGAGTCAGTGATGCTATCCAACTATCTCATCCTCTGTGTCTCCTCCTGCCTTCGATCTTTCCCAGCATCAGGGTCTTTTCCAATGAGTCAGTTCTTCGCATCAGGTGGCCAAAGTATTGGAGCTTCACATCAGTCCTTCCAAGGAATATTCAGGGTTGATTTCCTCTAGGATTGAATGGTTTGATCTCGTTGCCGTCCAAGGGACTCTCAAGTGTTCTCCAACACCACAGTTCAAAAGCATCAATTCTTCAGTGCTCAGCTTTCTTTATGGTCCAGCTCTCACATCCATACATGACTACTGGAAAAAACCACGCCTGGTGGGCTACAATCCATGGGGTAGCAAAGAGTTGGACATGACTGAGAAACTAAGCACAGCAGACAGCATCTTTCAGATAAACATTCCACTTAAAATCATACGCTCCAACCCAACAGGCCTCATCCCCCTTGTCCTACATATTCTGCCTGCCTCCAGCATATACCATACAATGTGTTTATTATTTTTAGTTGCAGTTATTTTGTCTCCTCCTTCTAGTATGTAAAGCTCTGTGAGAGAAGGGATTTTTGTCACTTTTCCTCCTTGTGATATCCCTGCAGTGTTTGGACCTCAATGAGTGTTCAGTGAATATTTGGTGAATGAATGCAAAGCCTGTGCCCTTTGCACCAGATCTCCCACTTTTCATTTATTAATGATATACTTGACAAGATTACTAGACTTATGTTTGCTATGAAGCGCATTCCAAATAATACTACTTCATTAGTTTCATGCATTCATCTTCATTTCGAATATTTTTTTCTGTTGTATTTTCCTCTTATCTGTGAAGATGAACCATTCTGTTTGATTTTAAAAGTCAGCCAGATTTTTTTTTCTTTTTTTTTTGAAGAAAGTGTTAGAAAGTGAGACATAATCTTTTTGGATAGTAATGGGGCAGATGGTTCAAAGAACTTAGGTCTTTGTCAAGTAAGCTGCACTTTTTTTTTTTTCTAAATTCATAAATATCGTGTCATTAAAAACCAACCTAGTTTTAAAATTTTATTTATTTCTAGTTTTCTTGAGATATAATTGATGTATAACATTGTGTAAGTTTAATGTGTACGGTATGTTGATTTTCTACACTTATATTTTGCAAAGTGATTACCACCGTGGTGTTAGCTAACACCTCATCTGGTCACATAATTACCGTTTCTTTTTTGTGGTGAGAACATTTAAGATCTGTTCTTTTAGCAACTTTCAAGTATATAATATATCCTTATTTAGTGTTACACCATGCTGTACTTCAGATCCCCAAAACCTGTTTATCTTATAACTAGAAGTTAATATTTTTGACCAGCATCTCTCCATTTCCTCCGCCCCTTCACCTCTGGTAACCACCATTCTAGTTTCTGTTTCTTCGAGTTTGACTTTTTTAGATTTCACATATAAGTGGCAACCTCTAATATGTCTTTTTCTGTCTGACTTATTATACTTGTTCCATTTTAGTTTTAAAATTTGCATTTTGTGACTTGGTATTATTAAAATATTAGGAAATAGTTTATTAAATATATTAAACTTTTCCCTCTTCTCTTCAGTATAATTTTTTCCTAGAGGAATAAAGCTGTAATTTACCTTTGAAAGTAGAAGAAAATAAGATTTGGTTTATAAAGTCAACCGGCATTTATTATGTACCTATCATGTTCCAGAAATTTCTTTTGAGGGGCATTAAAAGAGGAACAAGACACATGATTCATTGGCTTGGGGAAAAAAAGTGGTCCTAATATAATGTGGCAAGTCCTTGAATGGAGTTATATATATATATATATATATAAAGTTTTACAGGGGATTTTTGTTATGGGATTTCGGGACTTCACGGCTGCTATAAAGTGAGATATTCCTATAACTCATGCAGGGTGTATGATTATCTTCTCAGCGTTTACAACCATCTAAATACAATTGAAATTAGTACTGTCATTACAGCTGAGACTGTTATCCACGCTACTAGAGAAATGTTGGAACAAAGAAGTGATGTGGCCCAGAGGTTCCCAAACGCAGACGGCCAGTGGAAGAGTTGTTGCTGGTACTGGGCAAAATGAAAAAACGAGTAGAGGGGAAAGCAGATTGAGAGAGAATACATGACTGGGTGTGCCCACACGTATGCAGATGTGTATGCATCTGTGTGTGCGTGTGTGGAGAATTGCCACCCTCCTTTTTGAGGAAGGATTATTTTTGATTCTAAGTTTGAGCTTTCTCTTCTTTTTCTATCCTTAAAGATCCTTTTATTTTAGGAAATTATAGTGGAAATAAGTGATATCTAGTTATTATTTTAGTGTCTTTTCCTGAAATAAAAGAAAGTCAACCTATTCTTTTTAATAATTTTACTGGTAGAATCTTCAGAGGGAGACACTGTCAGGGATACTGTAGAACATTCTATAATTCTTGCAGCTCTTATTTTATTTTTTTGACATAGCCCAGCATGCTTCAGGAATCCTTTTTATTGAAAAAGCCTTGGTTCCTATTTTCCTAGTCTCATCTCTGCAAATGGTAATGGACTGATAGTAGAGAGACTGTGTTAGTCAGAGGCTGTGGTGCCTTCTATCCTGTGAATAAGTTTGGTGACAGAAACGTAGTTTACATCTGTAACTAGGAATTTTTAAATGTTTTATTTTTCTTGTCCTGACAAGTTACAGTGCATTAGAAGGTCAAGCATGAGGGAGAACTGTGAAAAATTGGAAACATATTTATTAGAAGTTTTGTATGTGTGGGTGCACGTGAGTGTTTCCCACTTATTCTGATTAGAACACTGTTGAAACAATATGGTAGCCCTGAATCCTATGGTTTTGGTGCTGAGGCCACTTTTCTGCATTAGTGGAGACTTCTGGGTATTGCTTATAAACTAGCATGTATATTTGTCAGCTTTGGGGAAAGGATAACTGGAGAGATCCATGAAAGAGTAATAACACATGTTGATTGTCCAAATTTGGAAGAATAATTACTTTATTATTATTTAAAACTTAATCCACCTACCATTGTTCGCTTATGTTAAAGTTTTAAAATGTGTAAATACTTGTAGAAAAGTGTATCAGATTTTCCTTTACTTTTAGATACTTTTCTTAAACAAATACGCAGTCGTGATAGTTCACCCATTGCTCCAGTGGTGGTGGTGGTGAGTTGCTTTCTTTACCCCAGTCATCGTCATTGCTGTTGGTGTGTGCACTGGATTAAGGCTATCTAGGTTTGGATACTACCTATAACCCTTAATAGTGGGTGACATTGGGTAGGTGACTTAGCTGTCTAGGCTCTATTTTTTGTTTTTTTTTTTTTTCATCTGAAAAACTGGGATATTAATAGTGGCCATTCATAAGATATTCTAGGGGTTAAATAGGATAATGTGTGTCAAGAGCTTAGTACAGTGCTTTGCAGTAGTAAATGTTCCTTATCATTGTCATCATTCTTTTAACCTTAAAGTATCAGTACTGGTCTTAACTGCCTTTCAGTTTGTTGTTTAATACTTAACACCTTGGTCTTCTTTTGATACTATTTTTTATTGGTGTAGTAGTTCTGTGTTTTTGAAGCTAAAAAAAAAGTGTGTGCTAATAATCAGCAAAGTGTTTTTCGACTTTCCTAATAGACTGTGAAGAGTTCTGAAAGCAGCCAACTCTACATTCACGTATTTATAGCCAGGGCCAAGAAGGAATACTTGCACTGTTGTAGGTGTTGCCAGGGACCTTTGGTTGAAAACCAAAAGTTTTCACTGTTAGCTTTAAATAAACTGAGGGCAAATTTCAAAGGTGAAAGAGATGAAAGAAGGATTTTAAAGTGATTACTTTAAAAACAGTGGTCTTCGGCTGTGGTCACACATTGAAATCACATGAGACACTTTTATAACATATAAATACCTTGTAGTGGAAGCATCATCAACAGTATACGTTTTTGGAGCCCCTACTTGGAACACAGTAATAAAGTAATTGGTATGGTCAGATACTTAATACTTTTTAGCTCACATCAGTTTCTTATTTACTTATTTATTTGGGACTGTCTTGTGACACCAACATGGTATGCTTGGGTTCAGTTTATAGGACATGAAGCCTACTTTTATTATTTGGTTCATTATAAGGATTTATAGTGGTCTTATGAAATATTGTTGGCTATATCTGATTTTTTTTTCAAGTATCAAAAGCAGTTCCTAATAGAAGCATAGTTCCATGAATAAAATAGTATTTGTTTTAGGTTTGTTTTTGAAGTAGGTATGACAAAAGTGGGGGCTTCCCTGGTGGCTCAGTAGTGAAGAATCTGCCTGCAGTGCAGGAGACCTGGGTTTGATCCCTGGGTTGGGAAGAAACCTGGAGAAGGAAGTGGCTACCCACTCCAGTATTCTTGTCTGGAAGATCCCACGGACAGAGGAACCTGGCAGGCGACAGCTCATGCAGTCACAAAGAGTCGGACGCGACTGAGAGACTGACAGTTACTTTAGGTATTTTACCACATCTGCCAACAAACCACACTTCAGTCTTCAACGCTCAGGCAAGCTCTTCTCAGTGCTGTGAGACTAGTTTTCTGTGAATATATTCTCATATACCCATACAGATACAATTCTGTGACTTTGTTGAAGTTTTGAAGGGTCACGTGTAAGGGACTAATAGCATACTTGGATGGGGATGTGTTTGCCTTAGGGAAAGTTCTAAAGGAGGAGGTGGAGGGATCAGAGCACATTGACATGCTGAGTACTTCCAATTTTTTTGTTGTTGTTTTTCGAGTTGGGGAAATAGATGTAAAAGGGCTAAAGGAGTAATAGCTTAGGGTGTTTTCAGGTGAAAAGCATTGTTAATTTAGAATTTTTTTCCCCAGATCTTTTGAATGGACATAACTGATTATAAATACTATTCATTAGGAGCTCAAACAATGTTACTGCTTAACTTCCAGTACAAACATGACCATTTTATGGAAATATTTATCTACATACATTTAAACAGCTTATGTGTAAATGCATAATCAGCCCACATCTCTTATTTTATTTTATTTTCTAAAAACCAATCTGCTTTCTCCCTGTGATATTGTGGCTAATGAATTTAATGATGTGGGCTTTATTTACTCGGTTGGCATATTTATTTGCAAGTTGCAGTGATTTTCAACAATTTTGTTTAACTGGCGTCCCAGAGTACCAAACCCAAAGGACATTGAGCTCATGTTTCGTTTCTTCTGCCTTTGCTGCTTTCTTCTTTGCAGAGTCCAAAATTGAGACACTCCCTCAGAGAAGATGGGCTGATATTGGGTCCATGATTCTGTGTCCCAGACTTTAGAAGGGGTGGAATAATGGAAGCTCTTGATTAGGGAGGAAAGAGTATTCTTCCATTTATAAACAAATAATAAACATCCATCCCTTGAAATCATAATGAGGGTGAGTAGTGTGTGTGTGTGTGTGTGTGTGTGTGCGCGTGTATTACATGTATAACTAAGTGTGTGTGACACCCGTTGACTATTCTTTAGATATAAGGAGAACCTTTGGCTCTTAATCTGAACTTACATCCTTTCTCTGCTGTTGAATTCTGTGCCTGTTTTCCCAATACTTTGGGGCTTGTAAATTTTAAAATTCTTTGGGTATGAACACCTTGGAGGTGAGAGTAATCATTTCAACTTACTAATGAAAATTGATAGGATGCTGAGAGATGGTGATAGAAAAAAGCATGTGTGAGAAAATGACTAATGCTGAAAGGGAAAGACAAGGACACTGCAGTTAGAAATGCAAGTGTCAAGAAGATTGACCATTTAACTGGTTATTATCTTCTTGGGTAAGGAACATATTCTGGAAATCAGCTTAAATTCTAAGAGTTGTTCCAGAATAGTGGAATCTGACCTTATGAAATCTTATCAAGCTAAGATCATTAGATCAGTTAACTCTTCCTTTCAAACAAATACCAACATTGGATGGATGGGTTGTTGTGCTAATGACCTTCATGGTATTATATAACTGCTTACTGATTCTTCATTATTTATGGTTATGATTTTATGGAATCCCTCTCCTGGTCCTGGGGGTAGGGACAGTCTGTGCAGGACAGAGGTTTCCACGGGAAGAGAGACGACACAAGCATCTACTGCCTGGTGTGCTTTGGGACTCTGCAATGACCCTTAGTTTTTCTAGTTTACATTTATTTTGAAATGTCTATAAATTTTTTTTCTTCATCTAAGTTACTGAATGTTTCGATTTGGGAGGTGGGTAGTTTTGAGTTGTTAAAATCTAGTATTACTGCATGTGGCCAAAATGTACTGCTTGTCTGATTTCTTCTTTTTGTCATTTATGAGGTTTTCTTTATGGCCTAGTACCTGATCCTTTTTTTACACATGTTTCATTAGAAAAGAATGTTTGTATCTGCGTCTGGGATTGGTTCTGTAGACGTTAAACTTAATCACTGGAACCGTCTGCATGACTCCGTGTTTCATCTCAGATCCTGGCTGGTCCCACCGTTTCACACTCTACTCTTATATCCCACTGGAACTAGGGAGGATGAGGGCAAGGGGGGTAGTAGGAGCAGCACCCTGGGGGGTGGGCAGTCTGCGTGCCAAATGAAGAGCCCTAGCTTGGACCGTTGTAAGTTAGGGCATCCTTCAGCACAAATGAAAACACAGTTTTTAAATATTGTTATAATGGGATTGGTTCTTTGAGGACACCATTCCCCTTTTTTCTTTGTCTTGACTCTCCTTTTTTTCTTCAGTCTTGATTATTTAAGTTCTTAAATTTAGAGGAAGGAGGTTATTTTAGAGGAATTTAGTCTGTGATAAAGGATAAACATAGCTTGTTGCTGTATGTGTTAATACTGGGAAATAGGCTAGAGGGGTTCAGCATCATACTTTATATTGAGGGCATGTTGGAAATTAATTGGTTGTTTTCTTTCTGTGTTCTTCCTCTTTTCTCTTTGTGCATACCCTCTCTGTGGAATATGGTATTATTCCCGCATTTCATTGAGTTTGATTGTTGCACAGAGCGAAGAGTTCAGGCTCTGGAGTCAGTTAGCTTGAGTTTGAATCCTTTCTCCACTGCTTATTAGCTCTAAGACTCTGTGGAGGTCACTGAATCTCTTTGTGTCTTGGTTTTCTCATCTATTAAGTGGGAAATAGTACCTATTGCATAGGGTTGTTGTTGGGACTAAGTGAGATATAAAATATGTAAAATGCTTAGAATATTACCCGGTACTTGCATCCAATAGTGGTCAATAAATGTGAGCTATTATCATTATTGTGCAGCTCAATAGCCTGCTTTACATTTGTCTTTGACATTATAGCAATTTGGATTAAAAGAGAATAAATTTCAGTTGTTTAAAATTAAGAAAGAGGACTAAATGTTAACTGCCTGTATTTTTATAAATAGCCAAATGTGAATTATTTGAGTATCATTGCACTGACCACAAAAAATAATCATTGTTAAATGATGATTTGCTTTTTGGAGGAAAAACTGTCATTTATACATGCTTTTATAATTCATATGTGCTGAGTTAAGGAGTTCTCCTTGTACATGGCCTGGTTTTTAAGCTTTATCAAAATTATTGTATCAAAAATAGGATTCATTAAAATTTGTCCTGAAGACTTTAATACATTAATAAGCCTCTTCTTGTTCTCTGTGCAGCGTCAAAACTCCTCTTCCACTCTGAGGTGTGGGATCTGATTTAGAACTTAGAAGACTTCAGTAATTAACCATGATGGTTATGTTCATTTAATTAGCCATTGGTTAAGGATATAGAGTCATGTTGATAAGCAGCCTTGTTTAGTTTTTGTTTGTTTATATAAACACCTGAAGGAGACAGCAATTAAAGAGAATGCTTGGTTTTTCTAATTTAGTCCTTATAAAGCTTAGATGTTTTGAGAGTGATTAAGTTTAGGGGAATAGAATAAGACATCTCATGGCTTAATTCAAATTCTTTGACGTTACTAAGTCAATATGTTAGACTTTTGGGGGGACTTTGGGGAGTGGTGGTGAGAGGGGCAACTGGTTGAGAATACTTTCTAAATATGTAACTTGTTTTTGCTGAGAATAGCAGTGGTGCTGTATACCTTTAAAAATGATCAGCTATTTCTTGTTCCCTTACATCTGGTAGAGAAATGTGATACTTTCAGATACCGTTACGCCTCACCTAAAGTTGACATCAGTTTTGGGGGGAATGATCCATGAGGTCCCAGGTACATGGGCTGGCACTTGGGTTGTGGGTTGTGAGGAGGAGAGGGGGCATGGGAGGAGGAACCAAGTGGATCCTGTGACTAGCAGTCTAGCCCTGTCCACCCTCTGCTGGGGCTGCTGGTGACTGTGTAAGATGGGTGCTGTTAGTCTTCGCATTTACCTCCAGGAATCAGGTGGCCCGTGCTGCGAGGCCATTGTAGTGCATTTCCTGGGAGATTGGCAACTGAGGATGGTTGCAAGTGACTGGACAAACACTGTTCGAGTCCTTCTTGAATCGTACAGAGGAAAGATGAGAGTGTGGTTAGAGACTCGGGTGCTGTGCCTAGCTTCACAACTCTTCATTGTGGAACCTCCATGATTGTCTCTAATTTTCTTTGTGAAAAATGGAGAATAATAATAGTGATGCCACCTGCTTACTTCAGAGTATTCTGAGGATTATGATTTAATCGCCTTGGATGAAGGCAGCAGAAGTTCTCTTGTCATAACATCATTGCCTTTCCAGAGAAGCTCCAGTTTGGTGGAATAAAGTAGTGGAAAGAAGATAGAAGTGGGATGAACTATTTACCATTAGTTGGTGTCTTTCAAGTTCAACTCTGGGTCAGGTTTCCATTCTAGCTGGGGAATTTAGTATAAAATTTCTACATATTTTTTAGCGACACCAAACCAAATGTCTGACCTGCTGTTTGTAGGAAAAGAACAGATGTTTATTCTGAGAACACATTAATGAACATGTTAGTGGTTTTCGCCCCTGTAAGAGAAGAAGGTGGGTCAAGAGGGAGAGCCTAGGAGAGCCTACGTTTAGGTAGAGTTTGCTTGCATTGTCCTATTATGGATGTGCCCTTTTTGAGAGAGTCTATATTGCTTCATTCTGTTGATCTTTTGAGTGTCTTTGACAAGAAAGCTTCACAGATACCAAGCCAAAACAAAACAAAAAATATAAACACTCAACAACAGTTGCCTTAAATACCAAGGATGTCAGCGTGAAATTAAAATGAATCAACTGACATTTCTGCTTTGAAATTTTTTTAGTAAAGTTAATTTAAACCAACAGTGAAAACTTCTGTGTCTACCTTATAATGGAACGTTTGACCTTTTTCAGTGTTTTTGGCTTAAGAGTGTAGACATTGGGATGTTCTTGGTTAAAATTTGCTTCCCCTCTCTAAGGGCTCTGGGATCTTGGTTGGTCTCTGGTGGTGGAATAGCAAACGCTGCCCATTGTGTTGGACCCTGCAGGTTCTGAAGACAAGGTCTCTGCAGTAGTGGCTGTGGTGTCTCCTCCTGCCCATGTGTAACTGTTTTAAAAGAACACTGTTGTCATGCGAATTCTTATTTTTTTGAGCTTGCTTTTGAAGTTAACTTTCACAGAGAATTCCTGTTACCTAGAAATTGATGACAGACTTACACCATTTCCTTTTTTTTTCTTAGACGTTCCATCCTCAGAGCAGCCTGAACTGTTCCTAAAGAAACTTCAGCAGTGCTGTGTCATTTTTGACTTCATGGACACGCTATCTGATCTTAAAATGAAAGAATACAAGCGCTCCACTCTTAATGAACTGGTGGACTACATTACAATAAGCAGAGGCTGTTTGACAGAGCAGACTTACCCTGAAGTAGTTAGAATGGTGAGTTTCTTTTTTTCGCCGCGGACACATGTAAGCACCTTCCATAAGGACGCACAGGTGTATTTACTGCAGAGTCAGGTCACAGGAGGTCACCTCCACAAATGAGAGCCAACCTCCTGAGAGCTAAGCACAAGTAGTCGGCACAATACTAGAATCTGAAGAGCATGATTTCATGAGAATGAAATCCAGAACTTTTCACCTACAACAGTATTGGAGGAATCATTGACTTCAAAATACGAAACCAAGATTGCCAGAGTGTTACTGGATTTCTGGCATTGGGAAAAGAAAAGACACAGGAGAATCAACAAAAGTTTTAGATCTGTGTTCGAAAAATATACAAGCCTGTTGGATGCCTTGATCCCCCCCCCCCCGCCATTCATTGTGGTATATTAGAAATGGCTTTAAACTTAATGAAATTGTGATATGTAGAACCTAGATAAAGCCTCTCTTGGCTTTATAAACTAATCATTCACTTTATAATCTTACATTCAGGAGTGATGTCTTTCATTATTTTTGAACAGCTTCTTGTACTTTGTGTGGTCGTTAAAGTGTTATGAGAAGAAACATTATTAGTATAAGAAATTATGTTCTTATTGTATCAGTAATTATATTAGTTTTTCAAAAGCTGAGCCAAAATACAGTCTGCTGTTAGATTTTTGTGAGAGGGTTGCCTTTCTTGGCCTTCTAGAAGATCTTGGGTCTAGAGAGCACAAGCTATTTGGAGGTGGTGGCGCTGGTCTACTAACTCCTGAAATTATGCTGAAGAGATCTAAGGGGGTTGGTGCATCATTGGGAAGCCCACTGGGGATCTGGCTCACCCTCTGTGTACTGCTGAAAATGTACTTAGTCTTTTTGTGTTACTTGTATCACTCATATTCAACAAATGCAGAAAAGAGACATCTGAGATGGAGTCGTTTTGGTTAAAAATGAATAGTTTTCAGATTTGGGAAGGGACCTCAATTACCACAGCTTGAGGAACTATGACACATATATGAAGGTCATTTCAAAACAGTGTCCAATATAGTCCTCAGATCCATATTGGAGTGTCTATTGCATTTATTAATTTACAGGAATGTAAAACAGTGTTTTGTACATTAACTGTTTACATGTTTACATTGTGGCTCTTGAGCAGTGGTTCTCAACCAGGGGTGATTTTCCCTGCCAGGGCACCTTGGCATTGGAGACATTTTTGGGAGCTGCAATCAGGGTTGGGAGGGGGCTGCTACCAGCATCTAAGGGGTAGAGGCCAAGAATGCTGTTTAACCTCCTAAAATGCACAGGACAGCCCCCATAACAAAGAATTATCTGGCCTCAAATGTCAGTAATGCCACTGGTGAGAAACCTTGGCTCTAGAGTTGACCTGTTCTCCAGCCCTCTTACCCTGATACTAGGATCTTCTTTAGTCCACCTGCTTCTTCAGAGCAGAGTCCCTTGGTTTTAACCTACCTGTGTTCTCAGCCAACAGAGTTATCCACTGTTTATAACGTTCTTCTGCATCTTTCCATGGATAGTCTGTGAATACTGAAGCATATCCAAGCCTATATGTATAAATATTATCTTTTGTAAACACACAAATGGTAGCACACTATACACACTCTCTGTATCTTGCTTTCTTCGCTTATGTAAGTACATCAGTGCATACCAGCCTGCCTCATTCATTTTTATAGCTGCATTTCATTGTGTGGATGTGCCATAATGTATTTAACCATAACTCCATGAATATCTTTGTACGCATATCCGTTTGCCCTTGTGTGAGAACATCTATGTATTTGTGGATTTGTTCTCTAATAGCCTGTCTTTTCCCCTCTTCCTGGACTTTTGTGAATTCCCTGGCCCCCTGCCTCTAATACTGGTTCCCCATGCTTGCTTTCAAGAGCTGGCTTAAAGTGCTACCACTGGTTCCTGAAAAGTCCAGTGTTTTCTCCTTCCTTCAGTTCTACTACTTCTTGACAACCCAGCCTTTAGAATTTGTTCATTGGCTGCTCTTTAATCCTTTCAAACATTTATTTGATTTTTCTATTTAGATTATAAGTACTTGTAGGCGTCCCTGGCCTCTGGACCACAGGCTGGTACCTCCTGTTAGATCAGCGGCAGCATTAGATTAGAAATAAAGTGCACAATAAATGTAATGTAAGTGAATCATCTTGAAACAGTCCCCCCCGCCCCTTCTAGTCATGGAAAAATAGTTTTCCGTGAAACTGGTCCCTGGCCATAAAGATTGGGGACTGCTGAGTACTCCTAAGCAGGAACTATGTCAGGAACATCCCTGTGACCTCTGTAATATCCTAGTCCAGGCCTACCTGGAGATTGTTGAATGAGTGAATGAAAGCATATTCCCTCTTAAAATATGGGCATTTCACGCTCTCAAATTATGATGAAGATATTGGATTTATTGGGTTATATCCAGTTTTAAACCCAGTATGTAGCATAATTAAAAAATTCATTCATTCCTGTGAATCATCTTGGTCCTAAAGCAGCTTGAGTCTCAAAGGAGAGACCATTTTCTCTTCTCTTTTACCATCCATCTGTGCCGTGCCACCCGCCCCCACCACCACCACAACCCTCAAACCTCAACAAAAAAATAAAAAAAAAAAAAATGACTCCTGTCATTTGCTTCTGAATGTATACCTTAAAACGTACTTAAGTCCTATTTTAGGAAGTATTGAATCTGTAGTATGTCTGCTATTCTAGGGCGTTAGATAATTGACTTTCTAGATGATAGTTTAGGGTTCTTGCAGGTGTAATTTATTTTTCACATCTTGTGATTTGTGAAATTGCTACTAATTTTACATGATTCTTAGTCTGGGATTTACAGAGAAGGAAGTAGTATGGTAGAGTAGAAAGAGAAAGGGTTTTGAAACCACACAAACTTGAGTTCAAATGCCAGCTCTTGGCTCACTTACTTGCTCCATCACCTTGGACCGAGCCCTCCATCTCTAATGTCCTCGGTTTACATAAGGTGCTAAGAGATGGGTAGGATGGAGGGAAGAGTGGCTACAGTCCCTCCCACCATGCTCCATAAATAGTCCACTAAGGAAAATTGTTATGCTTTGTTTGTACATCAAGGTTCTCACCACCTCAGATACACATACAATCTAGTAAACAGGGATTTACCTCTGTAAGAAGGGTTGGAACTAAGTCCCTTCTTATCTTCTATTCCCTTCCATTTTGCCACCTGTGAGCCCCTCGTATGTAGAAATCCTGGTGCTGTTACTGCTTATTCTCGTCATCTGTATTTTACCTGCCTTTTGGTTATTTTGTGAGGATTGGAGATGACATATGTGAAGCTCTTGGTATAATTCCTAAAGGGCTTCCCCAGTGGCTCAATGGTAAAGAATCCACGTCCACTGTAGGAGACGGGGTTTCATCCCTGGATTGGAAAGGTCCCTGGAGAAGGACATGGCAACCCACTCCAGTATTCGTGCCTGGGAAATCCCATGGACAGAGGAGCCTGGTGGGCTGCAGTCCATGGGGTTGCAAAGAGTCAAACATGACTTACTGACTGAACAACAATAGTCCCTAACACACGGCCAGCGTTTAGTCAGTAATACTATTACTATACTTGGGTGGTTTCATTATTAGGCACTTGACTTTATAAGCATTGGAGGAGCCCAGAGTTCCTGTTTGCTCTATTGGCTAGATGTGTTCTATCCCACTGCCTCTGGTCCTCAGATTCTCTCATTCCAGTCCTGCCTGTTGAATAGTCACTGTCCCCACCTGTTCCTCTTTCTTATTACTGTAGAATGAAATTGCTTCAGTAGGATTAATGAGAGAAATGGTGGTACTTTTAATGAAATATCAGTGAAGTTGATAGCTGGGTTTTACAAACGAGTGTGACTGATGACTTAAGATAGCGTGTTCTGTGTGGTCAGCAATATCACCAAAGCCTGATGGGACTGATTCCTGTTTCGGTAAGAAAAGAGTGGCAGATGCAAGTGATCTAGGAGTTGGGGAACCCATTTCTAACATTTAAATAAAGCCTAAAGACTGTTAGAATTAAGAAAGAAAAATGACTCTTTATGTGTAAACAAAACAATGTAGCACGTAACTCGAATAGCCCCAGATAAAGTAGAAGCCACTGTCCTCATTTCTTATCTTCCACTTAACTACTGTGAGACTTGGGTAAGCTCCTCTCAGCCCCATTTCTCCCCTTGTAAATGAAGGGAGTTGGTGGTGGTCTCTCATGTCCGTCCAACTCCAAAAACCACCAACACATTTTAAGAAATTTAGAATGGATCCTGCCATCCTTAAAGTTTACCGAATATTGTCCAAAGTAGTTGCTTCTATTCTGTCAGTGGTTTCTTCCATGTGTTTCTTTCTCATGGGGTCATATCTGATGGAGAAACGAGAACCAGGACTGTTAGTTCCTTAGGCTTTGGCACATATTGCCTTGTATCATTTCAAGTGTCAGGCTTTTGTCCTTGAGGCAGTGTTTTTACCACATTTATGCTCATTTTTTTTTTTTCTGATTCTGTTACCATGCATCCATTTGAGAAATTTCTTAGCATTTCTCGCTCTCTCAAAGGGTTGGACATGACTTGCCCACTGAACAATAAGTAATCTTGGGTTAATTTTTTTATCCAGACTTAAACTCTGTCTTTTATACTCTTTATATTCACACATCTTCCTTTTCAAAACCATCTCTGGGAAATAGTTCAAATATGAGAGGGAATCTTATGGGTGAAGGCATTGTTTTAATTAGCCCCAGGTAATATTTGTTGAGTGGCTTAGAGCCACACCTTCACATTTTAATGATCAGTCTGGTAGAAAGGGCACCCATGTGAGCAAATAATATGTCATCCATGTATTAATAGAAGTTTGTAGAAGGCAACAAAGGAGCAGAGAGAAAGGGGGAAGGTAGGAAGGTCAGGGATGGCTTTACAAAGTGAGGAAAGCCCGACTATCGAAAACAGTGAAACACATATTTTCCAGTGGTTGAAATAATGTTGAAATGAAAAAGAGAATTACACGATACAAAGGCATTCCCAAACCACACGATATAGTCAGAGGAACACAAGCAGTGCTGTGTTGTTGTAGCGTTGTGTGTGTGTGGGGGGGAGTGGGGAGTGAGAAGAGGTGAATGGTGGCAGTTGAAGATGTAGGTGTGGACCAGAAGGACCTGAAAGAACCTCTGGTTTATCTACAGACAGTAGGTAACCACTGAAAAGTCATGAACAGGGGAGTGATACAGTCAGTTTTGTATTGTAGTGGCAGTGGGCCAGGTGGATTGGAGAGAAGGCAGAGAAGAATTGATTAGGGGCTTGTTGTATTAGAGAAGTTTTAGAGGTCCTGAACTAAGGACAGGGAGGAAGTAGAGAAGGGGAGGAAAGTTCAGTTCGGTTGCTCAGTCATCTCCGACTCTTTGCGATCCCATGGATTGCAGCAGGCCAGGCCTCCCTGTCCATCACCAATTCCCGGAGTTTACTCAAGCTCATGTCCGTTGAGTCAGTGATGTCATTCAACCATCTCATCCTCTGTTCCCTTCTCCTCCCGTCTTCAATCTTTCCCAGCATCATGGTCTTTTCAAATGAGTCAGTTCTTTGCATCAGGTGGCCAAAGTATTGGAGTTTCAGCTTCAACATCAGTCCTTCCAGTGAATATTCAGGACTGATTTCCTTTAGGATGGACTGGTTTGATCCCCTTGCAGTCTAAGGGACTCTTAAGAGTCTTCTCCAACACCACAGTTCAAAAGCATCAATTCTTCGGCGCTCAGCTTTCTTTATAGTCCATCTCTCACATCCATACATAACTACTGGAAAAACCATAGCCTTAACTAGACGAACCTTTGTTGACAAAGTAATGCTCTTTAATATGCTGTATAGGTTGGTCATAACTTTTCTTCCAAGGAGCAAGCATCTTTTAATTTCAAGGCTGCAGTCACCATCTGCAGTGATTTGGGAGCCCCCCAAAAATAGTCTGTCAGTGTTTCCACTGTTTCCCCATCTATTTCCCATGTAGTGATGGGACCAGATGCCATGGTCTTAGTTTTCTGAATGTTGAGCTTTAAGCCAACTTTTTCACTCTTCTCTTTCACTTTCATCAAGCAGGGGAGGCAAGGATGGCATTTAAAAGTCATAATGGTCCAGTGGTTAATAATCTGCCTTCCAGTGCTGAAGACATGGGTTTGGTCCCTGGTTGGGGAACTAAGGTCTCGTATGCTGCAGGGCAGCTAAGCCCATGCACTGCAACTAGCGAGCCAGTGTGCTGCAACTGTAGAAGCCCACCCACTGCTGCAGCGACCGAGCCTGTGTGCTCTAGAACCTGTTCTGCACAATAGAAGTCCATGCGCTTCAGTGAAGCCCCAGTGCAGGTGCACACCGCCCTCATTATGAGGTATAACTGAAGCCACTTAGGGTTTACATTGATGTTTAGAGAGAGAGAAGGGAGTCTCGGATAGCTTTGGAAAACAGGTAGTCTATGGAGCTGCTATTTGAGAAAGGTACAGCAGGATTAGCAGCAGGTTTTAGATGGAAGCTGAGTTGAGTTTTGATATATTATCTTTGAGGTTACAGGAGTCGTTGATGGGAAGGTTAGAGATGGTTATTCATAATTATCAGCATGAGCGTAGGGCAGGGGAGAAAAAGAACAATGCTGGGACCCCAGGTAATAGCAGAGAATCACGGTGCTTCGGTGCAGTGGTTCAGGGGGAGGTAGTGGGTTGTATGTGAAGTGTCAGGAAGTTGAAGTGATGGCTGTGGATAATGATTGCACACACAGCAGTGGAATCTTGGGTGTACTATCCTCATTAGAGTAAAAATCCTATCCCTTCTTTCCTGAGTGAAGGTTTTATCGCATTGGTCATTTATTGTTATTATTTTCATATTTTCTCTCTATATCTTGGCTTTTCTTGATTTTAGAGTCTGCTCCACTTCTGCCTCATTTTGGTTAAATATCTATCTCAAATTATGGAATACATGGTTTGCCAAAGTGAATGTAATTTTAAGATAAAATACAACATTTTCTTCTACTTGAGTCCTTTCTATTGTTTCTTGTCCACACATTCGGTTTGTTTTGCCCACTCTCAAATTATGCCCTGTTACTTAGTTATCTAAGTGTTTTATCTTTTCTTTGGCCTACTGGGTCTTCGTTGCTGCGGTGGGCTTTGTCTAGTTGTGACCAGTAGGGACTACTCTTGTTGTGATGCCTGGGCATCTCATTGTGGAAGCTTCTCTTGTTGGAGAGCATGGACTCTGGGTCGTACGGGCTTCAGTTGCAGCACGTGGGCTCGTAGCTGTGACTCTTGGGCTTTAGAGCACTTTAGGTCAATAGTTGTGGCTCATGGGCTTAGTTGCTCTGCAGCATGTGGTATCTCCTTGGACCAGGTATTGAACCTTGTCCCCTGCCCTGGCAGGTAGATTCTTAACTACTGGACCACCAGAGAAGTCCCTGTTTTTATCTTTTATATGTTCTATGATTTAACTGGAAATCATCGCTCTGGTTAGCTTCTTAATAGACTAAAACAGTTTTGTGGAAACATATGAAGTCTGCAATTTAAAGACCTGAGGGTCTCCCTACACGGACTCTTACGGGTGCTTTGTTAACTTCACTGCATCCTCTCTAGGCTGAACGATGGGAGATTTCTTTCCATAAAATACCAGCCATCTAAAAGTAGCCTTGGGAATGATAACTACCAGAGGGAGCATGAAATTTCCATTTTTCATCTTCCTGCATCTTCAGATGCAGGAAGATTTAGCTCTACATCCTGGCTGGATTTGTCTTGGAGGTGACTCTTTAGACCCAGAGGAGATAAGATCTGTAGATGTGAGCCATTGGGTGTGGTGGGATAGGGGAGGTGGTATTGCTTGCTGCTGCTAAGTTGCTTCAGTCCTGTCCGACTCTGTGCGACCCCATAGACCGCAGCCCACCATGATTAGAAATATAAATAATGGAGGAGAATTGAATAACATCTGGGAAAGGCATTTAGGAAGTGATGAATTTACTGGGAAATTTTTAAGGATAGGATAAGTCTAAAAGATAGGACCTAGTAAATTAGAAGGTAAATAATTCATTGGTACTTTGAATATACAGTGGTGGTGGTTTAGTCACTAAGTCATGTCCGACTCTTTGCGACCCCATGGACTATAGCCCTCCAACTGTTCTGTGCATGGAATTCCCCAGGCAAGAATACTGGAGTGGGTTGCCGTTTCCTTCTCCACGAATATACAGTAGGTGCAGACAGATAACTGTTGACACCACTTATCACGAGGTACGTAGAATAGTCAAATTCATAGAGTCAGAAAGTAGAAGCCAGGGGGCCTGGGGGGAGGTGAATGGGGAAGGGGATGGGGAGTTAGTGTTTAATGGGGTCAGAGTTTCAGTTGAGGAATGTGAAAAACTCTGGAGATGGATGATGGTGAGAGTTGTGCAACATCGTGAATGTACTAGTGCCACTGAAGTGTTAAATATGGTTAAAATAGTTTGTTTTATATTATGTGTAATATAATATACATTGTGGACTTTCACCACAATTAAACATTAAAAGAAAAGAATTTCTTGTATTTTGTAAAGACTGTAAGATTATGATGATGAAGATTGCCAAAAGATATTTTTAGAATGAGATCAGGAAGAAATCACTGCTCAAGGTTAGGAGTAGATTGTTACCGTTTGTAATGTATCAGAGGGTAGAGAAACTGGCAGGCACTCTGTCCTGTTATTAAGCTATCACTCTGCGCTGCATCTGTTAATGCTCATTTGATAGTGTTGGTTAGCATGTTTGTGTGTCCATTGAATATTTTCGTGGGGGTCAGTGGACCTCTTGATGTTGAGCACAGAATTTTGCGTGTTTTGCCTGTTTTTGTGGGAGAAGATCTGTAGTTTTTGGTTAAATTTTGAGACATAGTCTGACTCCAGAATGGTTTAAGCTCAATTTTTACATGTGCAGTGCTCTGCTAGGTGCTGCTCCCTAAAATATAGGATGAGATTAGAGGGGAGCAGGGTCTTCCTATTTATGGTGGTAACTAAAGATGAAGATGAAATTGTTAGAATGATTTCACCAATGAAACCATCTGGGCCTAGAGTTTTCTCCATGGGAAGGTTTCTGGCAGTGAATTCATTGTTTTAAAAAATATATTGTATTGAAGTATAGTTGATTTATAATGTTCTGTTAATTTCTACTGTATAGTAATTATATGTATCTCTCTATGTATACATCAATTATGAATATATATATACACACATTATTTTCATATTCTTTTCCATGATGGTTTATCATAGGACATTAAATATAGCTCCCTGTGCTATACAGTAGGACCTTGTTGCTTATCCTTTCTATATAAGTTTGCATCTGCCAGTCCCTAACTCCTAATCCATCCTTCCCCCACCCCCTCAATTTTTAAAATACATAGGTGACCTATTGAGGTTTTTTGTTTTCTCTTGTGTCAGTTTTTGTTGGTTTTTATAATGGTTTCACAATTAAGAATTGTATTTGAATTACTTAATCCTTAGTGGTTCTTCATAAAGGTATATACCAATGAAAGATGTGCAGCACCTGTGCAACTTCCAGTGTTAGCAGCATAATTGTCTGTTGCAAATACTGTGTGAGTAAATTAAGTCTTCACAACAACCCTGTTGTATTATATGTTATATTATTATTATGTGTTATTTTATAGATATGTAAAGGAAGTAGAGAGAGGTTAAGATATTTTCCTGAAGCTACTCATCTGGGTAACTGTCAGGACTGAGAATTGAACCCAGTCTGGCTACAGAGCTCATCCTCTTGACTGCTGTGCTGTAATACTCGCCTGAGATCAGTCTTTCTAATAGGAATGGAGACTAAAATCTCTAAACTTGGACTCTTGCCTCAGTACTGTGTCATTTTCCTTGAACCCCTCTACTTAAGTAATAAGCTTTGATGCTTTCCCTGGAACCTTTTCCTTGCTTGTTATTTTACCAAATAATAAGCTCTGGGGTTAAATGTTTATTTTTTGCTTAAGGAACATTCCTTTTCACTCCCTCTCTACCCCCCACCCCAAACCTCACTACCCTGTGTAATAACTACGTTGCCTTTGTTATTCTCAAATTAATTTTTTCCCCTGCCCAGCCACTGCCTCCCAGTAGACAAGTGGTCACTGGGAGTGAGGAGGGGCTCGGGAGGAAAGCTTTGTAGTTCAGAACTCTCCTCTGTTCCCCCCAGGCCACAGTCCTTGAGATGGTCATATCCCCTAAGTTCAGGTACTCCCTGCATGGCAGTTCTCCCTCTGTCTCCTCAGTAGAAACAAGAGGGCCGTATCCATAACCAAGGGATCCTTAAATTGCTTGGTTAGCCTGGATTTAGAGCTAGGAAGTTAGATATTTAAATGTCCTTTCATCTCTATGGCCCCTAATCCTTGGAAGTATTTACGATTACTTATAATTGTACAGCCTGCCTATTTGTGGTCCTTCCTGGGTTAGTGATATAGACGGAATAACCTGGGCTGCTTACTTAGCTGTGTGATCTTAGCTGAATCTTCATCCTAAGATCGTTACGCACTGTAACTTTATAAAGTTATTGTGATGTGACTGTTGTTATCATTTATGGTACTGCCTTTGCCACCTCTGTTAGACTTACTTTTTTCTTTGAATGGATTAATCAGTTTTTTGGTTACAATGAAGTCTTGCTAGCATGAAAGCTCTTTGTGTCATTAAGGTGGCCTTTCACATCTTTGACTATTGATTTTAAACTTTAATTCTCTCTGGGAAGTCTTATTTTCAAGTCTGCTTTTTGGGATGGGGTATGGCCCTGTAAATCTGCAAGTGCCCATGTCTATATAATTATATTAGGTTGTCCAAAACGTTTGCTTGAATTTTTCCATAACGTCATAGGAAAAACCTGAACAAACTTTTTGGCCAACACAATATATACATATGTATGTACTGTCCTTAGTTCACCTATATAACATTTTTTTCTGATATTACTTGCATAGTAATATCCATAGTGTATTAATAATTTACCACTTCTCTTCTGCAAACATTGTCTCTTAACATATCTGATAGGGATTTCAATGGGTTTAGTTTAATTTAAACATTCTTCTAAGGAGCAGGTTTTAACTCAGGAAGCAGTGAGCTACTCATGATTGCTATTTGCTTCATTTACAAGCTGTAGTCCCTCTGTCTTAACTGCTTCACAGATTGTTGAGAGTTTTCAATATACTTAAAATGGTTTGACAGCTGTGACTTGTCTAGCGCTGAACTATCCAATACTATGATTTCACTGAGATGAGAATATTCCTCTTCTCTCTCCTCCCTCCTTGCCCCCAGGCTGGCAGCAGAGTCTGCAGGATAAGTTACAGTACTGCATTCAAATTTTGATTTCTCTTTTATCCCACCTTGTAATTTAACCTAGAAACTGAAAATATGGTTAGTTGTGTAAGCAATACTTCTGGAAAAACCTGCCAAGAAAATGGATGACAAAATGATTGGAAAGTCCTGCTGGTCGTATATTTAAGTGGGTCCTTAACCTCTAGCAGAGCAACTCAATCGATGTTAGTTTCTATGGCCCAGACTTCTCTTTACTGAAGGAGGACAGAAATGAGAGAGAGGGATTTATTGGTTGATTCTCTAAGGGAAAAGCTGGTTACACCGTAGCAGTGCCTTACTAGCAGGAAAAAGTGGAGATAATGAGTGTCTTCCATATGGAATTCTGAGAGACAGTGATGCTTGAGGCAAGAATTTGGCAAGAAAACAATGAGCAGGTCCTTTCCAGGAGGTAGCTGGCCTCTGACCAATAGTAAAAGCCAAACTTGATCTGTAGATGAAAACAAGAAATATCCTATCTAGTGACTTCTGCAGAGAAAGTTGCCTCTGAAAAGTGAGGGCAAGATAAGGGACGTTACTCTATGCAGTTACAGTGATGAATAGAGAAGTGGTGGGGGTTAGCCTGTCAGCGGAGGAGGAACTACAGGAAAGAGCAGAGCCTGAGGCAGAATTCAGGGAAGAACAATGCCAGGAGAGGCGGGCAGGGGGGCACAGAGAAGAGAGGATGTTTCTGAGTAGAAATAGGACTGGGCATAACTATCTGGTAAGTTGGAGAGCAAGTTTATTTTTTCACAAAATGGACAAGCAAGGTATTTTGGAGAGTATGATATTTCCTGTCCCTCCAGAAATGTAGGTTATAAACAGAGTGGGGGGCTGGGCAGGTGCTTACATGGGCATACCATGGATTTTCCCTTCCAGAAGAAGTTAAGCCTTTTATGAGAATAGGGTAGAACATTCTGGAATAACCCCAGCCTCTTTCTTTTGTGGGACTTTTGGATTTTTCTCTGAGAAATTAGAAAAATTTAGACAGTAGGTAAGGTGCTAGAAAATGGAGTTTTGTATTGTCAGGAACAAAGCGGGGTGGTATTCTGGAAAGCAAGCATAGTAATTTGAAGGATAAAATAATTGGAAGGCAGTGGTCTTTAAGAGCACATTTTAAAAGGAAGCTAAAAAGCTTGGTAGACAGTGCCCCTAGAACCCTCTCTTGTTTTTTTTCTGAGGAACTTACACGCACGCTTTTGCCTCCCGCTCCGAGACGAGGCTGGCACGCCTCTGTGCGGCTGGTGAGGGGGGCGCTGGCTGGAGTGGGGTATCATACTCAGTTTATTATGGAGAGTAGTATCTGGTAAAGAGTGATGTTCATCTCTGGTCAGAGGTAGGTCAGGTGTGTTTTTGTTTTCACTGCTCACCCTCTAGCTCAGGGCTTTATTTTACTAATGAAGGGTCACAGAGACAAGAGAATTACACACAGACACAGAGTAAGGGGCAGTGACAGTTTGGGCAGTTTCCTGTTTATCTTCAGTAATTTTATGTAAGAACACAGACTCAGTAGCCAGAAATGCCCCCTTAGGAGCCTCCAGTGTTTTGTGTGTTTTTTTTAATTCAAAATTCAAGAGGTTTAATTATTCCTTTAGCACTGGCCGATTTTGAAAGTAAATCGTTGAAAGCAGATGTTAAAAGGACTATATGTGTTCTAAAAAAAGCCCCGTGTTGTTATTGTTTTGTCAACTTGGGCACTGTGATTCTTACTGGAATCACTTAACTTAGCAGTTTTAGTACCTTTCTAGGATGTTAGGACCTGCAGTCCGTGCATAATGAAACATAGTGAAAACCTGGTGTCACAGGGCGAGCCTGAGTGTGGGGTGTGAGTGTTCGACTGCCAACAGCAAGACAGCCTGCTCTGTATTTATACACAGCAAGCACCATGACTATTGCAGTGTTTACACCTCTATTTTTGGATTTCAAGATTTAATATCAACAATCTTCACTTTTGGATTCGCTGCTACATTTCCAATTTTGGAGATGGTGCAATATAGTTGTCTCTCTGTGGGAAATATTTCCCTGTGATGGTTTGTGTGGGGATAATAGACTCTAGAGAGAATAAATTTGACATTATTGTCAGCATGTCAGCAGGTAAAAAGTTGCCTCTTTGAGCAAAGTCTAGTGTTGAAATAGAAGCCTAATGGGAGTGGAGGGTGCATGGCTGGAATTTGTGGGAAATGAGATGGAGCCGCAGGGATGGCTCTAGATTCCAGAGGTCTTGGCAGGCTAAGTAGAGGAGAGTAGGCTTAGTCTCATGGATAGCAAGCAGGAAGTTACTAAGGTTTTTGAATAGGAGGTGAAATGTAAATGATATACTAATTTTTCTTTCTCCTACCCCACAAGGAGAGCTTCCTGCCAGCTCCTTTGTGTGGCTTTTCAGTGGGCCGATTCAGCCCACGATGGCCAATGGCAGAGGACTGTTGTCCCAGTCCTGTCCGATGGTGGCAAAGGAAGAGGAACTAGAGAAGAGTATGTAAAGAAACTCCCCATCTTCTCTATTTTTTTTCTGTGCTCATCAAAGAAAGTTCAGAAACCAGAGGGAAAAATGATGTATAGTTTCATTATTTAAATTCAATCATTGCCCACATTTTGGCCAGCTTCCTTCTATCAGTTTTTTTAAAATGAGATTTTTCCCCTAAGTTAAAAAAATTTTTTTAAGATATATGGAATATAATTTTAAGAATAGAGCTTAGGCAGTGAATGTTCAGGGAATTTAACAATTCTATTTACTCAGTAACCATAACCCCAAATCTAGAACATTGCTGTCACTAAGGAAAATTTCCTGTTTCCTCTCATGTTTTCCCTTGTTAAATCTTACTCTATATATAATTTCTATTAAAATTTTTCTTTAGAATTATGATGCAAACATGCTTTCATGTAGTTAAATATCTTTTAAAAACATCAGTCTAATGTCTGCCTCATACTCCATCTTGTAGATATACCATTGTTTACTTAGCTGTTTTCCCATGTGGAAGACCTTTAAACTGCTTGCAAATTTCCACTATGAGAAGTAACACCACCATTAACTCTAAGAGACATTATGAAGGAATAACTAAAATGACTTCTCGATAAGTTGCATAAAGGCAGATAACAAAGAGGAAGAGTTAAAATTCTCAAGAGTTAGAATGAGGAAGGTGAAAGGAGATTTCTCTTTTATGGGGAAGTAGAGGATGTGATTGGTTTTGACTGGAGCGAATTTGAGATCTACTGAGAACTGCTTTGTATACAGTTGGGAATAATGGAGTTAAGGACAACCTAGTGCCTTGGAAACAGAAATCATAGAGAAAAGGTGACAGAAAACTGAGACGGGAACTTCCTGCTGAGGATTCAGCTTTGCTCCACCTTGAGATTTAGTGATGATCTGTCTCTTGAGATGTGTGTACTTGTTCCTTGGGTGAAATTGATGACTTTGAGGCATTCATTGACTTCTCTATTTAATATTCCAAGACCCAGAATGTACTTTGCTTTCTGTTCTGCTTCACACTGAGACCTTTTACTGTGATTGGTGCTAATTCTGAGAAAGCAGACTTGATGTGGGGGGTCTCTCACTTTTCTTTGGCTGAGGTCAGAGCAGGTGCCATTTAATTTTCTTAACCTTCTACTGGATTCTTTCCCACTAATGGAGGGTTGATGTATTAGCCTAAGAAAATTGCTTGAATTTGCAGAAGTTATTGAAGAATGGAAGAAATAATTTTGTAGGAAATGATGGCTAACTTTTGAGTAAATAGCAGGAATTGAACATATGCCCATATGCAGAGTACATCATGAGAAACACTGGGCTGGAAGAAGCACAAGCTGGAATCAAGATTGCCGGGAGAAATATCAATCACTTCAGATATGCAGATGACACCACTCTTATGGCAGAAAGTGAAGAGGATCTAAAGAGCCTCTTGATGAAAGTGAAAGAGGAGAGTAAAAAAGTTGGCTTAAAGCTCAACATTCAGAAACTAAGATCATGGCATCTGGTCCCATCACTTCATGGGAAATAGATGGGGAAACAGTGGAAACAGTGTCAGACTTTTATTTTTTTTATTCTGCAATCACTGCAGATGGTGATTGCAGCCATGAAATTAAAAGATGCTTACTCCTTGGAAGAAAAGTTATGACCAACCTAGATAGCATATTGAAAAGCAGAGACATGACTTTGCCAACAAAGGTCCATCTAGTCAAGGCTATGGTTTTTCCAGTGGTCATGTATGGATGTGAGAGTTGGGCTGTGAAGAAGGCTGAGCGCTGAAGAATTGATGCTTTTGAACTGTGGTGTTGGAGAAGACTCTTGAGAGTCCCTTGGACTGCAAGGAGATCTAACCAGTCCATTCTAAAGGAGATCAGTCCTGGGTCTTCTTTGCAAGGACTGATGCAGAAGCTGAAACCAATACTTCGGCCACCTCATGTGAAGAGTTGACTCATTGGAAAAGACCGTGATGCTGGGAGGGATTGTGGGCAGGAGGAGAAGGGGACGACAGAGGATGAGATGGCTGGATGGCATCACCAACTAGATGGACATGAGTTTGAGTGAACTCCGGGAGTTGGTGATGGACAGGGAGGCCTGGTGTGCTGCAATTAATGGGGTCTCAAAGAGTCAGACACGACTGAGTGACTGAACTGAACACATGTCTACTTCCTTTATCTCTGAAACCACACAGAAATTACTAAAAGGAAATAAAACCCACAGGAAAAAAGTGAAACGGAGAGATCTCAGAATCAACATTTTGGAAACCATAAAACAAATGACCTGGTGATCACTACCAAGGCTGATTAGAGAAAGCTGAATTCTGGTCCATAGCAACGATAGTTTGGAAATTGCCAGCTCACACTGCATTAACTCCAGAAGGTGCAGAAAGGTACTTTTCAAAGTAAGGGTGCTTGGGGTGAAAACAGACTTGGTGAACAGTCTGTGTAAGATATAGCTGGAACTGCTTCTCCCAAACCAGGCAGCCAGATGACTGCTCCTCCCAGCCCGCAGCAGAAGACTCTGGAGAGGCTAAACTGGAGGGAATCCGAACTCAGGGACATTGGTTCCGAGCAGCAGTACCTTTCTGAAAGCAGGGAAGTGTGAGTGAAAAGATCCTTAACCTTCTTCCCCACTCAGCTCCCAGTTCCTTTATGCCACTATTCTGGAGGTAGATGCTTCTTCTCTGGAGACTTAGATAAGCCCGAGAGAAAAGATCCAAAGACACCAATAAAAGGAGCGTTCCTGGGCGGATGAAAGGATGGCTGTGGTAAGGAAGTAGCCCAGCCAGTCTCAGTGTAGAGGAAGAAGCCCACTGCCCAGTGCCATCCTCTCATACAGGTCTCCCATTTTAATACGACTGGGTGCGATGCTGAGTAAGAGCAGACAATTTTGTGGGTTTAAATCCTCTCTTCTGGTTAGTTTTCCAAGATTTTGAACTTTATGTAAATGTACATGGAGGGGTTCAGCTCAGATATCTTCCTCTTTCCCTTGCACCCCACTACCCTCCAAGTCTCTTTTCCTGCCACTGGTCTTTGCGGTCTTCTGATGAGCATGGGTCAGACAGAGTGGAGCAAAAAAGCAACGGCCTGTCCTTCACACACTTTCTCCCTTTTGTCTCCTTGTAGCTAAGTGTTGATGTTATTCCTCAAAACTGTACCTGGTACTTGTATTTGATCTGTATTCAAGTTTTGTTGACTGTCCTTGATCTCTCATGGACAGATTCCTTTCTTCCTATACAATTGTCAGTGCTCTGATCCTTCTAGAAACCGATCGTCTAAAGGGGCAAATTATTTTCAGAAAAATCCAGTTATATCTGTTGATCATAACAGTTATCAACTACTGCCATCACCACTAGGAGCAGTAATAACATCAGTGAAAACAGGTTGGTTTTTGTTCCCCTAGTCTGTGTAATCTGAATAGTGTGTGTACCTAGTAGATTTTGAAAGGAAAACTTGATTAAGGAAATATTGATATAAGTAAAAATGTTGGTATCCTTGTGAGTTAGGAAAATGCCTAAGATTTCTATTACTCTAATCTTTTGAATTTGGCTATGTATTTAAAAACTCTAATTGGGCAATATAAGTTTTTAAGCTTCCTTTTGTTGTTTGTTTTGTTATTTGTTACTCCCTTTCTTCAACTGATTGCTAAGCTTTTTCTTAAATTTTTTTATCATTTAAAAATGTTCTTTCTGCCTCATTTCAGAAATCAGTTTTAATAGAATAGCTGCTATGTCCTAGAAAGCCCTATTAATACAGATTTAAAATATGATGGTGAATGGGTAACAATAATTAGGTTGTAATCGTTGACTTTAGAAATCTTTTAAATCCTCTTTTAGATTTCTGGATTTTGTAAAACAAACTGCACAACTGTCTCATGGGCATATTTCTTAGTCACATGGAAACAATGCTCTCTGTCTTGGTTCTGGTTTGGTGAATGTGTTCTGAAAGGTATAGAGCTTTGTCCACAAAGATGATTTTATGATAAAAATGTGAACAACCTTACTGGCGTAGCTTGACACACCTATGTATCACAGTATTTCAGTCCTTATTGTATTGCCAAGACCTGTGCTTGTGACCTGCATGGAGGTGGTTTTGGTTCAAGGAATCATATTCTGGTGAGCATGTCTGGAATGATAAGTTGTGGAAATGCTTGTCTGAAACTTCTAATTTCATTGACACTTATCATATTTAATATATTAGAGAAGAAAATGACACCTGTAGTGGATGGCTCATAATCTAAGAAGTTGTTATACTGATTTAATTAAATTTCTCCTCTTTAGAATTAGTGCTAAGGACTTGTCTTTATGTTAGAATAAGATACTTTAATGATTCCATGAGTTAGATGTAAGTTTTAAATAGCCTTGTCCATTCATGGAGACAGTGAGGTTTAAAAAGAAAATTTGTACCTAGTCTGAAGTGGAGACTGCAGGAGATTTATTATAATTAAAAGACATAGTTTGTCTTTCAAAACATTGATTGAGGGGATTGCCAGTGAATTAAATTAAGTGCTAATTGAAAGTTTAAAATGTTGCCATTTGTTTCCTAATCAGAGCATCAGTTAAAATTAGATAGTTTATCTTCTGCAATTTCCTTGAGCATAATTACAAATGCTTTGGGATTTTCCCCTTTGTTTTTATTTATCTGTAATTAAAAGGGGCTGAGAGTCAGGTTTGGAAGGTTCTTTATAATTGGGATCACTTAGAGTTCTTAAATTTGGTGTTACCAAGAGTAACTTGACATTATATATGTATATGTTGTTACTTTTATGTTACAAAAATTATATAGCATAGCAAGGTGTGCCTAAGCAAATTCTGTTAGAATTTCATTTCTTACAGTTTGAATGTTTAATACAAATTCTAGTATGTTTGGAAATCAGTCTTCTCTGTTCAAATGTCTGATTTATAGATTTTAAGTAAGTTTTATTTCAGTTTACATTTATATTTTGGATGTGATTATTTTTAAAAATTGCATCTATGGCAGACGTTGATGAACTACTATGAATTTTCTTTCGAAATTTAGTTTTAGTATATCTGTTTAGATGTATCTTTTGGGCTACCACAGAATACTATGAGAATAATGCATGATGATCTAGTTTCAACATTGAGTTTCCTGGGTCCTGCCTCTGCTTATAAATACTCGATTAAATCATTTGTTTCTTTTTAATACATGATAGATTTTGGAATGATAAATGAAGAACTGGATGAAAAACCTCAGGGATATTATTAAAATTGTTACTTGCATGAGGTCTTGACACAAATTTTGCTAGAGGAGTGCTAGAGGAGTAATGGCATTTTGAATTTTGCTTGAATGTTCTCTGCTTAATATCATTCATATAGCTCTTTTTTGTTAGAAAACTTACTTCTTACATGTAATTCCAAGAAAATTTATTTTATAGTTATGATGTCACTTATTGTATTTACAGCTAGTATTGCATAAGTATTTGAAACTACAGTTTCACAGATGAAAGGGGGAGAAACCTTTCTGATGTTAATTAGCTTACCTGCTTTTATCGAAGAAAGATGACACTTAATCATCTAGAAAGTATTATTTTAAAGCACAGGGAAGATAATTTAAGTTACCTTGTTATACTGTAGTAGAAGTGTCCCTGATCACATTATATGCCTGGTTTTCCCAGGCCTTAAATATTAATAGTGCTAACAAATATATAACCAAAGGAAATAAAAAGTATTCCTTTAATACCTTTAAAAAGTACTTTTTAATATTCGTTCAAGTTAAATAGTTGTGTGTTGTTTTTTTTTTAAGCAGTACTCAACTGTATTATCCTTACCTTCTGTTTTGTTCATTATTAATACTGGGAGATATTTAGTGAGTAGTTACTAGGTGCTTCCACATTCTGTTCTCTTATGCTAGGCTAGTTATTTTCCCTAAGTAATAACAATAGCAAGATGTCAACAAAAACCATGGTGTAAAGTTAGTAGTTTCTATGGAGAGAAAGAGATTGAGGATATTGAGTTTTCCTGCAGTAATTTAATAAATTATTTAAAATGCTAGTAGTTGTATTTTAATATTGCAGGTTAAAATGAAATAAGTTGTTTAGTCAAAAACTGATGAAAATATGCCTAAACACTTCTTTTGCTAGATGGGCTATGTACTTAGAAACTTTTTAGTCTTCTCTTTCACATTCGGTCAAGACTTCTAACTTTATTTCTTTATACCGAAGTTAACAGCAATCAGCAAGAAACCAAAGAACTGAAAAAATAAGAGAGCAGCTAGTCCCTCAAAGCAAGCTGCTGTCGGATCCTAGGCCTTGCCTAGCATCTCCCGCTTTCATCCTCTTCCCCAGTATGTTACAGTGCCAGTTTTGAGTTGCTACTGAGTTGTAACTGGTAGAGATTCTTAACTGACATTAGTATTACTTTAGGGTTGTTGGATTTAGGAAATAAAAATACAGGGCACCTACTTCAATTTGAATTTCAGATAAACAGTGAATAACCTTTTTTAGTCCCCATGTAGTGTGTGGGATATATTTGACCAAAAAACTGTTTATGTGAAACTCAGACTTAACTAGTAACCTGTATTTTATCTGGAAACCCTATTTATTTCCTTTTTTTCTATATTAGGTTCTAGGCATTCAGAAATTAGGGATTCCCAGGTGGCTCAGTGGTAAAGAATCTGCCTGCAAAGCAGGAGACCCCGGTTCAGTCCCTGGGTCAGGAAGATGGTCTGGTGAAGGGAATGGCAACCCACTCCAGCATTCTTGCCTGGGGATGCCATGGACAGAGGAGCCTGGTGGGCTGTAGCCATAGGGTCATAATGAATTGGACACCACTGAGCGACTTACCACACACACGTCCATGCTTTCAGAAATTAGGAAAGAGCCCTAGAGGGACTCAGAAGCTAACTGGGTAAGGTGAGAAGGGATGTGAGGAGCAGGAACACCAGAGAGGAAACTTGCAGTCATCCAGGTGTTTGATGATGGGGCTGTGAACCAGACATCAGGGATGCAGAGCTTGCTTTATTTCTGTGTTAGTGCCGGGTAAGGGCATCAGCTTGAGTCTGAACGCTCTCAGAAAAAGAGTGTCTGTGCATGTCATTGAGTGCCACTGGCAGACCAGAAACCTAAGAAGGGGATGATGGGAAAACAGAGTAATAAAAATGGTAAACAAACAAAAACTGGTGAGGGGAATCAGGGAAGAAAGAGAGAGAGATAAAGAAAGCAGGTCCATACATGGTCCTCAGGGGTGGTGGTAGAGGTGAGGTGTCAAACAAAGAACCCCAAGAACCCTCTGACAGATCATGGCACTTTTACCTTGAAAAACTCGCAAACTCTTAGGACCTCACTTTTCTGATTTCTTACAGTGGAACTGGATTTTTTTGTTGCTGTTACGTTGCTCAGTCATGTCCGACTATTTGCGAACCTATGGACTAAGCACGCCTGGCTTCTGTGTCCTCCACTTTCTCCTGGAATTTACTCAAACTCATGTCCATTGAGTCAGGGATGCTATCCAGTCTTTCATCCTCTGCTGCCCTCTTCTCCTTTTGCTTTCAGTCATTCCCAGCATCAGGGTCTTTTCCGGCTCTTTGTATCAGATAGCCAAAGTATTGGAGCCTCAGCTTCAGCATCAGTCTTTCCAATGAATATTCAGGGTTGATTTCCTTTAGTACTGACTGGTTTGATCTCCTTGCAGTTCATGTGACTCTCAGAGGTCTTTTCCAACACCATGGTTTGAAGGCATCAATTCTTCTAAGCTCAGCCTTCTTGATGGTCCAGCTCTCACATCTGTTTATGACTACTGGAAAAGCTGTAGCTTCTTTTACTATACAGACCTTTGCTGGCAAAGTGATGTCTCTGCTTTTTTAATACACTGTCTAGGTTTGCCATTGCTTTCCTTCCAAGGAGCAATCATCTTTTAATTTCGTGGCTGTAGTTACTGTCTGCAGTGATTTTGGAACCCAAGAAAATAAAGTCTGTCACTGCTTGTACTTTTCCCCCATCTGTTTGCCATGAAGTAATGAGACTGGATGCCATGATCTTAGTTTTTCTAATGTTGAGTTTTGAACCAGCTTTCTCACTCTCCTCTTTTCACCTTCATCAAGAGGCTCCTTAATTCCTCTTTACTTTTTGCTCTTTTGAGTGGTATCATCTGCACATCTGAGGTTATTGATATTTCTCCTATTTCACATGACGTACTCTGTGTGTTAAGTTAAATAAACAAAGTGACAATGTACAGCTTTGTTGTGTTCCTTTGCCCATTTTGAACCACTTATCTGTTCCATGTAAGTTTCTAAGTGTTGCTTCTTGACCTGCATACAGGTTTCTCAAGAGACAGATGAGATGGTCTTGTATTCCCATCTTTTTAAGAATTTTCCACAGTTTGTTGTGATCCACACAGTCAAAGGCTTTAGCATAGTCAATGAAGCAGAAGTAGATGTTTTTCTGGAATTCCCTTGCTTTCTCTATGAACCAGCAAATGTTGGCAATTTGATCTCTGGTTCTTCTGCCTTTTCTAAACCCAGCTTGTACATCTGGAAGTTCTCGGTTCATGTACTGCTGAAGCCTAGCTTGAAGAATTTTGAATCTAACTTTGCTATCATGAGAAAAGAGTGCAATTGTCTGGGAGTTTGAACATTCTTTGGCACTACCCTTTGGAATTGGAATGAAAACTGACCTTTTCCAGTCCTGTGGCCACTGGTGAGTTTCCAAATTTGTAGCATGTTGAGTGCAGCACTTTAACAGCATCATCTTTTAGGACTTTAAATAGCTCAGCTGGAATTCTATCACCTTACTAGTCTCTAACAAGATCTGACTCTAAAAGCATCTCAGTGGAATCACCTACCCTAGGTTTTCTGTCTTTGAGGAGAAGTTTTAATATCCAGATTTAATACCTGTTTCTCCCATTCCCCCAGCTTTGCTTTCTCTCCTTATCACTGCTTTCTAGAGACCAGGCCAGTGCCTTCAAGCTTTAGTTTGGTCCAACTTTCAGTGTTTATTTTAAGATTGTTGAAATGAAAATGAATTAGACTTACTTCAAAGACACTTTTTTCTTAATTTTTTTATTGCATTGACCCCAGTATAGATTAAAATAAAATAGAGGTAGTATACTTTAAAAACTTTTGTTCATTTCTGGTAATTCATTATGAAAGAAATAAAACATAAGGCTTAGGGCTAGAACCTCATACATTTAAATGTATTAATAGTGACAGTTTGTCACTTTGTAAATATCTGGATGCATTTTAATCTAGCTACATAGATGCTTTAAAAATTTCTATGCAGTGAGGAGTGATGCTGGTGGCTACTTGCGGTCATGATACATTTGCATAAGCATGCAATGGCCAGTTCAGTTCAGTCGCTCAGTCGTGTCCGACTCTTTGTGACGCCCATGGACCCGCAGCATGCCATGCCTCCCTGTTGGTCACCAACTCTTGGAGTTTACTCAAACTCATGTCCATTGAGTCGGTGATGCCATCCAACCATCTCATCCTCTGTCGTCGCCTTCTGCTCCCCTCTTTAATCTTTCCCAGCATCAGGGTCTTTTCAGATGAGTCAGCTCTTCTCATCAGGTGGCCAAAGTATGGGAGTTTCAGCTTCAACATAAGTTCTTCCAATGAACATTCAGGACGGATTTTCTTTAGGATGGAGTGGTTGGATCTCCTTGCAGTCCAAGGGACTCTCAAGAGTCTTCTCCAACACCACGTTCAAAAGCATCAGTTCTTTGGCACTCAGCTTTCTTTATGGTCCAACTTTCACATCCATACATGACTACTGGAAAAACCATAGTTATGACTAGACAGACCTTTGTTGGCCAAGTAATGTCTCTCCTTTTTAATATGCTGTATAGGTTGGTCATAACTTTCCTTCCAAGAAGAAGAAGATCTTCCATGAAGATCTTTAATTTCATGGCTGCAGTCACCATCTGCAGTGATTTTGGAGCCCCCAAAAATAAAGTCTGACACTGTTTCCACTGTTTCCCCATCTATTTGCCATGAAGTGATGGAACCAGATGCCGTGATCTTTGTTTTCTGAATGTTGAGTCCTCTTTCACTTTCATCAAGAGGCTCTTTAGTTCTTTGCTTTCTGCCATAAGGGTGGTGTCATCTGCATATCTGAGGTTATTAATATTTCTCCTGGCAGTCTCAATTCCAGTTTTTGCTTCACCTAGCCATTGTTTCTCATGATGTACTCTGCATAGAAGTTAAATAAACAGGGTGACAGTATACAGCCTTGACATATTGCTTTCTTGATTTGGAACCAGTCTGTTGTTCCATGTCTGGTTTTAACTGTTGCTTCCTGACCTGCATATAGGTTTCTCAAGAGGCAGGTCAGGTGGTCTGGTATTCCCATCTCTTGAAGAATTTTCCAGTTTGTTGTGATCCACACAGTCAAAGGCTTTGGCATCGTCAATAAAGCAGAGGTAGATGGTTTTTTGGAACTCTCTTGCTTTTTCGATGATCCAGTGGGTGTTGGCAATTTGATCTCTGGTTCCTCTGCCTTTTCTAAAACCAGCTTGAACATCTGGAAGTTCACAGTTCATGTCCTATTGAAGCCTGGTTTGGAGGATTTTGAGCATTACTTTACTAGTGTGTGAGATGAGTGCAATTGTATAGTAGTTTGAGCATTCTTTGGCATTGCCTTTCTTTGGGATTGGGATGAAAACTGACCTTTTCCAGTCCTGTGGCCACTGCCGAGTTTTCCAAATTTGCTGGCATATTGAGTGCAGTACTTTCACAGCATCATCTTTTAGGATTTGAAATAGCTCAACTGGAATTCCATCACCTCTACTAGCTTTGTTCATAGTGATGCTTCCTAAGGCCCAGTTGACTTTGCATTCCAGGATGTCTGGCACTAGGTGAGTGATCATACCATCATGATTATCTGGGTCATGAAGATCTTTTTTGTTAGTTCTTCTGTGTATTCTTGCCACCTCTTCTTAATATCTTCTGCTTCTGTTCAGTTCAGTTCAGTCGCTCAGTCATGTCCAACTCTTTGTGGGCCTACGAACCACAGCACACCAGGCCTCCCTGTCCATCACCAACTTCCAGAGTTCACCCAAACTCATGTCCATTGAGTCAGTGATGCCATCCAACCATCTCATCCTCTGTCGTCTCCTTCTCCTCCTGTCCTCAATCTTTCCCAGCATCAGGGTCTTTTCAAATGAGTCAGCTCTTCGCATCAGGTGGCCAAAGTAATTGGAGTTTCAGCTTCAACATCCATCCTTCCAGTGAACACTCAGGTCTGATCTTTAGGATGGACTGGTTGGATTTCCTTGCTTTCCAAGGGACTCCCAAGAGTCTTCTCCAACCCCACAGTTCAAAAGCATCAATTCTTCGGTGCTCAGCTTTCTTTATAGTCCAACTCTCACATCCATACATGACTACTGGAAAACCCATAGCCTTGACTAGATGGACCTTTGTTGACAAAGCTTCTGTTAGGTACCTATTTAATTGTTACCTACTTAATAATCCTTTTAAAACCTGGCCTGTAAATCAGAAGTTACTGCCATGATATAGGAAGATTTAATGGAAGCATATTTATTATTTTGAACAGTAGTTTTTAACCATTTTAAAGTCTGAAAGTCTTTTGGAAATATGATGAAGGCAACTGGGTCTTTTCCCAAGTTGGACTCACACATACACAGTGCTGGCTAAGACTTCAGGAATTTAGAGAACTGTCCTCCTCACTTTCATCCAAGGATGGCCCAGTTTTAAACTCATGATTTTGCAGCTCAGCTGTATAGTTCACCTGCTCCATTCATTCAGTCCTTCAACCATTCATTCATGAGGTAGATCCTAGACATTGTGAGAGGCTCTGATTTTTAACTCTGCTGACAATCATAATCTTTTTCAAATTCAAGAGCTTGTTTTTATCTTGAAATTAAAGGCATAATGCACATATCACATGTCTCTCACTTGGGCTTTTTATGCATTTAGAACTTACTTGGTGTATCCCAAGAGGATGAACAGCAGCTACTGAGTTTCATCCATATTCCTCTTGCTTTAATACAGCTTTTCTTAACTTCCTTTTAGTTGTTGTGCTGTGTGATCAGTCGTTTCCGACTCTTTTTGACCCCATGGACTGTAGCCTGCCAGGCTCCTTTGTCCACGAGATTCTCCAGGCAAGAATACTGGAGTGGGTTGCCCTTCCTCCTCCAGGCAATCTTCCTGGTCCAGAAATGGAACCTATGTCTCTTGTACCTCCTGCATTGGCAGACAGAGTCTTTACTATTAGTACCATCTGAGTTATCCGTATCTGCTCTTATCTGTATAGTTATAGCTGACAGCATTATAGCTCAGTTGGCAAAGAATCCACCTGTAATGCAGGAGACCCCGGTTCAATTCCTAGGTCGGGAAGATCCGCTGGAGAAGAGATAGGCTACCCACTCCAGTATTCTGGTCTGGAGAATTCCATGGACTGTATAGTCTATGGGGTTGCAAAGAATAAAACACGACTGAGTGACTTTCACTTTCATTATGGTCACATCGTCTTTCCCCCTAGGTCTGTATTTCTGACATCTCTTTGTGCTTCAATATAGTGATTATCTTTAATCCTGTACAGTGTTCTACTGAATTGATGTGCTTCTCTAATGTTGGACTTAAAGGTTATTTCCATTTTTACACTTTTTGGAGAATGTTGCAAATAACTACTTTAAATAGTTTTTTCAGTCTTGTGTTAGATTAGTTTCTTAGGATAGATTCTCAAGGACGGGAACAATGGTTTATTCAGTCATGACATTTTTATTAAGCAACTATGATGTGCCAGGCAGAGTGAAGGGCTGACTTGATTTGCTTTGACATTCTTTCCATTTGTTCTAGACAGCTACTTAATTAGTTGAGTTGGCTATTAATTGTCCAGCCCAATAGATCCTTGTGTCCTCATTACTCGTGGTGAATGTTTAGGAGTACTAAGTAAAGCATTGTAAGGAAGGCAGATCTAAAGAAGTGGCATTGTGTGGCTAAGTGACACGTACATGCCTTTAGAACTCTTTGCTGTTTGGATTGCTTACACAATTCAGCATTGTTTTGATGTGACAATAATTGAGAGATGAAGCTTTGACCAAAAGAGAGGCTTAGAACACTGTGCAAAGCTAAACATCTTAGGTTAAATAACCTAGGCTTATTTAAATCACTCAAAAATTTAAATTGAAATTTGGTTAAAGCAAAAACATACAGTTGTATTATATATCCAAAACTTTATTTTGTGAACATTTATTGGAAGACTCATGTGCCAAGAAAACAAATGTGAATATGACATTGCATATTCCTAATTAGTGGGAAGAGACAAATATGTAAACAAATATTTGCTGCAGCCCAATATTTCCTCACCGTGAAAGAGTTTGAATGTCAAAGAATACAGAGGAACAGAAGTTTCTGTGTCTTTTTACCCAGGTTTTTTTTTTTTTTTTAACTACAGAAAGTGTGTTTCTTTTCTCTCTTTTCTCTTTCTTTTTACAAATTAATTTTTATTGGAATGTAGTTGTCCTTCCTTCTCTGTTTTACTTTTGCATTTTGTGGGAAGGAAAATAAAACTTGTTACAGAGTACAATAAATATCAACGACGTAGCTGAGAGGAAAACTCAGCTTCTGCAATAAACGCGTAGTTGAATGAAGATTCGAGAGCGAGTAATTAAAAGATTTTTGCTCTTTTGATTACACAGTATGACTGGTTGAAGAGAAATCATTGATTGATGATTATCTGAAAAGTCACTGGTTTGGCTGGTGGAAGAGAAATCATTGATTGCTGATTATCTGAAAAGTCACTGGTTTCTTTGTAAACATAATTTCTAATAATCATGAGAAGGGACAAAAGTAAAGTAACTGTGCTATACATGCTGTAGTTAGTCACTGCAAAAATATTCTAGAATGATAATTTCATTTTTCAGTCATTTAAGCTAAAGAAGAGCAAAAGAATTGGTCTACCCACTGTTTTAGAACACTGGGGTGGAGCCTGACAGCTTGGGTTCAGTCATAACTGCTGGTTACTAACGATAACCTCAGCTCTCAACACCTGCTTCTATTTCCTCAATGGCAAATTGAGGGTAATGATAGTACACACTTTATAGGGCTTCTGAATCCAGTAGATTCTGCTCTGGAGGAGGATCTTGGTACTCCTCAAGCAGCATTTGCTGTTTGGTCATCTTTTTTTCGTTAAGACACTCTTTTCTCCTAGCCCTTAAGATCCTCAAACTCAAATCTTTTTTTTCTCCTACTTCCTACTCCTTTCCATTTGTCTTTCTTGTCTCCCTCACACCCATGTCTGGTTTCTAAATGTTGGCTATCTGAGGGTCCTTTCCCTTCTTTCTATTTATTCCTTTCAAGAAGATCCCTTAATCCCATGGTTTCAAGTATCTTTACGTGCTGATGAGTCTGTATAGATCTCCAGTCCTGACCTGTCTGCCTCTGAGGTTACAGGTTCATGTGTCTGGCTGGCTCCTGGATATTGCTCTTTTAACACATTTCTAACTGGATCTCTGGAAGTCCCCACTAAAGCCAGCAAACAAAGGAAATGTTTCCTTTCCCAGTTGTTTTCATCTTGGGTAAATGACCTTACATCTACGACTCATTCTCTAGTCTTCATTTACCCCATACTTCCCAGCCAGCAGCAAATACTACCTCCAGAATATATTTGAATCAGTCTATTTCTGTCTTCTCTGCTAGCCATCATCATGTCTTGCCTCTTTCATAGGCTTCTAACTTGCCCTCTTCCTGTCTGTTCTATACGTAGCTGCCAGAGGGATTGTTTTAAAAGTAAAAATTGAACTGTATCCTTTTTCTGTTTAAGATCCGCTAATGGCTTCCCATTGCACTTAGAGTAAAATCAAGTCTTTCTATAGCTTACACATCTGAGCTCAGTAACCATATCTAGAAGAAAGAAGAAAGTCGTTCAGTCGTATCCGATTCTTTGTGACCCCATGGACTGTAGCCTACCAGGCTCTTCCGTCCTTGGGATTTTCCAGGCCAGAATACTGGAGTGGGTTGCCATTTCCTTCTCCAGGGGATCTTCCAGACCCAGGGATTGAACCCGGGTCTCCCGCATTGTAGGCAGACACTTTACCCTCTGAGCCACCAGGGAAGTCCAACCATATCTAGAAAATAGGGATAACTGTGACTTTAAACTAGAGTATAAACTCCTGAGGGCACAGATTTTTATCTACTTCATTCACTTCTGTTGTCCCAGTGCCCAGAACAGTGTGTGTTCGTAATGAGCACTTAACAATTATTTGTTGAATGAGTAAACACATTCAGATTATGTGAGCCTTTCTTTTTCCCTCTTTTGGAACAACATATTATAGTCTAGTATTTTCTATATTATATAGAAAGTTCAGCAAAGGCTTCTGGTATAATATCTACCCATCCCTGCTTTGTTTCTTTTGTGTTTGTTTGTTTGTTGGCCCTAAGGCTCCAAGATCTTAGTTGCCCAAACAACTATTGTACCCTTGTGCTCTGTAGTGAAAGCTCAGAGTCCAAACAGTTGGACCACCAGTGAATTCCCTCCCCACCCCTGTTTTAATTTTTAAATCTGAGGATGCATTTGAGTCATTAGGAGAGGATGGGTAAGTAATAAAACAAGAAACAGAATAGAAATTGGAAGGAACCCTGGGAAGGTCACTGCAAAATAGTAGCAGCAGCATTTAAAAAAAATAAACATTTTACCATAGAAATCTTGGATTATGTGCAGAAATAGTAGAATAGTATAATGAACTCCTGTCTCTTCATGGCCCACTTTCAACAGTTGTCAACTCATGGCCATTCTTTGAGCCTCCAGGATTTAATTTGGAAATTTCCTATGGTAAAGGAGTACCTGGTTTATAGAAGTTTGTGTCACAGATACCTTACCCTGGTCATTGTTACTATTTTACAAACCAGCTGAGAGCAGATTAGATATGATTGTAAGGACTCTAGGTTCTGAAACATTTTTTCCAATTTGCTTTCTGTAAATGCCTGAAATTTACCATTAGTGTGACTGTAAACCCACAAATTGTGAATAAGCCCTTGAAGGGAAATACATGAAGCCCATTAGCAGTTATTTGTATTTTAGTGTAAATTGATTAATGAGAAGCTTGCTTGACTGGAAAGTAAATGAATCACAAGCTTTGATGGAAGGCATAAAATCACAGGGGCCTGGGGTGGAGATGGCATTGTAAGCACTAGGAATACTGTTCAAGAGGGTGGAAGGTACTGCTCTATTTCCCAGCTTTTCTTGGAGCTGGTCCTGGCCTCAAAGCTGGGTCTCCTTCCAGTTTGGTGGTGTTCTTGTCATCTGGGTTCCTTTTGGCTGGCCGCAAAGACCTTGTGTAAGGCTGCCAAGGAGGTGATTCCATTCCAGCTAACTCTGCTACTTGTTTATTTTTAGGTATCTTGCAATATATTCAGAACTCTTCCTCCTAGTGACAGCAATGAATTTGATCCAGAAGAAGATGAACCTACCCTTGAGGCATCGTGGCCACACTTACAGGTACTTTGAGCTAACATTTGTTGTAAAAGAAAGATCCATTAATCCATGAGCTCATTAGCATGGGAATTCCTTGACTGCCTTTATTCACCAAGAAATCAGATTAAGAGTACATTACTGGAAAGCTGGAGAATGCTTTTTATGTTTCTTACTCTTGATAATTGGATGCCAAAAGAATTAAAATAATAAGCATTATAATGCTTTAGGGTGGCCCCTCCCGGGTTGCACAGTTTTTATTAGTGTTTGTGATCTTCCCTCTGGAGCCTCAAACAAGAACAGAACTATTTCATGTTAATATAAGTTAGATGTGATTAGGTCACAGAGTACATACCTCATTTTCAGCAGTTAGGTACCCTGGGGACTTTGAATGCCTGTCTTCATGAGAACCACGAATGCGTTTCTTTAGCCTGGAAGGACAAAAACAAATTGCAGTAGGTGTTTCACGGTGTCGTAGGAGGAGCAATAGCTGAGAAAAAGCTTGTGTGAAGGCCAGTTTTGCTCTGTTGCACTGAGAAGGCCATGTTTTCCAATTGCCCTCATGTGCCAGGACAGATGAGGACCACCCCTGCATCTTCTTTCCCAGCATTAAGCCCATTTGTACTGTGTTGAGTTATCCACACCAGCCCTTCACCATCCTCCTTCCCCGGCTGCCTTCTTTCAAGACCAGACTTTCTCAAATGAATAGAACGAGGAAATGTGAGTACAGTGAACCTTAAGGCCAGTTTTTCCATTCAGTTAGGTTGTTCTCCAAGGCTGGGTAACAGCTAGTAAGGAGGGAGGGAATGATGGAGAAGAAATATGACCTTGTACATTTTAACCTGAGGCAGAAGCCACTGCATCTTTGTAGCAGTGTGCTTATGGTTACTAGTTGACTTTCTGAAGGGCAGAAAACTGTAGCAGGGAGAGAAGGCCTAGAGATATTCTAAGGGTTTATTTTTTTCCCTGCTTCAGAATTTTTGACATACATTTGCAACTTTCCCTGTCCTGCTTTGGCAGCTCAAGGTTGCTGTAGATATATATGTAATGCTCTTTCGCCTAGTTATATGGAGAGCGTTCAGGGCTGTGTTTTCTCAACTCTCACCTAGGCATGTCATACATATATATTCCTGCTATGATTGCCAAGTGGAGTAAATTAGTTAAAACCCTATAGTTGATTTACTATCTTAGATGCTTTTTTTTTTTTTTTTTTCTTAAGGTGCCAGACATACTTTCTGCAGTCTTAAGAAATTTGGGAGACTATTTGTGCTTTTCATGGTGGATCCCAGATTGTGACCACACACACAAAAAAGCAATTACTCTTTTGAATGGATGAGTGTTTTGTCATATCTTATTCTTCATGCTTGGCATCAGGTCACAGAGGTGTAATATCATCTGGAAGAAATTTAAAAAACAAATTAAACAAAAAGAGATAATTTTCTCAGAAAAGTCCCTCATCGTGTAGTAGAAAAGACAAGGAAGGAAATGCCTTCAGAGCTTCAACTTTTGTCTAGTTTACATTCTGAAGAAGAGACAGTAGAGCATTTTTACCATTTGCAAGAGCTTTTGAATACTCTAAATTATGATAGCCATAGATATAAATTTCCCCTAAAGTATGATAAAGTTTAACTCAGTATTTCAGTTAATCCTTCCTAAGCTTAATGACTCTATAAAACATGGGACTAAATTAATTTCTAAAGCTATTAAGCTGAATTCCACCACCACAAATGTCAAGCTTACACCGTGTCATTAGTACAGAAACATTAACCATTAGTTCATCTGAAACTCTTAAAACCAAAGCAACGGTGAAGACTGATGCTGAGATCTGTGTCCTTGGAGAGCTAAAGTAGCAAACTGTGTTCCAGAACAGTCTGGTTTCATCTCTGTTGACACGTGTTTCAGCCTGTAGTCCTCTCAGCCCTTCTTTAGCTCAGGGGGAAACATGACTTAGACTGGATCAGGTTCCCCGAAGGCTCAGTTGTAAAGAATCTGCCTGCTAATGCTGGAGACTTGGGTTCAATCCCTGGATTAGGAAGATCCCCTGGAGAAGGAAATGGCAGCCCACTCCAGTATTCTTGCCTGGGAAATCCCAGGGACAGAGGAGCCTGATGGGCTATAATCCAAAGGACCGCAGAGAGTCAGACACAACTGAGCACACACAAACACACAAAGAAACTTACATGAGAAAAGATTCTAAAAAAGAGTGAATATATGTATATGTATATCTGTATATGTAACATATATATGTTACATCTGTAACATCTGTATCATCTTGCTATACACCTCAAACTAACACAACATGGTAAATAAATTATACCCCAATAAAATTTACAAAAGAAAAAGAAACCTCTTAAAATTCACAAAGCAACCTTCATTCATAGCAAAGGTCAAGTCAGTAGGCACTGTTGCCTTCACTCTCTTTGGCTTTCTGGATGCCTTTGTACTGGTTCCTGACTTGTCTTATGAATTCTGTTTTCTTTGTGCATTCTGACTCCATGAATCGGTCACACTGAAAGACCCTAGATGGATGTTTCAGAAATCTCCCTTTCTGTCCATGATGGGTCTCTCTTGTTGCAGTGATTCATCACTGCTGTTCAACATCTTACTTTATGATTGATCAGACGATTGATTTTTCCTAACCCAAACTGCATGTTCTTCAACCTTTTCACTTTTTCATAACTCCAGCATTTGCAGTGTGCTGCTGCTTCTGGACCACATTTTACAAGGAAACACAGTGAAGTTGCTCAGTTGTGTCCAACTCTTTGCAATCCCTTGGACTGTAGCCTACCAGACACCTCTGTCCATGGAATTTTCCAGGCAAGAGTACTGGCGTGGGTTGCCATTTCCTTCTCCAGAGGATCTTCCTGACCCAGGGATCGAACCCAGGTCTCACACATTGCAGGCAGATGCTTTACCGTCTGAGCCACCAGGGAAGCAAAACACAGGAAGTTCAGTTCAGTTCAGTCGTTCAGTCATGTCCGACTCTTTGCGACCCCATGAATTGCAGCACACCAGGCCTCCCTGTCCATCACCAACTCCCAGAGTTCACTCAGAACAGTGTTTATTACCAAATCTCTGACAATAGTAGAAACTGAAAGTAAAGTCGCTCATCATGTCCAACTCTTTGCAACACGTGGACTGTAGTAGCCACCAAGCTCCTCCATCCATGGGATTCTCCAGGCAAGAATACTGGAGTGGGTTGCCATTTCCTTCTCCAGGGGATCTTCCCAACCCAGGGATTGAACCCAAGTCTCCCACATCACAGGTAGATGCTTTAACCTCTGCACCACCAGTAAAATCACACTGTGGTTGTTGGGTGGTTGGCTGTGTTCATTGCTTTCACTAATTGTCTGCTCCAGCACACTTGGATTTTAATTTTGGCTCATACAGTATTACTCATAACAAATTATGAATCTTTGAGGATATTTAAAAATAAGGAAAAATGTTAAATCTACCCTATGTGTTTTGTTTGATGTTTTCAACAGTATCTTTTAAAAGATACCAATAACAATTGGTATCTTTTAAACTGGCATCCCATGGTTACCATGGTTATTCTTTGCATATTTTTTGAAATTTGGTCTGTATTTCTAGTAAAATATGATTTTGTAGGACTTCCATTTACAATTAAGGGGTTGTTTGTAATGTTTTGCACTTGAGACTGAAAATCTGGAATACTTAAGGGTAAAGCATCTGCTTGCAATGCAGGAGACCTGGGTTTGATCCCTGGGTCAGGAAGATCCCCTGGAGAAGGAAATGGCAACCCACTCCAGTACTCTTGCCTGGAAAATCCCATGGACAGAGAAGCCTGGTACACTACAGTCCATGGAATCGCAAAGAATCGGGCACGACTGAGCGACTTCACTTTCTACGTTCCTTGGAGAATTCACTTACGTGACCCTGAAAAGTAATTTATTCTCCCCAGTCCCTAGTCTTTTCCTTTAGAAACTCAAGGAAGATTTTTGATTCTGAGGTAAAAAGAGAGCATTTATGCTTATTAATAAATGTGTCTGAAGTATTTCCACCAAACTTTTTTAAACCATAGCTGCTTTCAAGAAGGGAGAGGACACTTTGCCAATCCCACCAGAAAGCCCTGCCAGCCCACAAGTCAGGCCTGGAAGATGGAAATCTCTCCATTTTGTGGGAGTCAAAAGAGAGATGAAACCCTCTTTCATGAGTTATTTGAATAATGCTGATGTAAAACTATTGGTAAAACTATAAGTTGAAAGATTAGTATATTGAAGGAAAGAACAATTCTTCTAGGGCATGTTTGAACTCGGGCATTAGTATGACTAGAAGTACAACTTGGCAGTGTTCAGATCACAGGGAAGAAGTTTTTCTGAATCTAGACTTTCAGAGAGCAAAACAGAATTTAATAGAAAGTCAAAATGCTAATGTAAATGTAAAATGTAAAATGCTGATGTAAGTGTTACATTAGAGTCTAAAGTCACAAGATCCCTATGTGACACGTTTAGTTTAGTGGTATCTGCAGACCATTGGGGGATCCTGAGATCAGATTTTCAGTGGCCTGCAAAGTCAAAATTAGTTTTATAATAATACTGCTTTATTCTCTCTTTTTACTGTGTTGGCATTTGCCCTAATATTTGTAAAAGCAATAGTGGTTTCCTTACTAGCACAAATCAAATGTCAAACTGACTTAGTAGTTGCCTTCTCTACTGCCATGCACTTAGAATTTTAAAAAATCCAATTTCAATTAAGAATGTCCTTGAAGAGCAGCAAAAATTATTAATTTTATTAAATCTGGACCTTTGAGTACACATTAAAAATAACATTCTTCATGGTGAAATGGAAAGTATGCATAAAGCCTGCTGAATCAAGCATTTGTGTGATTGTCTGAGCTGCAAGTTAAAGTAACTATTCATAAAGTATCATTTTTACCTGAAAGAATACTTGACAAACTATGGTTGTTCTGACTTGGGTATTTAGTAAATGTTTTCTGTGAAACAAACAAAGAAAACAGTTGTTTTCCCACTGATAAAATTAGAGCATTCAAGCAAAATTTAGAATTAGAATTTTGGAAAGCCTGTGTCTGTCCTTTGGAAAATTTGTATCTGTCCTTTGTTTGCCACCTTGAGCTTTATAGCTCCCCAAAGCTTAAAGACTTAAAAAAAAATTGGAGATATTAAGCAATGTTAATTCCTTGGAGATGTTAAGGACTTTTATTGATACTGTGTAATAAAATATATCAACATTTGCAGTAACTCAGTGAACTAATGTTTTCCAGTTGACCAATGAATGATGTTAAGTAACCATGCATGGGTAAATATCATCCAAAGTGCAAGATAGATGATTGGAATTTAGTGTAACAGTGTGAAAAATTCATTGATATGGTTTCAGATTCTTAAATGCAGCTTTAAGAAATGACTGTCGTTCTGGTGTAGTATCAAAGAGTATCCACAATTATGTAAAACAAAAAACTGTGAAAGTACTCTCTCTTTTTCACAGCAGTAGGTTTGTGTATAGCTCGATTTTCTTGATATACTTTAACCAAAGCAACATATTCTAACAGCTTGAAGATAGAGGTAGATAAGAATCTGTCTTCTAATATGCCATTAAAGAGATTTATAAAAACAAAAAACAATATTCCTTTTCATAGTAACTTTTTTGAAAAGTAAAGTTTTTCACAAAAATATATTAGTTATGTTAACATGTGATGTGTTTTATTCTGAATAATAAATATATTAAAATATAATTTTATAATTATACATTTATAAAATAAAAATATATTAAAATTTTTGTATTTATTTCTACTTCTATATCTCATGTAAACAAAAGTGTTTTAGAGTCTTCAGTAATTTTTCATTATAAAAAGGTGAGACTAAAAAGTTTGAGAATCCTGTTTTAAGCAGTAATGACAGTAGTAGTATGTGTTAGCCACTGTGCAGGGGCTTTATGTATATATTATCACATTTAATCTTAGGGATTATCATTTGCATTGTACAGTTGAAACAACAGACTAGGGTTACACAGTAAGGAGTAGAGCTAGGTTTTCAACCCAGTATCTGTCTCTTGAAAGTTCTGATTTTAACATACTGTGGTATATGTGCTACACCAGGATTTAATGTATACTTTAACATAGGTTTATTTTGTAAAGCGTGTAAACAGTGATCCCCCACTGTTTATCAGAAGTTATTTGAGGTTGACTCTGTGGATGAGAATATTCTTAACTCTTTGCAGATGAGAACATCCTGACATGCTCTTATATATTGTTGTTGCTAGAGGAGCTTAAATTTCTGTAAACTTGCTGAAAGGAAATTGGTAATGAATGTTGATAATCCTGACATGTTTGGATATCTTTTGATCTAACAATTCCCCTTTAGAAACATTTTCTCATGAAATAATTTAACAAGTGCACACTGATATATGTTATATAAGGTACATTGTGGTGTAATTTAATAGAGTAGTAATTTAAGAACTATTTACATGTCTAAGCAGAGGGTATTGGTTAAAGTAATTATGAATAATGGAATTATTTATTATAAATTATCTATAGCAGACTGTGTTTCTGGCTACTAAGAATGGTGGCGTAGATATTGTTGGCACAAATTGACCACAATATATTGTTTAGATGGTAAAAATAGTTTTAAAACTATATTTTATATATGTGTGTGTATGTATGTATATACATACATACATATATTTATAGTACATTGATATGTTGTAGAGGTATAAAAAAATCGGTAGTTTTATACATTAAAATGTTAACAGTGATTAACTCTGAATGATGAGATTTGGGGAGGTTTTTATTTGCTTTCTTAGGCTGTGTTTCAGATTATAAATTTAAAAAGCTAAAAATCATAACAGCAACTGTGAGCTGCAAGGAAGGCTAGCACTGCTAGTTGATTGCTATTAAAACACACTAAACCCCTGTCAGTTTTAGTATTAGAGCTTTTTATGGTTTTTAATACTGTTCTCAGTGAATTATAGTCTGAAATTAACAATAATCCATTTCTTGCAGCTTGTATATGAGTTTTTCATACGGTTTTTGGAAAGCCAAGAATTCCAACCCAGCATTGCCAAAAAATACATAGATCAGAAATTTGTATTACAGGTAAGTGTATTCTTTCATTGTATGTATTTGTTTTTCAGTTGATAACACTTTATCTCATTTGCTGTAGATGTTTGTTAAAAAATCTTATGGTGACAGTTATATCAACCCATAAACAAATATATATACATAAATTTATTATTGCCCATTAAAAGCAATAGGTACCTCTTTAATTTATTGTACTGGAAATTACATTTTAAACAACAAGGAATGCTAATGCCTAAATCCCTGCAATTTTCTTTCTTAAAATGTAATTATAAAGGAATTTCACTTATATAACTCTAGTTTGTGACTCTTTATATAATTTGAAAACTTCTGTTTGCATAAGGATTTTAAACTATTTCATGCATCTGTTAAAACTGAGTAGGCATGGTCTAGAGCATAAGTAAGCTTTAATAAGTAATCAAAGTCAGGGTACTAGTAAGCTTTCATAGCTAGGAAGTAGCACAGGTTAACACTTAAGATTCCCTTGAAGAGATTAACTGTCACCTGTCTGTTTGGAACTTCCTACATATTTTTCTTGAATGTCATTTTACATTTTATAATTATGGATCATATCTGTTTACTCCAGACCTGAAGTACGTTCATGGTGCTCTTGTTGACAGTCATCTGTAAAAATGGATACTTGAGCCAACTGGTGTATGGATTATTGTAGCTTCTTTCTAAGTGATTAATGAGATGCCTTATGTAGAAAAAAATAAGCATCTCCTAGTGAGTCAATATTGGAGAAAGCAATGGCAACCCACTCCAGTACTCTTGCCTGGAAAATCCCATGGGCGGAGGAGCCTGGTAGGCTACAGTCCATGGGGTCATGAAGAGTCAGACATGGCTGAGTGACTTCACTTTCACTTTTCACTTTCCGGCATTGGAGAAGGAAATGGCAATCCACTCCAGTGTTCTTGCCTGGAGAATCCCAGGGATAGGGGAGCCTGGTAGGCTGCTGTCTGTGAGGTCGCACAGAGTCAGACATGACTGAAGCGACTTAGCAGCAGCAGCAGCAGTGAGTCAATATGCAGAACCTCAAATATAAAACATTCCTTTGGCAGGAAATTGATCTTCTGTATCTTACTGGATAAAGGTTGATGACTCAAGTGATGATCTCATTCCCCTTTCTCAAATTAACACCTTTTAGAATTCTGGACCTATGAGGCTGAGAAGTTTTGGAAAAGTGAGATTTGATATTTGTTGTTGTTCAGTCGTGTCCAACTCTTATCACCCCATGGACTGCAGCATGCCAGACTTCCCTCTCCTTCACATCTCCCAGAGCCCGCTCAAACTCATGTCCATTAAGTTGGTGATGCCATCCAACCATTTTGTCCTCTGTCGCCCCCTTCTCCTGCCTTCAGTCTTTCCCAGCATTTGATATTTAGAGAGGTAGATAACTAAGTAGGTTGATGGTTCACTGGGCAATAGGTAGATTGGTCCAGATCCTTATCCCAAAGAGGTAAAATGCATTTCAGGCAGAACAAAAAACAAAACATAACAGATCTGTGTTTGTATTGGAAAGTCCTTGCATTTCTACAGCACTGTATAGTTGTCAGAGCACCTTTATATGCATTATTTAATTTGATATATACAATAATCTAAAGCAGATATGGCTAAGTTTTATGCCCATTTTGTAGATGAATAAATCTGAGGTCTAAAAAAGGTAACCAGATTTCCCACACATGTCCTGTTCAGGTTTCTGTCTCTTACACCATGATGCCTCCTTGTGAGTCCCTTCACTATAACTTGGAATGACTTCAAGGCAGGAGTAGCCTCCATCTCTCAACACTGACGAAATGATAAGGTTCTCTTACATTTATGGTGAATTAAAGTGCCCAAGAGGATCAGATAATTATTCAGCAGTAGACACTGTGTTTAGTTGACATGGAAACAGTAAATCCTGCAATCTTACTATGAAAGTCAGTGCTTTTCTTACATGGAAAACACGCAGGGCCCAGTCGGTGTGCTCTCCGTGGTCGATGATACTGATGATAATAAAGCTCCTAAAATTAAAACATCAGAGAAACCCAGACTTGAAAGGGACATTTTGGTTTGTCTCTTCTAGTTCTTTATCCATTGATTCAGTTTCCTTTGAGACCCTGATGAGGGGTAACCTCTGCCTGCTCTTTTTCAGTGAGGAAGGGCCACATACTTAGGCAGGTTCTTCCCTTTTTGTTAGAAAGTTGTTTTTTATGTTGAATCTCCCTATACCTCATATGCCTTTGGCCTTATTTTAGAGTCTCTTAGTGTATCACTAGCCCAGGCATAACCTTTGAGGTCCTAGAACACAGCTTTTGTATTTACCTCTCACCACTTTTTCTCTAAAGCAGCAGTTACAACTCAGATGCTTGTAGGCTCACTTAAAATAGTCTGGGGGCTAGATTCAGACAATACGAGGCAGACCAGCTGTTACTGAAGGGAGCTTTGACTATACCTCTTTCATCAGTTCTTGCTAAATAATGTTTTTTTCCAAGAGAAATTGTTTTCTCCCAAATTTGTTCTTTTGGTGAAATTTTCTGATAGTTTTAAAATCCTATTCAGAGTGAATTAAAGCCATCTGCCTCGTGGATCTAGCCTTCCAGCTGTCGGTGTGTGTTCTCTGCTCTAGACTGAGTCCTTAGTATCTGTCTCATTTGTTAGTTTTTGAAGTCTTCGACCTGTGTCCATTTGTCTTTAAGGATGACATCTATATCTGAACACAGAGCTCTGAGCTCGGTCAGTCCAATGGAACTTAGAGTCAGGGTCTGCATTCCTTGTCTGGATGCTAGGGTTCTTAAAGGAGTCCTCTCATTAGCTTTTCTTGCTGTTCTATGACACTGTTAATTTAGGTTAATAAGCTTATGGTCTTAACTGACTTTTTTTTTTTTTAACTTTTTTTATATTGGGATATAGCCAGTTAACAATGTTGTGATAGTTCAGGTGGACAGTGAAGAGACTCAGTCATACATATACATGTATCCATTCTCCCCAGACTCCCCTCCCATCCAGGCAGCCACATAGCATTGAGCAGAGAGTTCCATGTGTTGTACAGTAGGTCCTTGTTGGTTATCCATGTTAAATATAGCAGTGTCCAAACTCCCTAACTATGCCTTTTCCCTATCATTCCCCCCGCCGCCCCCACCGCAGCCATAATTGAGTGACTTCCAATTTAGTTTCATGCATTTTGTCATAAACCCATTTTCATTTTCCCTTGGTCTTGTTCATTTTGCAGTTAGCTTTTTTATCTTGATATAGGATCTGACATATATTCCTATGGAATATCTTATCTCCCCAGCCTTCTGAAGTTTTTCTGGGTCTTGATTCTGTCATCAACCTTTTTCACTCTGCCTTCCATCTGTATCACATTTGTGACTTTCTAAATATGCTACCTATTGGCTTCATTAGAGCCACTGATTAAAATTGTTAAACTAGGCAGGATGGAGGATCAAAGCCTGTGGCGTGCCTTTAGCAACTTCCCTTTATTTTAGCACAGATTCATTAATCAGCAGTCTTTGAATTCCATCCTTGAGCCAGTTAGAAATCGACTGCAGAATTTCATCCTCCTCTGAGTCCAAATTTTTGTTTATAGAGTCAGAGAGAGATTTCGTCTGATGCAATGGTAAAAGCCAGGACTTCATGTTTACAGGATTCCCCTCCTCTATGGACCTTGGAACTTTATCATAAAAAGGAAAGCTGGAATTCTCTGGCGGTCCAGTGGTTAGGACTCCTGAGCTCTCATTGCTGAGGGCCTGGGTTTGATCCCTGATCAAAAGTCACCACTGAGTGATATTTGAATGTAGGTGACTCAAACCATTGCATCATGTTAGAGATGAGCTGTCGTTCTATCAGCTTCCATCTTCCATATTACCCTGTTCATTCATGTTGGTAACCTGTACAATTGGCCTCCCGTTCCTTCTCGGAGAAGGGACTCAACCGTCTACCTGCTTCTCCTGACATTCCTTCGGCCCCAACCTGGGACCTTCTGGCAATGGTGAGCCTTTTGGAGCTTGAGACATTATTGCTGAGATTCTGTCCTGTTATCCCCTGTCCCACCCTCCCTCCCTCTTGCTCTGACCACCAAGCCTTAACCGTTCTTGAACTGGCAAGTCCTTTGTACATCTGTGCTCTATTGTCAGCTCATTCATTTTGCACACCCTCGCTTTTCTCTACACCACGGACTCGCATGGTGCAGCCTGGTTCTAGTGTGTTTCTCTTGTGACGTGGGAACCCTCAGATTTTCCCCTTTTGCAAATCAGAATGACACTTACCTTATTCCTTTTCTTTGAGCAAATATCTTATTCTCTGTGAATTCTCATAGATCTCAGAGTTTTGGTGATCTCAATGCAGAACTTTTTTTATTCAGTTAGACATAATTTATTCTAGTTACAAGATTTACACTTTTGGTAGCAGCTAGCTAGATTCTTTACAGTCTGATTCCTCCATCCCCTAAAGCAAAATAAGAATTGGGCTATTTTAGCATGATGTAATGGAAAGAAAGCTAGAAAGCTCTGGATTTGAACCCTGACTCTCCTGTGTATCTACTTGTATTTTAGGAGCTGAGAATATGACTGTGGCATAAGAAGAAACTGTATTCAAATCCTGGCTTTTCTGCCTACTTGCAGTGTAACTTTCAGCAAGTTAATATACTTGCTACCAAGCATGGATTTCTTCATTCATAACATAGGGATAATGGAATAAGTGAGATACTGTTCGGTAAAATAGAATATACCCCAAATTGACAGCTGTTAGATTTTCTTAATTGAATTGGCACTACAGATACGAACACAGGCTCCTTACCGTCAATCTTAAATAGGTACTGAAAACTTGGGCAGATTATTGACTGCTCTGAGCCTGTGTTTTCTTCAGTGAAGTGACAATAACAGTCGTCTCTCTTATAGCAAGTTAAAACAAAGTAGTAGGCTATTATGATGATAAAATAATGTGACCTACATAAATGTCTGCTAGTATCATATGAGGCCTAATATTTGCTCATTAAGTATGAATTCCTCTTTTCACATCCTCATTATATTACCTGTCCACATAGGCAGAATATCTTATTTTTCTTGATTCCAATATTAGTTTTATAATTTCCACCTTTTGAAATAATTTAAAATTTTATGAGAAACTTATAATAAAAATTTGCAAAGAAGCCTTGAATAAATGCAGAAATGTAACATTCCAAGGTGGGAAGGCTTGCCATCAAAAAAATGTCCATAGAATCTCCAGATTAATCTGCACATTTAGTGCACTTCTAATTAAAATTTCAGTGTGTGTGTGTGTACACACACACTTCAGTAGTGTCTGACTCTGTGACCCTATGGACTGTATCCTACCATGCTTGTCTGTCCATGGGATTCTCCAGGCAAGAATATTGCAGTCGGTTACCATGCACTCCTCCAAGGGCTCTTCCCAACCCAGAGTTCAAACCCACATCTCTTATGCATTCTGCATTGGCAGGTGGGTTCTTTACCACTAGCACCACCTGGGAAGCCCCAAATTTCAGTAGTTTCTTTACTTGAAAATTTCAGAGTTCATGAAATAAAACACTTTTGAAAAAGGAAATTAATGATACTTTATTAGACATTAAAACATACTATGCTATTGCTGCTGCTAAGTCGCTTCAGTCGTGTCCAACTCTGTGCGACCCCATAGACGACAGCCCACCAGGCTCCGCCGCCCCTGGGATTCTCCAGGCAAGAACACTGGAGTGGGTTGCCATTTCGTTCTCCAATGCATGAAAGTGAAAAGTGAAAGGGAAGTCGCTCAGTCGTGTCTAACTCTTCGTGACCCCATGGACTGCAGCCTACCAGGCTCCTCCATCCATGGGATTTTCCAGGCAAGAGTACTGGAGTGAGGTGCCATGAAGAGGCGATCTGATGGTATTCTATTGATGTAGATTGTGACTGAGCAGTTCCATGAGAAATAGATATGTACACAAAGCAAAATATACAGGGATAGTGAATGCATCATTGTTAATGATTATTAGATAATTGGAAACAATTTGAAAGTTCCTCAGTAGGGGGTCAGTTGAATAAACTGTGGACATTCATTTAACAAAATATAGATCACTGAGTAAAAAGAATGAGATAGAGTTACACAGGATCTGGTTTTAAGTGGAACATGCACAGTGTGGAATAGTAACATATGTGAACCTGTTATTTTAGAGAAAAGATGATTTGTCTATGCAATAAAAAGTGTGAAAGGAGATACAGTACATTTTTGTTAATTGTCTCTTAGGGTGTCAGATTATGTATGATGACCTTTTTGATTTTGGTATTTCTCTATTTTTTCATTTTAAAGTATGAACATGTATGTTGTAATTAATAAGAATAGTCAAAATATTTCCATTGCAACTACATTCTCATTTTGTTGCCTTGCATTTTTCATAAATGTCAGCTGATTCTGTGCATTAACTTTCCTAAGACTGCTTTTTTATAAGACTGGGCCATTCTTTTACACTTAACATTTTTTATGTGTCCATCCTTTTCTCTTCTGTGTATGTCCTTTTAAAGTCTGAATTTCAGTGGAAAGCTTCCTGTGTTTCCTCAAAAGCCTCTTTCAGTAACTCTTTTTTAATTGTTAATTCCTCAGCAGGAAGCAAAATAGATTAGTGGTTAACTGTATAAAGAAGTTTGGATGCAGACTCTGCTATTTTTTAGTGTCTGACCTTGGGCAAATTATATAACCGCTCTGTGCCTCAGTTTCCTCCCCTGGAAAGTAGATCCAAAATATCCATAATATGATAGTAATTACAAGGTTGTTGTGTAGATTTAAAAAGTATATTCATGTGTAAGTATGGGGAACAACTTCTGAGCACTGTAACTATACAGTAAACGTTACACTGTTGCTGTCACTACTGTTTTGTTAGGATCACCTCTTGTTTTGAGAAGTTTCTTTGTCATTATTTTCTAGAACAGCCTCAGTCCCCAGAGTTGTATATTAGTTTGTGATGTCTTACCTAGCATGTTACCAGTTTTTTGAGATTTAACTTTTATCAATCTAAAAAATCAAAAAGCCCTTTGGACTCTCCTTGTATGGTTCTTCTCTGGCTGTTGGTTTTTTTTTTTTTTTAAGATGTTTAATATGGTCTCTTGTCCTTGAATTCTTATCATTCCACTTCACCAGCTGATTTCTTCCAGTCAGTGTTAGAAGTAACTGTTTAGGGCCAGGAACGTGTTCTTTTTAGTATGTGAGAACCAGGGAATGCACATTCAAATCTTCATAGAGGCCAGACAAGTGATATAGAATGTAGAGTCTGGGTTTGACAGAGAGGAGTTGATGGAAACAGTGGTGACCCAGAGAGCTTGGACCCTGCTGCCAGTCCACTCCGGTCAACTGCTGGCTAATTGCTAAGTGGGCCAAGTATTGCTAGATTCTTTTGATTTTTTTTTAGGAAAACCTGGAAGTCTAGATTTTTTTATGGGCCAGTCAAAACTATCTGTGACTTGTACCTTTGAAGGATCTGCTGTTTTTTATTTCAGAATGGACTTGTTGTTCAGTCACTAAGTTGTGTCTAACTCTTTGTGACCCTGTGGACTGCTGCACGCCAGGCTTTCCTTTCACTGTTTCCTGGAGTTTGCTTAGACTGATGTCCATTGCATCAGTGATGCCATCCAATCGCCTCATCCTCTATTGCCCCTTTCTCCTCATACCCTCAATCTTTCCCAGCATCAGGGTCTTTTCTAATAAGTCGGCTCTTCAAATCTGGTAGCCAAAGTGTTGGAGCTTCAGCTTCAGCATCAGTCCTTCCAGTGAATATTCAGGGTTGCTTTCCTTTAGGACTGACTGGTTTGATCTTCTTGCTGTTCAAGGGACTCTCAAGAGTCTTCTCCAGTACCATAATTCGAAAGCATCCATTCCTTGGCATTCAATCTGCTTTGTGGTTCAACTCTCACATCTGTAAATGACTACTAGAAAAACCACAGCTTTGACTCTGTGCATCTTTGTCGACAAAGTGATGTTTCTGTCGAGGCTTGTCACAGGTTTTCTTCCAAGGAGCAAGTATCTTAATTTCATGACTGCAGTGACTTCCACAGTGATTTTGCAATCCAAGAAAATAATATCTGCTACTATTTCCATTTTTTCCTCATCTGTTTGCCATAAAGTGATAGGATAATATGCCATGATCTTAGTTTTTTTTCATGTTGTTTTAAACCAGCTTTTTCACTCTCCTCTTTCACCTTCCTTCAGAGGCTCTTAGTTCCTCTTTGCTTTCTGCCATTAGAATGGTATCATCTGCATATCTGAGGTTGTTGATATCTCTCCTGGCAGTCTTGAGTCCAGCTTGTGATTCATCCAGCATTACATTTCGCGTGATGTACTCTGTATAGAGGTTAAATAGTGACAATATATAGCCTTGACATACTCAGGATGACATATTAACTAGCTTAAATTTCATACTAATTTTTGTTAAATCTAGGTTTACATAACCTTTAGCATTTGTTATGTACTTAATCTAAATCTTTACATAAGGAAGCTGTCAGAGACTTCAAAGATAATCAATTTTTTACATGGTGCACTTGTTTGCAGGGTAATGTTGATTTTAGACTTAGGTAACTTTTTAAGCTATAAGTGTGTAGGCTTGCCTAGACTTATGAAACAACCTTGTCTGTTCCCAATAAAGATAAATTTCATCTGTGTTAGTTGGGCAAATGGTTCGTTTATGACTCTTCGCACCCGCAAGACCAAAAATGAATCACCAAACCTTGAATTATTTCACTGGATGGGTTATTGTGGCAGGAATTGAGTAGTGAATTTCTAAAGACTGCTTTCAACCACTCTGCAAGTCTGAAAAGTAGTCAGTGGTTGCTAAGAGACATACTATTCAAGTATTTCCATAAACATATGTACTTTTGGAGATGGCTGGCTAATAACTTGTTCCTCACATGTGTAGTTATATTTAGCTGAAAGGTGCTGTAATTTTCATGCAAATTATGCAAATCTTCCAGCCTGTCCTTGATAGTGACCTTTTGTTATTGTGTTTTAAAAACTGAAGACAAATTGGACACAACATAAAACCAACTTGTGAAAAAATTTTAGATTCTAACAAGAAATAAAATTCACAAACCTTGAATCTCAGCCCTAATACAAAGAACTATTTTCTAAACAAGTTCTTTGAGTGTGTCAAAATGTTTACATTTCTCTCTCAGAGTCTTTAGCAAATAAAACTTGAGAGTTTATTTCTACCAGGAATTTTATCAGATAGCCATTACCAATGAACAGTAAATTACCGTATCTCATCTGTTCAACCTGTAACTCAGAAACCTTAAAAAAGGGGTTTACTGTTCTGACTCCTGCATCCAAAGCCAGCTTGGTGGGGATGCAGCTCATGCTGGGGCAGAGGGCCCTGTGCTTAGAAGGCACTTGTTCATGGTTTAATGCTTTGCTATTCTTGTCTTGAAATTCTTAACACTTTTTGAGCAAGGAGTAAGGCATTTTCATTTTGCACTGGGCCCACAAATTATGTAGCTAGTCCCTGCCTGTATCCCACTAAGTACATCATCATGTAGCATAACCACTCTTTCTTGAGATGCCCACCAGATTGATTGTCTTAAAATTTTAAACTGCAGGGTTTTCTTGAGTCAGGATAAATGCTTGAGGGAGAAAGAATGGGCTTCTCTACTTTGTAGGAAAAGTGCTGAAATGAGGAGGAAAATAAAAGCATGTGACTCAGTGGAGTTGTTCATGTTTGTATGACTTATACCTTTGAAATTTTTATACTGAGTTACAAAGTTCCTAAAGTCAGAATTGCTGTAAGCTTATAATGTAAGCTTGTGCTCACTGTACTTGCACAGTGACTGCCCCATAGTTAGTCCATTTCATATGTTGGTCCTCTTGAGTTATGATACATGGGAGTCAGGCTGCCGCTAGCTCTTGTTTCTTGGTTCTTGGCTCTTTTCTCCAGGTGCATTTTTACTTGATTGAGGTGAAGGTATTAGGAAGATAGTATTTTTTCATGTAGCAGAATTTGTTGTTCAGTCACTCAGTCATGTCGGATTCCTTGCGACCCCATGGACTGCAGCACAGCAGGCTTCCCTGTCTTTCACCATCTCCCGGAGCTTGCTCAAACTCATGCCCATTGAGTCAGTGATGCCATCCAACCGTCTCATCCTCTGTCTTCCCCTTCTCCTCCTGCCTTCAGTCTTTCCCAGCATCAGGGTCTTTCCTAATGAATCGGCTCTTTGCATCAGGTGGCCAAAGTATTAGAGTTTCAGCTTCAACATCAGTCCTTCTAATGAATATTCAGGGTTGATTTTCTTTAAGATTGATTGGCTTGATCTCCTTGTAGTTCAAAGGACTCTCCTTGTAGTCCAACACTACAGCTCAAAAGCATCGATTTTTCTGCGTTCAGCCTTCTTTATGGTCCAACTCTCACATCTATACATGACTACTGGAAAAACCATAGCTTTGACTATACAGACATTTGTTGGCAGAGTAATGTCTCTGCTTTTTAATATGTTGTTTAGGTTTGTCATAGCTTTTCTTACAAATAGCAATGTAGCAGAATAGCTTAAGTTAAGTCAAGCCTGACCTGTAGAGATCTGATTTTAGTTAGGTTTGAAACATTTAGAATACTAATTTCACTGATTATTTACTCTTTCTTTACATGAAATAGAGCTGGGCAGTTGCTTCATTATTGCAGAAGAGGATAATGGCTTTTTGTTTCAAGTCTTTTGCTCATACATTTTATAAAGAAAAATAGTAACTCCTGCCTGATCCTTCCCCAACCCAAAGTCTCATTCCCTGGAAGTAACCACATTCAAGTAGCTGTCTCATATGTACCTCAGTACTTCTAAATAGCGTTCTTAATGCTGTTTCTTGATTGTTTAAAATCTGTTCCTACTATAAGCTATTCCATGTCTGCCTCTATATCTCCCTCCTGTCCATCTTTCCAGTACAGTCAGAAAATTTAATTAAATCAAATTGTAGTATTTTACAGTCAAGCAACAGGACTGTATACATGTTGTTCAGAGCAGAGGCACACAGTATGCCATAATGGCGTTTGTTTTCTTGTAGGCTTTTTTTAACCTCCTAGAATTAGTGATTTTTCACTTGCCTGCTTCCTTGTGTAGTGGTCACTAGTTCACCCGTCAGTTCTGTGGGAGTGTCACACAGCTCTTAAGCTGGCCCACACTGGTAACTAGTCTTTTGTGTTTGTATTTTCCTTGGAGGCCGCCTTCCCGGAGCCCAAGTCTCCTGCTCTAGTTGGCACTTTGGGCTGTGTCCACCGTGGCCATCCTGGGACTTCCCTTTGCCCGTTTCTGACTGTGTCTTTACTTGCTTCATATCCTTTGTACATCCCCTAGATGCTTCCGAGAAAAGTATGGATGGGATGCACATTTTTCGATACCCACTTCTCTGAAAATGTCTTTATTCTGCCCACATAACTTGATTGACATTTTGATCTGCTGGTTTTCTTATCTTCTTTCTTCTGTATACTCTGTCATTTGGTTATACTTTCAAGCTAGATTTGCTCACTTTAATGCGCCAGACCTGTGAATTTCTAAGTGTGCTATTTTATCTCCTGAATATTCATCTGTAATAGCATTCTGTTTTTGTTTCAAAGATCTAGTGGATTTGTTTATTTTGAGGATGTTGTAGATTCTTTTATTTTCAGTTTTTTCCACTCTTGCGCTGTTTCCTCTGGATTCTTTATGATTTTTTTTTGGGGGGGGTCTGTATCTTTTATGTTAGAATCTTTGGTGATCTTAGACTATATTCGTAGTTGTTGTTTAGCTGCTAAGTTGTGTCCAACTCTTTTGTGACCTGTGGACTGTGGCCCACCAGGCTCCTCTGTCCATGGGATTTCCCAGGAAAGAATACTGGACTGGGTTGTCATTTCCTTCTGCAGGGGATCTTCCCAACCCAGAGATCAAACCTGCGTCTCCTGCGTTGGGAGGCAGATTCTTTACGACTGAACCACCAGGGAAGCCCTATATTCATAGTTAATATGTTAGTTTTTAAAAAAAGACCTCTTACAATCTGTATCTCTGGGTGTGTGTGCGTGTGTACACACATGTGTAAGTGGGAAACACTTGGCATCTTGGGCAGAGGCCTTGCCATTTAATTGAGAAACCTTCAGATAAGAAACCTTCAGATATTAGTATATCTGTAGCTGTTTCCTCTTGGGACTGTCCATTTCCCCCATAAGACCTTTCTAACCTCCTGCCTCAGTCAGAACTGAGAGCTTAGTCAGGGAAGGGCCTGGCAAAGATAACGCTCTTCAGCATGCAGAATTTTATTAAATCCCATTGTTTTTAATAAGTGTTTTACTTCAGCCTATATCTGATGTCCTTAAGACTAGACTTGCTCACTTATTCTCTCCAGGCCTTGACTGTAAATCTTCAGTAAACTGCATGGGACAGAGGATCTGGGAGATCTTGTTACTCTTCCTCCAAACTTTCAATCAGTTCTCCTGTTTCTAGCTCCTCACAACCTTGCCATCAAACATATCTGGTGCCTTCAGTTCTTATGCCTTTTAAGGGTTCTCTGGTGTGAACTGGCTTGCTTCTTGTTGGCTTCCCTCCCTGCTGGCAGAATGGAAAAACACTTAGCAGAGTGGAGAAAGAGGAAATCTAAGATAGTTACCTCTTGCCATCCACTTTCCATCCTTGAGAGATGTGCAGGTTTGTCTGATCTGCTCCCCACTCCTCTCTGCCCCATGGATTTCTTGCATTTTTATTCCTTTACTCTCATTTCAGGGAGTGTTTAAGAAGACAGAGGTTCAACCCCTCTAGTTTAACTGACAGACCCTGAGTACATTTTGTAATTTGTCCTTCACGTTTCACTGTAGATTTATGATGAGGTTCAAAGGGAGTTTGTTGGGCTAAATCACTGGGCAGTGTCTCTGTCTCTCAGCTTCAGGATGGCTGGTTTTGTAAAGTGGGAGACAGCATGTTGACAGGTCTGTCTTTGCTCTGTAATCACCTTGGAAACTCTCCAGCTTCATTTCTTTGACAACAAGTTGTCTGTTACATTGCAGAGAGCACAGTCTACCTAGGCATTTACAGATACTGGATGTTATTTTTCATAGCTTTTTTATGTGGGCAGCATTTGGAAGTTATATATGACTATGCACACAAGTATTACTTGGTTTGGGAAATTAAAACTCATCCCACTCCCTTCTTTTTGGGCCTACACACGATTCTACCTTTTCTTTTGCCTCCTATATCATGAAATCATTGAGTGTGTTCTGTAGCGCTGCAGAAAAGTAGTTTGTATACTACAATTCATCTTTCTCAAAGAACATAGTATATATATATATATTATTTGTGCCTTTAAGACTGGCTCAGGTTAGGTGCCTGGTAATACATTTTCTTTGAGGGCCTAATGAAAACGCATTAGTTAAGTGATTTTTGTTTAATTATTATGTATTCATCAAACTCTTAAGATTAACAGTACATAAGCATGGTTGATTCAAGTTTTGCTAGCATTACACCCCCTCAAACCTTCTCCTGTGTTAGTTACAAATTACTCATTAAGCCTTTTGCAACACTTAAAAATAGAAACCAAATTAAAATATAGAACTCAAAGGTTAATTATTTCTGTTAACACTGAATGGAATGGGTCAGTTAGAAATCTGTCATTTTCTGCACGTAGAGGTAAGAAATAACGAACCCATGGGGCCTTTTTTGCCCACAAGGCTCACATCTTTCTTTTATTGTTTCCTGTGGAAATGTGTAGTTGACTTTCTCATTGCTTTCCTGTGGGCTCCAGGTTTTTTCGTGTGTGTGTGTGTGTGTGTGTGTGTGTGTGCACGCATGCATGCACCCAGCAAAGGAGATGGTCATGGTCCCTGGTATATACAGAGATTGATTGATTGACTGGCTGGTTGATTGTATGACTAAGTAAGCAGAGAGATGGCAGCTATTTTAACCACATCTTCTATTTGGATAGGCTGCAGGCAAAGGTATGTACTATTGAATCTGCCATGAACACTTTCTTCACCTCTGGCTCCTAATTTTTACATGGATGTCAGTTCGTGTAGAAGTCTTACCTGATCACTCCACTTCTCTCAAATAGAGTAGATGTTGCTCCTGTGTATTTATCTAGTATCCTGAGTCACTTGTCATGTATTCCTCTTACACTAGGTTCTGTAAAAGCAGTGTCTGTATTGCTCATCATTTTGTCCCTGACACTGTGCCCAGTGGCTGGCGACATGCTCATTTGAAATATTCAATTTTTGAATGGATGAATGGATGACATTGTACAGTCAAAAATTTTGTCTGTCTCACTGCTCAGTTTTGAAGACTGTTCTTCAGTTTGTGTTTTTTTGCCCTGTAACTCTGTCTTTTGTTCAGACAAAAGTAGATAATTTATTTGATTACTGCCCACCAAGTTCTTACGCTGTCAATCCCAGCCTCAGTCTTTAATCACCTGAAATCATGTTTAAGTGTGTCTTGACAGCTTTTTTTTGGTAATTGGGTAGTCTGCATTCATTTGTATGGTGTCTGTACGCTCATGAAATGTTTTGCTATAAAGTTAACATTAGAACTGTGAGTTCTGTTTTATTGCAATGATAATGAAGGTATGAAGAATTAAAATTCAAACCAGTCTCCAAGTTTGTTCTTCAGGTAGAGGAACCTTATTATCATTTAAAAAAAAAAAAAAGGCAGTCTTACTGAAATATGATTCATATACTGTAAAATTCAGCCTTTTAAAGTTTATCATTTAATGTTCAGTATATTCTACAGAGTTTAATCATCACTGTCCTATAATTGCAGAACACTTCTTATCATTTCAAAAACAAATGCCATTCTCATGAGTGGTCACTCCTCAAATACTTTCTGTCTCTATTGATTTGCCTATTCTGGATATTTCAGTGAAATCATACACTATGTGGGCTTTTTGTGTCTGGCTTTTTTGCTTGGCATGATGTTTGAGAGGCGTATCCATGTGGTAACATATTTCAGTACGTTATTCCTTTTCATGCCCGCATAATGTTCCACTGTAGCACGCTTTGTAGCAGTTGATGGGTATTTGGTTTATTTTACTTTTTGGCTGTCATGAATCGTGCTGCAGTGGACATTCATGTGCAAGTGTTTGTGTTGGCATATGTTTTCAATTCTGATAAGATGTGATCTTATCAGCATTCAGTTATTGTCTTTAGATTATAAATGATTGGAAGCTTGAAAAATGTTATTCATGTATAACATACATACAGAAATCATAAATGTTCACACCAGTGAGTATTTATAAAGTGAACATACCCATGTAATAGGATCCAGGATCTCAGAAGAGAATGTTGCCAGTGTTTTGGGGAACTTTTTGATGTTTGCTTTGGTTTAGGTTATCTCAGTTTACTTGTATGCTCTGGGAGAGCTGAAAGCCTAGCTGTATCTTTGAAACATAAGCTCAGTAAATGACTTATGCCACAAAAGTGTGGTGATTGAAATAATGGACTCTAGGGTCCCGACTGCTTGGGTTCAAATTCTAGTTCTACCACTTCTCATCTTTGTGCCCCAATTTCCTCTTCGTTAAAATGGGAATAAGACTACCTTATAAAGAGTATTAATGTAAGTAGGTTGTTTAGAAAATTGCCCGCTGATCATACTAAGCTATATGTGTGTTACCTAATATTATAATTACTGTTCTGATTATTGTTCTTTTTGTGCATCTCTTCTCTCTAGAGTATGAGCCCCTTGTCTGACTTACTTATCCCTGCATTCCTAGAGAATAGCGCTGTGCTTGTCACATAATAGATTTTTAATAATGTTTTGAAGAAGGAAGGAAGAGATTTTAAATAACAGGTGGCGGAATTTCTAAATCCTTTGCTGAAACCACTTTGACAGCTACACTATTTTTTATTTACAACAGCTTTTGGAGCTGTTTGACAGCGAAGACCCTCGGGAACGGGACTACTTAAAAACAGTCTTACACAGAATTTATGGCAAGTTTCTTGGTCTTAGAGCATTTATCCGAAAACAGATTAACAATATTTTTCTAAGGTAAGTGGAGGGAGGAGAAGCAAAGTTGATGGTTTTATAGAAGTATTAAGTAAACCTCAAATATTTGAACATAGCATACTTTTTCTTTTTTTCCTTCTCTTTCCTCTCCTCTTCTCCCCTTCCCTCCCCTTTTCTTTCCTCTCTCTTTTTAGGTTTGTTTATGAAACAGAACACTTCAATGGTGTAGCTGAACTGCTGGAAATATTAGGAAGGTAAGCACATTTTTAGCTCATTGCTAATCTCAGGTGAGTATTGTTGTGATCGTTAGGGTCAGGTGGCACGGGGAGCCGCTGCCCCAGATCTTACTGTATGTACATCAGGTCTCAATTGTGCTTATAGCATGTTTCCCAGCTGACTCTACAAAACCTAGTTTTGTGTTCCCCTTCTTTCATAATTATGCGTTGCTGATTATTTTGGAATGACAGAAAGAGCCAACAGTTTAATCGTTATTCATCTAATCACCGTCAGACCAGTTACTCAAACATCTTTTTCTTGTCAGTTTCGTTTCTCTGCCATAATTTTTGAAAGCAGATTTATGATAAACTGGAGGGACATCCCTGGTGGCTCAGTGGGTAAGAATCTGCCTGCCAGTGCAGGGGACATAGGTTTGATCTGGCCTGGGAAGATTTCACGTGATGTGAGCAGCTAAAACCTGTGGGCCACAACTCCTGAGCCCACGCTGTAGAGCCCACAGGCTGCAACTGCTGAGCCCCCGTGCCACAAGTGCTGAAGCCCGCACACCCTAGAGCCTGTGTTCTGCAACAGGAGAAGCTGCCACAAAGAGAAGCCCAGGCACTGCCACCAAGAGCAGCCCCCGCTTATTGCAACTAGAGAAATCCCGCACACAGCAAGGGAGACCCAGCACAGCCAGAAACAGATAAACACATTATTTTAGAAAAATTAGAAAGATTGCCATTTTCAAAGGGTCCACGTACCAGGTGTATTTCGTGAACAGCTGCTGCCTGGAGTAGTGAAATGAATTGGGGAGAGACAGCTGTTGTTGGGTTTCCACACACAAGGGAGTCTAATGTAGCTGGACAATGTGATTACTTAGTCTCTCCTCCTAATATGAGGAGAGAGAGAAGGTAGAGTCACTTGGTTCCCTTTAGGACTTCCCACGGGTGGGCTTTATACCCTGGGGTATTCTTCGCATGAGCAAATTTCAGGGATAGAAAGAAACACTATCTGGAAATGGAAAGGGTCATCAGTGAACCAGGCCAGCAATTATTTGGGGAAGGAAAAATAAAGAGTTTTGATACAAAAGCTTTTGGGAACTATGTATCTAAGTGTAAGAGCTCAAGAGCCTTTGCTGGGAGATCAGAAGCAAATTTCTTTCTTTTAAATTCTCTTTCTACTTAAAGATATTCTTTAAAGCAACTGAGAGGACTTGAATGCCCCTGGGGTGGGTTTTGGTTTGTTCTGGATCAAACATAAACTGATTTAGATATAGCCTGATCTCACAAGAACAGCATCTCAATTTAGCTTGTTGTGGTAATAACATCACTAATTCCTGTCTCTTTTCTTTTTCCTAGTATTATCAATGGCTTTGCTTTACCTCTTAAGGCAGAACACAAACAGTTCCTGGTGAAAGTGTTGATCCCTTTACACACCGTCAGGAGTTTATCACTCTTCCACGCCCAGGTAGAATTTTGTACAACTACTTTTGGAATCGAAATAAAGTTTGTAAACCCAGTGTTTTGTTGTTATTTACTTCACTTAAACAAACAAAAGGCTTGTGAAAGTTAAAAATATTCCCCAAAGCAAATAAAATGTGTATATATTTGCCTGTGTATAGGAGAATCAAGGGAATTATTTCTTAAGTGGGAACAGCAGTTGCTTAATCATCTCATTTTACAGAGAGAACTTAGATAGTTGCCCAAGTTCATAATCATATATTCTGCGGGTTGCATGTGATAAACATGTAGATGGGCTTTTCAGATTTAGACATTTGGAGGTATGTAATCATTCTGGAATGTTCTCAAATCTTTTAGCCCATCCTCATCTTGCGTTAGTCTGTCCTTGCCCCTTTTACCCCCTCTTCTCGGTCATTCACCGTTTTTTTCTCACCTCCATACAAATAACACTCTCACAAGAAAACAAATCAATCAGTATTTTCACTTTAGCCTCCATTACTTTAAAAAGCATACCCTGTCTAGTCCTCCCCATTCTGATTTCCCTGCTAACACTGCCTTGCATGGTAAGCATGTCACTAGGAGGTAGATACGTGATATCATGGCATTTTAGTTTTAGCATTTCAAACCTCTGACATGCCCCCTCCCTGTAATGGGAATGTTTTGAGTTTTCATAAAAATGTAACACATCTTTCAGAGGAGTGTTCCTCTTTAAATGTGAAATAGTGTGTTTCGAGGAAAAATTAGCCCATATGCTTCTAATTTAAAACACCATCAAAATGTTGTTTCACAAGAGTGAATTTCTTGTCCAAGAATCTTTCCGAGCCCCTTTGCTGATCTTGCCTTGAGTTTTTGAAATAGGATATCACACTTCATGATCATTAAAAAAAAATTCTTATCTTGATGAGTTAGCATCTGATGTAGAACTCTTCGTGTTTATTCAGGGTTCTATCCATGGCAGGTACAACCTTTTAAATCTTTCCATGAAACTATTTCAACTTGCATGTGCCATTTCAGGTGGTCAGCAATGTTTTCAGTTAAGTGCCTGCTTCTCAGATAGGACTTTTCTGGAACCACAGTAAAACCCCATATTGCTAATGTTCCAGCAAAGAGAAAAGAAACCCATGAGATGTAGCTCAAACTCTATGTAGATGAGATGCTTTCAGAATATACTGGATATGGTATTTCACCTCTGCTTTTCATTAACTGACTACTTCATGTCCCAACATTCTTTTTAAAAAAATTTCCCTGCTGCCTTATTAGTGTCAATCTTTGGCTTGAAAAAGTAGCTTCTTCTTTTCCTTTATATGTATTTTATTTTTTAAATGAATTGAACGTGAAGTTATTAAAACCAGACTCTGGAAGCTTTTTAGGGCTTTTTAATAATACATCTTTGAGCCCTGAGCATATAGAATTTCTAATTTTGTCTTGTCTTTGCTTGTTTTTCCAGCTGGCATATTGTATAGTACAGTTTCTGGAGAAAGATCCTTCACTGACAGAACCAGTAAGTATTTTTTCTGCAATTTTGAAAAACTTCAGAAAAACCACTTTTCATGGAGTATATAAGAAAAATGAAGTGCAATTTGTTTTTTTCCTTTTCATTTTAGGTTATTAGGGGATTAATGAAATTTTGGCCCAAAACATGTAGTCAAAAAGAGGTAAGTGTTCAGTGTCAGTGTGTTAATAGCTTACTAGAGCACTGAGATAATAGGCATCTGTAAAGACGCATTATCTTAGCTAATCCTCACGGTAACTCAGAATAAGGCAGGACTGCAAATATTCTCATTTTACTAGTTATGAAATTGATGTTTAGGGGTTAAGTAGCCTTCCTGGGTACGCTGAGTTTAGGTGATTAGGCCAGAGCCCTCCCCTCCGATTCCTGCACCCTGGGGTTTTATCCTGGTCTGCTCACTGATGCCTGCTTCCTAGTGACCACCTACAGAGGATGGAGGTTTTGCTGTCACTGTTGATAGATGCTCTAGCAACCTGCCCAGATACCCACTTTAAAGCATCATGTGGGTGAGATCTTACTATGCACAATCTTAAAATATATCGCAGACCTTTAGTTTCAGCTGTTCACAAGTGGCCCTGGAAATCTCTGATTTATAATCATTTGTACTTTTGCCAAGACCTCACTGGGCATGTGCAGTGTGAGGTTGTGGCAGAAGCAAGTCTCTTTGCGAAGTGAGCCTAGCTGAGCACCAGATCTATACCACCTTTCCTGAAAGGTTAGAAACCATGTGGAAAATGGCCTGGAAACAAAGGTCAGCAGTTGGTTTTATATTTGGAGAGTGTTTTAGAAGAAATTCAGAATGTTTCTTAACAAATGGTAAGGCTCGACTAAATTTCACTTTTGATGGAAATTACCCTCCTTCTCAAATCAGCTTCAGTTCGCCAAAGCCCTCCTTTACACATTTTCAGAAACTCTTCTAATTTCTTAATAACTGTTAGGTAAAATTAAACTAGCCATTGCTACCCAGATGCATCTTAAGATATGAAAAGATCATTTTTCATATTTTAATTGCATACTTAATTTTTTTCTAGGCAGTCATTTCTTCATACCTAAATAGGAAAATGGTTTTTATTTCTCTGTCAGTTTTCCATTATATTTAAAACAAGTAACTGTACTGTTGATTTGGCTCCATTTTGTGATCTAAAAGCTCTGGTTTTGGAAGCACAGGGTACTGGGGCAACGAGATTCGTTGTGCTCAATAGCGAGCGAGTGTGTACATATGTACGGGTAAGCATGGAGAATGGGTCAGTGTGTGCTGAGGAGTTTAATGTGGCATCTGTCTGTGACTAAATCTGCTCACTGGTGTGTCTCTGACTTTGTATATTCTGTGAACCGGTGTCTCCTAGAGGAGCACCTAGCTCATAGCACGGAGCTGTAAATGTTTGGCAAATATCTGCATGTGCTACAGTGGACTTTGTCCATCGTGCAAGAGGGCCACTCACCCACCATTTTAAAAATATGGAGGAGGGGAGGCAAGCCCCACTGGGACAGTCCCATTCCCAGGCAGGGCCCTGCTGCAGTGTGTAAGTACCCCTGCTTTATGTAATAGATGTAGCACATAGAGTATTTTTTCCAAAGTAAATAGAATCACATCTTCAGTGCTGTAGGAAATTTGTTCTTAACAAGTACCCTCCGGTGAATTTCTTATGAAATAAACATCTAACATAAGTTAAATTCTGATTTGTTCATGTTCAATTTTATGCATAAATTTTCACTATATTAAAACCATGCAAAAACTCGTTTTCCTCATTGTCCATACAGATTTTTTAATCAAGCACCTGACACTTGGTGTTTTGCATGTTACTTCTAGGTCATGTTCCTTGGGGAGCTCGAAGAAATACTGGATGTGATTGAACCTTCGCAGTTTGTTAAAATCCAAGAACCTTTGTTTAAACAAATCGCCAAGTGTGTGTCTAGCCCCCATTTTCAGGTTAGTTAAAAAGAGGGCACGAGCCAGAGTGGCTTGTACAACATGTATTATTTTGGTCAAGTTTTATTTCTGTTGAAAGAAATGTAATGGATACTAGCTACCTAGTGTTGTTATTCGCTCTTTTTTCACACGATAATCATACTTTTGATAATCACCACCTTCATCTTGAACTCTTGCTACGCGACATCCACTGTGATGGTGCATTTTGTCTAGTAACTTGAATTCTCATGACCACTCTGCAGGCAGGGCATTATGATTTTTACAGATGTAAACACTGACCTTCAGAGTGGTACAAGAACTTGTCTCATATAAAATGGCTGAATAAGAGGTGGACAGGTAGGGCTCCTATGGTGTGTAAGAGAGAATGGTGAATAAAGCTTAAGAGAAAAAAAGAATGCTGATCTTCTTTACTGTTAGATGTTTCACATACATTACTCCTGAACTTCAGATTATCCTATGAGACTCCCCCGCTCCACTTTCTAGATGAGACAAAGGAGGTTCAGAAAATGATCTGTTGAAGTTCCTAAGTTAAGAGGGAGTGAGGATTCACATGGCATAGCTTCTTGTGAAAGCCTGTGACCTTTCTGTGGCACCAGTCTGCCTCCTTGTGGCCACTCTGAGAGATTACAGGGAAGGTGAGCCTGGGCAACCCGTTTCTCCACTGGGGCCATTTAAGTTGTGCTGTGGGACCCACACTGGAGAGAAGAAGGTGGTCCGGGGTGAAATGCATTAGGTTTTCTAATTTGGCCATCTCATCAAAGGTCCAAATCACAGACCTAGAGAATTGACTGTTTATATACTGCCTTTTGATTGGAACAGATTGTTCAGATTGCAGTTGGCAGCACAAAGCCCCACCGCTAGCATGATGGACTTGATGGTAGGCTTCCCTCTGAGCTGTTATTATCTTGCATAGTTAGAGACACTGGCTGCTGCTGTTCTAATTTTTGACCTAAAGACATCTTTAGTATATCAAGTCAGTAATCTAATGAAAACCTTGCAGTTATACTACAGAGCCAAGGGGAAAAAAAAGAAACCATTCTATGAACCATCACATTCAGATGATATGACACTTGTCTAGATTTCTTTGAAAATGCAGGACCCTCTGTAGATGTTTTATGTATTACACATGGTCCGTGGTACTCAAAAACTTGGATTGTTTACCTTATTTTTCAGTTTTTATTATGTGTTTGGGGGTAGTGGAAAGCAAAGAGCCAGAATCTCTTTCCAAATGAGCATTATCAGGAAGACTTAGACTCAAGTGAAGCTCAGAAGCATCAGAGGGAGACAGAGTGTCTTAATCCACTGGATCTGTGTCTTAGGGCTACTTAACAAAATACCACAGACTGGATGGCTTATAAACAACAGAAAACTTTTCTCAGAGTCCCAGGGGCTGGCAGTCTGAGATCAGGGTGGCAGCATGTTTGGGTGAGGGCTCTCTTTTGGGTCACAGACTTCTTGTTGTATCCTCACGTAGTAGAAGGGGCTAGGGAGCTCTCAGGGGTCTCTCTGAAAAGGCGCTAATTCCATCATCTTTGGAGGTTAGGATCTCGATGTAGGAGTTTTGGAGGACACATTTAGACCACAGCAGACTTCCATAGCACTTCCCAGGTGGCGCTAGTGGTAAAGAATCCACCTGTCAATTCAGGAGATGCAAGAGACATGGGTTTGATCCCTGGGTTGGGAAGATCCCTCTGGAGATGGGTATGGCAACCCACTCCAGTATTTTTGCCTAGAAAATCCTGTGGACAGAGGAGCCTGGCAGGCTACAGTCCATGGGGTCACAAAGAGTTGGACATGACTTGAGCACACATATGTCTGTGTGGCTTAAACGATAGGAATTGATTCCTCATAGTTCTGTAGGCTGGAAGTCTGAGATCAGAGTGCCAGCATGGTCTGCTGCTGGGAGGGTTCTTTCTGGCTTGTACATCTTCTCACTGTGTCTTTGCATGGCCTTTCCTTGCTGCATGCTTGAGGAAAGAAGCAAATCTCTTGCTTCCTCTTCATACAAGGTCACCAAGCCTATCTGATTAGGACCTCACCTGTATGACCTCATTTAACCTTAATTACCTCCTATCTCCAGATACACTCACACTAGAGGTTAGGGCTTCAGCAAATGAATTTTGTGCAGAGTGTGGGGACAGATTTATTAAATGTATTTAAACGAAGTATAATTTCTTAATCGGTGTAAATGAAAGAAGCAACTCTTCCTTTCCCCATGTAACTACTCTTAGAGTTTTTAGTGTTTTGGGGGGTTTTGTTTTCTTTTTTCTTTTGAGACTTTGGTTTACTTGAATTATTATTGTTATCTCAGATTGCTTTTTAGATTTTTTAGGTTTTCTTTGAAGCATTCCTTTGAATTCAGAGAGTCAGTTGGTAAATGTGGCAGTCAGAAAAAAGAGGTCTGAGATAGCAAGTGCATGTACATACAGCCAGTATCCCTAAGTCCAAAACTGAGTGCCTTCCTCCTGGCTTACCCAGGTCAAAGGAGGGGACCAGAAATGAACTCTGGAAGGAGTCTGGGCACTAGACTCATGTCTCAGTTTATCACTCACAAGCAGTGTGACTGTAGCCAGGTTCCCCATCTCTCTGAACCCCAGTGTCCTCGTTTGTACAGTGGTACCCACTCTTCGGATGGTGGTAAGGATGACACATTCTGCCTGCAGGCTGGGCACAGTCTCTGGCCAAAGGAGGTGTTTAGCAAATGTGCCTGCTCTGCAGGGATGGGCAGCTGTGCTTTCTACAGCAGCTGTTGACTGAAGGCCAGCTACATGCTGGGCCCTGTGGTTGATCTGAAGTGTGTGGGATGAAAGAGGTGAGCCAGGAAGGGAATTAAAGTGATGGGGAAACGGCATGGCATTTAGAAGCAGGGTGAAGGTGTCTGATGCTTGTGAGCTATGTAGGGAAAATGTGGAATCAGGAGAATAAATGTGTTAAAAGGAGAATAAAAATAAGCAGGTAGCAGATCTTTTTCTTTCCCAAATTGATTAACTAGTTTGGAACTTTGTGAAAGATTTTAAACCCACAAAAATGTAAAGTGTGATTAATACTTAATTTTATACTTGTTTGAATGATACTAAAATAGTCTTAATACTTTTTTTGAAGAGGTTATAATTTTGTTTTATCTTTGTCTTTTTCTCTCTGTTAACATTTTCTTTTTCCTTTTCTCAAAGGTGGCAGAAAGGGCACTCTATTATTGGAATAATGAATACATCATGAGTTTGATAGAAGAAAACTCTAACGTCATCCTTCCCATCATGTTTTCCAGTCTTTATAGGATTTCTAAAGAACATTGGAATCCGTAGGTTTTCACAGTTTTCCCTCTCCTCCTCTTTCCTCCTCCCTCCCTCCTCCCCTCCTCCTCTTCCTTCCTTCCTTCTTTCCTCCCCGCTCTCTCTCCCTCTCTCCTTCCATCTTTCCCTCTCCTCCTCTCCTTTGGCCTCTCTCCCTCCTTCCGTCGCTTTTGCTTGATAAAATGTCTTGTATGCATGCTGTGTGTCAGATGTTGTGCGTGCTGCTGAAGATACGCGTGTGAAAAGGTAAAATGTCTACATTTTAGAAATTCACTGACTGGTTGGGGAGACCCACAAGTAAACAGATTTTTTATAAAACAGTGTTTTAAGTGTTGTTTATGTTCGTGTGTCTGTTTATTTGAGGGCATCTTAACCTGTCTTTGAATATTGCTGAGATCTTTTGGGGATGCTCTGGATCAAGTAGAGAGATTTGTATTATATTGCTGGGGGTGATGATGCTCATACTGAATCTTAAAAGAACTGGGCAAGTGGATGGGATGGGGGGTAGTCCATTCAGATAGTGGGTTTACCTGTCACCTAAAAAGGCACAAAAGCTAAGAAGCACCTGTCGTGTTCTGAGGCCTGTGAATTTGGGAGGGCTGAAGCACATGGTCATTTGAGAAGTTTGCTGGAAGATTGGGTCAGAAAGTAGAGTAGTGCCCACGTGAGTCTTCACCAAGTAGATAATAAGGAAACACTAGAGAGCTGTAGGAAGGGAAGTGGTCTGAATTGATTTGCATTTTAGCAAGATCCATTTTTTACAAACCAACTCAGTCATTATACATGTTTTGTAGAGGGAAAAAACATTTTTTAATGTTTTTTATCATCTAGTTTTATGAAAGTTAAAGCATTCTGTATTTGAATGACTTTACATGTTTCTCTATGACATAGAAAGAAAATTGAATGTGGCATTAAAAATGAAATATAATTCAGTATTTCCATAGTATGTTTGTCTGCGAGTTTTGCATACAACTGTAAAATATCATATTTCTCACTTTGCACATTTGCCAAATTTGTGACTAAAGCTTATAAAAATATAAGAGCTGGCAAACAGTTAAATCTCATTATGTAGGTAGCCTCTTGAGAACCTAGAGTGGTTCAAGCACATGTCCTTAACTGCTCAGCAGACTGTATTCACCTTTTCTCCCTCACAGCTCCATCACTGTCGTATCTGAGAAGGTCTTTCTTTTCAACAAGAGACAGCTGAAGTTTCTCTTTTAATGAACACAGGGCAGAAGCAATACAGTAAATCCACTTATAAATGCTTTAGAAACTTCAAACCCAAGGAATGCCTTTTTCAGTGGTGTTGGGAAACACGCAAAATGGAAGAAATGTTGTATAGTTTTGCACAGGGAAGTGTTATTTAGATTCTAGTCTGAAGATACTCAGCTTGTCATGGCAGAGTCCTCACATTGCCAAGAGCTTATTCTTAGACTTGATAAGCATGGGCAGCCATTTGGCTCTTGAGCTGTTTAATGTTCCATCCGCTGATAGCAGCCATCACCAGCTAGCCAGTTACCTTCAGCCTGTGCGTTGAGTCAGCAAGAGGACTGATGCAAAGCACCACTAGAAATGTAACTCATATTAAGCTGCCCAACTTCCGGGGGGGCTTGGTATCATCTTTGAATATGAATTAATAGATATATAAAATTTGTTACCATGGAAACAAATTGATTTTGATGAATTATGTATTTTATCACTTTAGAAATAAAATTCTATGCAAATTCAGGTCTCAAAGGTTGGTCCTGCCACAAGTGTTCATTTTTAGGGTGAAGTTGCTTTATACTTGCCTTTTTATTCATTGAAGTTAACAAGTGCCCATAGGCAAGTCTATTCTGGGTACCAGTGATTAGAAGGGCAAAATTAGATTTTCTAATCCTGCCAACCCCTCAGAAAGATCTCTTGTCTAAAGACTGTAGCTCTCTTCATGTGGAAATGAATTGTAGGTCATTTCTAGTTATTCCAACTAAAAAAGGGATGGTGACTAGGCAGTGTGAGCAGCTCACTCAGGTAAAGGTTGTACATCCATTTTCTTCAGGCAGCAACCCATTACATAGGACTGACCAACACGTTCCTTTCTCTCTGTGCTTCCAGGGCTATTGTGGCGTTAGTGTACAATGTGTTGAAGGCGTTTATGGAAATGAACAGCACCATGTTTGATGAGCTGACAGCCACATACAAGTCAGATCGTCAGCGGTAACTTTTTAAAGCTTTTTTGTCAGCTGTGCATAAAACTATTGAGTTCTTTCTTTGCTCTTTGCTGAATTTGCCTCGTTGTACCTGAAATCCTAAGCAGCACAATTTTATTTATTTCCATATTCATTTTCGCATATGCATTAGCTGTGTCTTTATTAGTGTGCCACTGGGTAACAGAGTGTCATTTTGGTAAAGGCTGCTTTCCTCTTTCCCTTCCCTAATGTTTCTCTTCTGTGTCCAGGTTAGAAGCCTGCCTCATAACTGGTGTTTCAGGCCCACATAAGGGGATCATCAGGTTGATAGCCATCTGGATTCACTCCCGTTCTGAACTAGAATGGGGCTGATTTGTCCTTCACTCCAGCAGCTTCCCTGGTGGCTCAGAGGTTAAAGTGTCTGCCTGGAATGCGGGAGACCCGGGTTCAATCCCTGGGTCGAGAAAGAAGATCCCCTGGAGAAGGAAATGGCAACCCACTCCAGTACTCTTGCCTGGAGAATCCCATGGACGGAAGAGCCTGGTGGGCTACAGCCCATGGGATCACAAAGAGTCGGACACGACTGAGCGACAAACTACTAACTACTACCAGCGGCAAGAGAGATGGGGCATGGTTTTTGTTTAGCTCTTTGACCTAGAACTTAACTTTCTATACTAGAACTCAGCACATCCCCGTGATTTAGAGGGCAGTGCAAAGAACAAGGAGATAAAAGAGTATTATGCAAATCTTGATACATTTAAGGTCAAAAGGGAGCAGAAACCAGTTGAACTCATTATAATAAATGCTTCTGGTTTCATGGGTCTTTCTTGATTTCATTTATGTGATTCTTCAATTTTGTTATTTCTCGTTCAGTATATTCAACTTTCCAAAAGATGTGTCTTAGTCTGTGTGGGCTGCTATACCACATTATAGGTATCTTGTGGGTAGCTTCCAAATAACACAAATGTTCTGGAATCCAGAAACCCAAGAGCATGGCGCCACCATAGTTGGATGAAGGCCCTCTTTCTGATTCAGATCTGGTACCTTCTCACTGTGTCTTCGCGAGGTGGATGGGGCAAGGGATCTCTGTGGGGTCTCTTTTATAAGAGCACTAATCCCATTCATGAGGGCTCCACCCTCATGACCTAATCACCCCCAAAGGCCTCACCTACTAATACCATCACCTCTGGGGTTTAGGATGTCAACATGTGAATTTAGGGGGCACACAAATATTCAGACCCTGACTTGATGTACTTGGAGAGGTTGAGGAAAGTCTGGAGAGCTAGTTAGTAGTTGAACCACTGGGTTGACTTCTCTCATCCAGAAGAAAATGTCAGCTTTGTGTATATTATAAAACCTTAGACTTTGAAGGATCCCAGTGTTCATACTCAGGACCTGGCTAAACCTCCTGAGAAAAACTGTCTGTGGTTCCCTTGCACCTTTTCCTGACTTTTAATATGTTACTTGGATTTTAGATAAAAGTAGCAATGAAGGGAAAGGTTTGGTGGCAGGGGACAGAGGATCGTCATAGTGATTTTTAAAAAAATTACCAGAGCAACTTTATGGAATACGAAAAGTATTTAATAATAGAGAGAAGAGACTTGAGTTTTTTTTTAATACCACGTTGAGGTAAAAATCAGTTATTGGATATGTTGTATCAAACTTAACTGTTAATTTACTATATTTGTAGTTGTTTCAAATCATTAAATTTATAATAACCCTCCATGTTTCAAACTTAAAATCTTTAAAAAATGTTATTTAAGTGAAGGAAATACAGGGCAAATTTTCATACTGTGATATACCATTAAGGAGTGCATTGTACATAATATCTTTCTTTTTATAGTAACTAAAAACCCATTTTTATTTTCCTAGTTGAATAAGAATTAAATCTGTAGAAATCCATTAAGACTACTGAAGACCTATTTCTAAAATATTCAAATCATTTGAATTAATTTCATTCATTTTTATTGAATTTCAAAACTGTTTTATGATCATTTATCATTTAAACTAAATAGGCCAGACTCTTGGAAAAGATAATTAAGTGCAAATAAACACTATGAAGCTGACTATGACAGTCTGGTGTTTTAAAGTGATTTATAGTGAGTGGACTTTCTTAATGACAGAAGGATTATTCAAAAACTAGTATTTTGTCTAATGAGCAATACAAGGGTGTACTTAGTAGATGGATATACTAGTTTTTCCGTGGATATAGGAAGAGAAAAGGAGACTAAAGAGATTTATTTGGTATTGTCCGACAAGAGCTTCTCTGGTGGCTCAGATGGTAAAGAATCTGCCTGCAGTGTGGGAGACCTGGGTTCGATCCTTGGGTTGGGAAGAGTCCTCTGGTGGAGGGAATGGCAACCCACTCCAGTATTCCTAGCTGGAGAATCCCCATGGACAGAGGAGCCTGTTGGGCTACAGTGAGTGCATGGGGCACAAAGAGTCCCAATGAGAAATGAAAAGATTTATTTCTAGAAGGCAAGAAGTTAGTAACTGTTGCAGTTCAGATCAACATTTTTTAAAGAATTACAAATCTGAAAATGGTGGGTGGAATAAGTAACTAACACTGACGGATACATATGTCAACATTAGTGCTTTGTGAAATTGTAACAGGGAGTTTGACATTATCCGTAGTATGACAGCGTAGTGAAGTTTTAAACTGCCACCTACAGGGAGAGAGAAAAGTGGGAAAGAATAGGGCTGACAGAAGCTATATCAGAAATATTTAGGGTTTTTGAAGATAAAGCTGTCAGTATAAAAGATGTATGATAACTCAGCAAAAAGTTTACCTAGAAGAAAAGCCCCATAGGGTAGATTGCATTGATTGCTATACAACTCTTGATCAAAGACTGGTGAAATGCCTCAGTAACAAGTTTATGAATGTTTAATCATGTCAGCTCTTCATTTAAACTGCAAATGAGGGCATTAAGAACCTAACATATATTGAAGCTGTTTTTTAGTTGAATAAAGTCTCTAAAGCCCTTGCTTACTATCTTCCTCCTCTTCCAAGTAAAAAGATCAATATGCATTGAAACTCAGCAGGATCAGCAGAATTTACTTTCAAATCAGTATTCTATGATAACATTTATTTAGACCTAATGTTGGGCTTCCCTGGGAGTCCACTGTTTAAGAATCTGTCTTGCATTGCAAGGGAAACCTGTTTGATCCCTGGTCCGGGAACAGCCCGCACCCTGCAGAGCAGCTACGCCCGTGTGCCGTAACTACTGAGCCAGCCCTCTAGAGCCCGAATCACAGTGACTGAACCCACACACTGATCTGCTGAAGCCCAAGTGCCTGGAGCCTGTGCTCTGCAACAGGAGAAGCCACTGCACTGTTCCACCACAGCAAAGAGTGGCCCCCGTTCACTACGACTAGAGAAAAGCCTGCTCGGCAACGAAGGCCCAGCACAGCCAATGATAAATAAACAATAAATCTTTAGACAGACCCAATGTTAATCCCCAGATTGTACTGAGAAACCAAAAGTGATAATTTACCAAATGGTTTTGCTTTGCAGTTAGATATCTAGGATCCATAATGGTTGGAGAATTAATTGCCCTATAAATAAAACTTTTCAGGGTCAAAGTTACCAAGTAGGTAATTGTTTGAAAAACTATTATGCCTACTAAAATTCATATTGTATCAAGTGTATTTGAGCCAGTTAAAACTAGTTGCAGTAAACGGCTTAAATTGCCAAAATACTAATTATAAAATGTTGGAATGGGGATGTAAAAGTCTTTAGATATTTCTAGAGGTATTTTGACAGGGGGGGATGAAGATTAATTTCTGTTGCTGTAGACAATCAGTACAACTTAAAAAAATTGGTAATGGCTTAAAAAATATAAGGCAGTGGAATTATACATACATTTCACTTATGTGGATTTCCTTCCCTGAATAAATATACTGTACTACAGTGAAGTACAAAAGTCTTGCTAAGTGAAGTCAAATTCTTGCCAAGTGAAGTAGAGCCACTGTTTTTAGGAATTATCTGAATTTATGGATTCACAAATATTATCAGGTGTGCAGTTTACTGATTCATCACAACATGAAGAAACTAGGGACAGTGTAGTGAGTTATTTTTAATAAATATAAATTTATAGTGTACCCATGTATTCCTGGGTTGCGTACTTACTACTTCATTGATATTAAAGTTAACATCCTGGGACTTCCCTGGTGGTCCAGTGGCTAAGACTCTACACTCCCAATGCAGGGAGCCTGGGTTCAATCCCTGGTCAGGGAACTAGATCCCACATGCTGCAACTAAGACCTGGGACAGCCAAATAAATAAATAAATAAATAAATAATAATAATAAAAAAATAAAGTTAACATCTTTTCTTTTATAAAAGTATGGTAATCTAAAAATGTCCTTGGCAAAATAAAATTCATTTACCCTATTTTGAACATCTAGTTTTTGGGAAAATTTTAACCAAACAGTGAAATCTGAAGTCTGTAAGTCACAAATTGATATTGAGCCAAATTCGAAGTCTTGGAACATTAAAAATGTAATAACTGATAATACTAACAAAGTTCTGTTGAGAATTAAAACAAATTATAGAAGAAAGGATGTTTAATTTTATATATAGGTATAAAATTCATAATTTGGTTTCTGTGGTTTGATATTTTTAAGAACAAGATTTTGCTAAAGACTTTACATACATATAATATAGAAAAAATGGACTGTAATTAAAGAGGAAGTATGTTTTCTTCACTTACTACGTTCTCTATATCAGTGTCATCTCTAGCAACCCATTTGAGAAACTATTCAGAGAGGAAAAAAAAAATCAGATTTGAACTAGACCCAAAGTAAACATGCCATTGGATTTAGGATAACAGATACTTATAAATGTTGGTCATTTTTTTTTCTTGGTATTTTGAAGTTAATCTTCCTTATTAAGCTAGGTGTAAAGGAATATTAATGTGAAATGAAATCTTAAAATATTCTTGTCATTTCCTACTCTATGTTGTTTCTACATATGTGTCAAGGAAAAAAAAAAAGAGCAGAAAACCCAAAAGATGAAACACCTACAAGTTTAATGCCAGAGTTTTCAGAGATATTTAAAAGACTGGGTTAAAGTATGTCCAAGGGGCAGTTATTGTTGGATAATCTTTTTAAACTTTCTCAGTTATTTACCTTATATTCTATTGTTTTCCCCCCAGTGAGAAAAAGAAAGAAAAGGAACGTGAAGAATTGTGGAAAAAACTGGAGGATCTGGAGTTAAAGAGAGGTCTTAGACGTGATGGGATAATTCCAACTTAACGAAAATAACGACAACAACATTACTAACCTGTGGAGTCACACATTTATGTAGTAGAAGATGGAGCAACAGTTTTCTGTATTGTGCAACTTTACAGTAGATTTCACATTTGTTTCATTATTACAACAGCACTGTATATACCTGTCTCTAAGTAAAGGAAAAAAAAAATAAGGACTTCAATCCAAAGTTTGGACAGTAGATGGACTTCTCAGAACTTGGCAAACATAATTATTGTTCTAACCTTCTTTTAAAAAAAAAAAAAAGCAGTCTTCAGAGGTCTGTTGATGAAATTACTATATTAAAATTCCATTATTGGGAGTTCCTTATTTATCATTAGCAGAGAGTATGAAACAATTTTCAAATGTGAACAATCTTAAATTTAGCTTGTCTTTCTGCTAAGCTGTTAAATGTATTTATAGTAAAGGAAGGAAGAAAAAGAAGACTGTCATTTCCTTATAAGTTTGTATAACATCCTCCTCTGGATAACTTGACTGTAATTTGACATCTTTTCCTTTTGCACATCTTCATGAGTTGAATGTGGAATGGGGCTATGAATTATAAAGGTCCTGTGTTAAAAGTTTTGTTTACTGGAATGAACATCTTTCCAGTAACCAGGTAGTCCAGGTACTCCTTTAGTTTTAAAATTAGGAGTAAAAGAGAACAGGTGATAAACATAGTAGGGAAGGGAATTTTGGATTCATGCATGAGTTTATGGTGAATCCAGATCAATGTCTTGAATCCTTTAAAAACAGGCACTGGGACAAGCTAGGGTTCAGTACCTGACCAGTATTAGTTATGTACTTCATTGACCACACAAACCAGAGATGTTTTAGAAATGTCAGGAGACATCCTTTCGGACCATTTGGAAATAAAGACGAACACTGAACAGTGCAACCATGAAATTGATTGCCAGGATTGTGAATCTAATTGGGAATAGAGTTGAGCAAACAGCTTGGACTGTTTGGAGTTGTTGCCTTACTTTTTAATATGTATTTATAAAGTATTCCAGCAAAAAGAGGATGTAGCCTCTGGGGAAAACAAACAAACAAACATATTACAGTGTTTTTTTGTAGATTCTCATTCTGTATCCCATCACAGCGCCAGCCCTGTTTTTAGCCAGAAAGGATTCAGGATAAACATTATTATGCATTCTGAATTGGATGCGTATTCCTAACTACTGTATTTGTTACCAAAAGTGGTTCTACAAATGCTACTGAAAAAATCTGGAAATTCCTAATGTCCTGAGTGTTAATAATAAAGTTTAAAAATGCTTTTATATCAAAGGTGCATTGTGACCAAATTGTTTAAGAAAACAAAAAAACACAAAATCTAGGGCTGTATTATAGATATATCTTACTGGCTCTCTGCTTTGTATTTGAAAGAGGAATCTTACATCTTGGGGAGTTAAAATGCTGATAAAACTTGTGTACATTGTGTACTTAACCTAATGCAGTTGCATTATCATGTACTGAAAGATATGTGTTTTGGGATTTATTTCCAGGATGCTTTTGCTTGTTATGGACATGGCAGCAGTGAGTTGATAATCCTAAACCATCCCTTCCAGCAGTATTCGTGATACGGAGCTGATTCTGCGTTCATGTGTTGAATTGTGATAGTAGCAAACAGGAACATATGAACTGTTGTTGCTCTTAATAGAAATATGGTATCAATATGGGCTTGTATATTTTATTCCTTCCATTTAAAATATAAGATAGAATATGCAGTTTTATTCTTTATAAGAAAAAAGGGAAAAAAAAGAAGCCGCTGACCTTTCTCCCCTATCGAGTGTTTCAGGATTATCAGGTCACAGTTTGTGCATAAAAAGTCAGCCAATTATGGACATTGTCATCTCAATAACTTTGTAAAACAAAAACAAAACTTGGCATTGTTAATTCTGAAAAAGAAACAGCAGTAAAAGAGTCATATGCAATATCAAACACAACATGGTTTAGTGGAATTAATAGATTTTTCTTTTTTAAAGAACTTTAATGGGGATTCAATGTAAAGCTGGCAGAGGCTGCCAAAGATGAAAGAATTTACTTTAAAAGTGCTGGAGCAAAGGTGCAAGTTCAAATGCTAAAGATAAAAATAAATTTGTAACAAACCATCTCCTTCAGCCCTTTTGATTTTAGCCCATGAGTTTTGACTTTGCTTTATATTTAATTTTGACAATATGAACTTTTGTTTGCGATCAAGGTCACAGGTTTATGAACTATATCTCTGCCCGTTAGAATGAAATGCAGTCATTTGAAATGAGAAAGACCAGGATTCTTTATTGCACCTTACCCTGTCCTCAGAGTTAAGGTGAAAGCTGTACCGATACCCTTGATGTCAATTTCGTATGTTGAGCATTCCAAACTGAGAAGAATAAAGCCAAATCTTAGACGTATTTAAAGACGCTATTATAGATATATGTCTAAAATTCATTGGGCAACTTCTGAGAAGAAACACTGTCTTTTCTATTTTAACCGGAAGTGACAATGTGACATCTGTCATGTTGCATCCAGTGACGCAGAGTAACTGAGGTAGCCTGACTGCTGCACTGTGTGACATATTTAAGGACGTACTTGCTGCATTTGCAGCAGCCCTCTCTCTCTGTCCTTTCCCACATTTCTGCTGTTGCTGCAACTCGAGTTAATTGTGACAAATGCATCTCTGTGTTATATTTTGTTTGCTTCCTAATTTCCAGAACTATATATAAATATATTTTTTAAATAGCAGATATTGTAGTTAGTGAGTGATGATCACTCCAACCTTATCCCTACCATATTGGTTTCAGGGGTAGGATTAAGAGTGTCTTGGGAAGAAAAACAAAAAATGAAAACAAAACCCTGTGGTTTAGAAGGATGCTGAGGCCTTAGGCTGTGGGCCTGGAACAACCATGTGAGTGAACTGACCCATCTCATACTTTGAATCAAGCATGCATTCCTTTTCTCATTGTGCAAGTGTCCCCCGTTTTTCCTCAGTGTTTAGTTTTCGTCTTTTGAAATTTTATTATATTTTGCTCTCCCTAACATCTGTTTTTTATAAAATAAAATAAAAAATAAAAAAAGTAGATATAAGTAATACCCTCAATGCCTCTGGATACTCACAAGCAGGGTTATACTCCTTCATCTTGGGCTCACTTGCCTAAATGGAAGGGTTTAATTTATTTTGTACCTCCTTCTATGCGTGGGACAGTCCAGGGTGCGGAGCCAGGAATTGCTTATAATTGCACCTGCTATACTTAAATGTATAGCCCTAGGCTCAATCACACTATGGAAAGAAGAAAAAAAGTATATTTAGAGCTTTAAAAGCTTTTTTATTTTTTTGTGGGGGCTGGGGGGGGTGGGTGGGAAAGGGAAGATGTATGGATGTTATTGGCATTTTTAAGTGTTCAGAGGTGTTTTTTTTTCCCCCGTTTTGTTTTTTTCCCCTTCAATTGGATGCACTGACCTGGCCCAAGAAATAAAGAGATTCTCTCTTTTGATGCTATTACCGATGTTATGACAAATGACAGTCACCTAGAATAAAAAAGGTGGCACCGGACATGATCAGTGATATTTTATTTGCACATCGATATTTTTATTTTTATATTCTGGCTCAGCTGCTTCTCTGAGTGGAGTTAAGGAATGAGCTACAAAGAATTTTTGTAGTAGCTATATTGGGAACGCATTTTATATTTCTCAGTGTTTAATTTTGAAACTCTAAAAGGATGGTGCATCTTGAGAGAAAGCTGAGCAAATTTTAATCTAGTGGAATGTTAATTTGTGCTGCTTAGTGTGCACGACTGCAGCAGTAGCATCTCTCTTGGAAATAAACATCCCAGATTATGACGTCTATGAATATAGGTTTCCTTTTCTACCCCACTCCTTCCCTTCCCTCCCCTGACTTTCCTTCTTTCCCTTCTCTTTTTTTTACTTTTTTGGAAATCACTTATTGTATATAAGTTGTAATCCAGACCTCATGTATCAATGGGGAACTTTCAAATATAAATATTACCAATACATTTTCTGGTTGTTGTCTGATTTTTGATTGAGGTATAATGAGAATGACATGTCCATTGCTTTTGGTTTGAGGATTTCGCTTTAGCTTCATACATCTTTTGGTATTTTAGTATTTCATTGTTTTAGCAGGAGAGGGCAGCAAAAGTTCATTTTCCCTGTTAGAAATGCTGTGGTTCATGACTGGTTTTAAATTTAGTTGTGTGTGTGTTTTTTTAAACAGCATCTGTTTGTGGGTAGAGGTAAAAAAATGAAACATTTTTGATATGAAAATTTGCATATGAAAATTCTAGACTGATTCAACCAGACAGTTAAGACTTCTGATCCACATGAAAGTTAAAAGGCCACAAAAGAATCTTCTGGCACTAGCTAAAATATGCTACTTCCTTTTTCAAACACAACAAAATGCAAGCTGAATCTTAAAACAACACTTGGAGTTTAAAATGTCTTTGGAAATGATTTACTTTCTTCAAAGTGGTAACAGAAACAAAAATGAAGGTGCTCCCAAAGGAAAATGTAACCTTCCCCTTTCACAGATGTGTGAGAGGTCCTGTACTGTGGGTGCGTCCTAATAAAGAAGCAGTGAAGAGTTCTCAGGCGCCTGGCTATGTGTGTTTGTTCATCTGTTTCTGACCTCCATGACCTTTTTGAACCATACAAATAGTAGATTTGATCAATATAAATGTGAGACAGGTTGGTATGTTCAGGCTTTCAGCTTGAGAAAATCAGTTTGTAATTAAGGTGGGCTTCAGGGTCTATTGCTGGATATGCAAATACCCCAAAACTTGGTGGCAAAATCGAAGTTATTTATTTTGTTCACAAATGTATGATGTGGGCGGGACTTAGCAAGAATTCTTGTCTTTGTTATTCAAGTGTCAGCTTGGGTTTATCAAAGGGGACAGGAGAGCTCCCTTCCAACATGGCTCACTTGCATGGCTGGCCAGTCGGTGCGGGCTGTTGACTTGGGGTTCAGCCAGAGACCTCAGTTCTTCTTGACACAGACCTCCATATGGAGGTGCCTTCCTTTACTTCCTCAAAGTATGAAAACTAGGAATGAGCGTTTTAATCGACAGGAGGTGGATACTGCCAATTCTTTAAAACCTGGGCCCAGAAACTGCCACAGCATGATTTCTGTCATATTTTGTTGCTCAGACAGTGAAGTCTGCTCAGATACAAGTGCAGTAGATGTGGGCCCTATCGCTATGTGAGGAGAGGAATGTCATCTGTAGCCAGCCATGGGATACTTTCCTTGTAAAGCATTTCATTTAGGTGTGGTTTACTCTCTTTGGCTAATTAGACTTGGAACCATGTAGAGTTAACTAGTTAATGTTTCATGTTCAGTTAAACTAAGTTGGGAAGGGGAAAAAAAATCCTTGTACATTCAGTAGTTTTGTGTTTCAAAGCATGACAATTTTACATCTGAAGATCACCTTGGTAAGTCACTTACCAAGAAGAAACTTGTAACAAAAAATTTTAGGGTTCATAGAAATATGAGTTGATTTCCATGGAATATCTAACCTTTTCTATAACATTGCTTCCTGTATTATAATGAAGCAAAACAAATGTATAATCCAGATTTTGTTTGTTTTAGCCGAGACTAAGTATGGAAAAGTATGGAATAGTTGACCAAGACTATTGGATTAGGGGAATTAAAATTTGCTTGTTTCTGATTATGATACATGTTCATTGTATATTCTTGAGAAGGAAGATTTTTAAGAAACAAATTGAATACCTATATGCTACTCCTCATACCAAAAAGACCATTAAAAGTCATGTACATTTCATTGATTGACTGGACCAATGTTAGTGGATTACCTCTGTCCAGAGTTTTGCCCATCCTCCGTTGTTCCCATTTTCTACATCTTTATTGTCTCATTTAATTTTGTTCACAGTCTGTATTAATTATATGATTTGCGTCAAATTTTGCTGTTACCAGATGATATGGGGCCTCAGAACCAGATGGATATCAGTCACGGCCCCCTTTGTCCTCCCTGAAGCTCTTCAGGCAAGGTGTCTTCAGCCAGTGTCACCCAAGATGACCAGGGACTTGGAAGACAGAGGCCCCTGGGATCATTTGGCTTCTGACATTTATCAGCGGTGTGACTTTGGGAAAACTGAGCTAAGCCTCAAATTCATTTGTAAAGTGGTACTTATTTTTCAGTGTTGTTATATTCTATTAGGCAGTATATGTAAAATAGCATAAAGTGTGACAGATGGTGACCTGAAAAATATTATTATGTTTGATAAATATTAAACCCAAAAGTTAAACCCACAGCAGAAGAATGGAAGTAATATAGATTATTAAGCAGAAATAGAGAATAGAAAAACAACAGAGAAAAATGAAACCAAAAGTTGGTACTTTGAAAAAACCAGCAAAATTAACAAACCTTTAACCAGATGGACTAAATAGAAGACTCAAATTACTAAAAATCAGAAATGAAAGTGGAGAGATCTTTGCTGATTCTATAGAAGTAAAACACAAGAGCACTGTGAACATTTGTTTGCCAAAAAAAAGAGTTGGGTAGTCTAGATGAAATGATTCAATCACCATGAAATAGATCTGAATAGACATAATTAGTGAGAGGATTGCATTGGTAATCAAAAATCTCCCAACAAAAATCTTGGCCCAGGTGGCTTCACTGATGAATTCTACCAAACATTTAAAGAAGAATTAATACCAATGCCTCTCAAATGTTTTCAAGAAATCAAAGAGGAGGGAACACTTCCTAACCCATTTCTATCAGGTCAGTATAACCCTGATACCAAAAACAGATGCTATAAGGAAGTAAAACTAAAGGCCAATATCCCTTATAGACACTGATACAAAAATATCCAGCAAATTGCTAGCAAACAGATTCAGCAGCATATTAAAAGCATTATTCTCCATAACTAGATGGGATTTATTCCTGGAATGCAAGGATGGTTCAACATCCAAAAATGAGTCAATGTAATGTACCACATCATCAAAATGAAGGGAAAAAACCCCAACATAGTCATCTCAACTTATGCAGAAAAAGCATTTGAGAAAATTCAATGCCCTTTCATGATAAACACTCAACAAAATAGAAGGCAATTACCTCAACGTTGTAAAAGCCACATGTGAAAAATCCATAACATTGTATTCAATGGTGAAAGACTGAAAGCTTTTCATCTAAGATCAGGAAGAAGGTGAGGATACCCACTTGTTCACTACTTATATTCAACATAGTACTGGAAGTTCTATCAGAGCAATTAGACAAGGAAAAGAAAAAGCATCCAAATTGGAAATGAAGAAGTAAATTTGTTTGCAGGTGGTATGATGTTACATGTAGAAAACTAAAGACTCCACACCAAAATCAGTTTCATCTCTATACAATGAACAAACTGAAAAGGAAATTACAAAAACAATTCCATATACTATTAGCATCAAAAAGAATAAAATCCTTAGTAATTAATGGTGAAAGACTTGTACAATGAAATCTACAAAACATTGCTGAAAGAAATTAAGACATAAATGGGAACATATTCCATGTTTATTGATTGGATTACTTATTATTGGCAAAATGTCCATGCTGCTGCAGTGATCTACAGATAGAATGTAATCATTATCAAAATCCCAATTGATTGATTGATAAAAGGATTTTTTGCAGAAATTAAAAAAAAATCCATTCTAAAATTTATATGGACTCTCAAGGGAGCATGAATTGTCAAAAGGATTTTGAAAAAGAACAAAACTGGAGGACACACTTTCTGATTTTAAAACTTACTATAAAGTTACATTAATCAAAACAGTGTGGTGGTTTTGGCATAAAGCTATATAGGCCAATGGGATAAAATAGAGAACCCAGAAGAAACTCAGATATGGTCAAAAGATTTTTGACAAGGTTGCCAAGACCATTTGATGAAGAAAGTGTTTTCAAAGAACAGTGCTGTGAAAACTGGATATTCACAATTTGAAGAATGAAGTTGGGTCCTTATCTAACACTATATACAAAAATAACCTCAAAATGAATCAAGGACCTAAATGTGAGACCCAAAATAATAAAACTCTTGGAAAGAAACATAGGACAAAAGTTTCATTGTACAACATTGTACAATATTTGACATGACTTCTTGGACATAACGTCAAAGGCACAGGTAACAAAAAATAGATGAATTAGACTTCATGAAATTTTAAAAACTTGTGCATTCTAAGATACTGTCCACATAGTAAAAAGGCAACTCATGAATGGGAGAAAATATTTGCATATTGTATATCTGTAAAAGGTTTAACGTTAAGAATATATGGAGAACTTTAAAAAACTCAATGACAAAAAACTTAAACAGCCCAATTCAAAAATGGGAAAGGATTTAAATAGATATTTCTCCAAAGAAGATAATAACTGGCCAACAAGCATATAAAAAGATGCTCAACATTGCTAATCACTAGGAAACTGCAAATCAAAACTTCAGTGGGGTATACCTCCTCATACCGATAAGGATGGCTACTATTGAAAAACCAGAAAACAAGAAGAGCTGGCAAGGATGTGGAGACACTGGGTCATTTGTGCACTATTGATGGGAATGTAAAATGATACAGCTGCTGTGGAAACAGTATGGAAGTTCCTCAAAATATTAAAAATATCATATGATCTGGCAATTGCCCTTCTGAGTATATACCCCAAAGAAATGAAAGCAGGGCTTCAAAGAGTTATTTTTACACCCATCATTATTCACAATAGCTAAAATGTGGAAGCAACACAAGTGTCCACCAGCAGATGGGTGGATGAGCAAAATGTGGCACATACATGGAATATTAAAGTGAAGTTGCTCAGTCGTGTCTGACTCTGCGACCCCGTGGACTGTAGCCCACCAGGCTCCTCCATCCATGGGATTCTCCAGACAAGAATACTGGAGTGGGTTGCCATTTCCTTCTCCAGGGGATCTTCCTGATCCAGGGATCGAACCCAGGTCTCCTGCATTACAGGCAGACGCTTTAACCTCTGAGCTACTAGGGAAGCCCCACGTGGAATATTATTCAGCCTCAAAAAGGAAGGAAATTCTGAAAGATGATACATCATAGATGAACCTTGAGAACATTATAGTAAATGAAAATAAGCTGGTCACATAAAGGCAAACAGTATTTGATTCCACTTAAATGACGTACTTAGATGAGTCAAAACCATAAAGACAGAAAGCGTAATGGTTGTTGCCAGTGGCTGAGAGGAGGAAAGAATGGGGGTTATCTTCTGATAAGTATAGAGTTCCAGCATTAAAAGATGAAAAGAGTTAAGAGAATGGGTGGTGGTGATGGTTGCACACTAACGTGTACAAATGACCTGTACATGTAAAAATGATCAAAACGGTAAATTTAATTTTATGTGCATTTTACCTCAATAATAAAAAATGCTACTAAACCATTTTCCACAGTGGATATGACATTTCACACTCTTAACAACAAGGTATGGGAATTCCAGTTGCACCACATTTTTGCCGACATTTGGTGGTGTCACTTTAAATAGTTTTAGCCATTCTGGTGAATGCATATAAAGATATTTTATTGAGGTTCTCATTCATATTCTCCTGATGACTAGTTACATTAAACACCTTTTCCATGTGTTTTTGGCAATTTGTGTATCTTCTTTTGTGAAGTGTCTGTTCAGATTTTTGCCCATTTTGCTTTATTGTGTTGTTGACCTTTTTATTATTGAATTGTAGGGTATCTTTATGTTTCTTGGATAATAATTCTTTGTCAGATATGTGTTTTGTGAATATTTTCTCCATACCTAATGAGCAAAAGATTTAAATATCGGTGAGATATAATTTAACTTTTTTTCTTTTATGATTACTGTTTCTTATGTCCTATTAAATCTTTCTCTCTTCCTACTTCCTTTCCTTCCTCCCTGCCAGCCCAAATTATACTCTTTTATATATCCCCTTTGAAAGCTTTATAATTTTTGCTTTTATGTTTAGGCTCATGATTCATCTTGGATTATTTTTTTGTTCACATCTCTGGCTATTTTCAAAATTTCCTTTATCTTTTGTTTTCTGTTTGCTTCTGATGTGCCTCATGTTTTGCTTCATATAAATCATGCTTGGAGATCACTGAGCTGCTTAAATCTCCACATATTTACCTATTACCAGATTTGGTAAATATTTTGATCGTTATTTTTCAGATTTTTTTTCTGTTCTGTTCTCTTTCTTTCTTCTGGAACTACAGGTACTTAAGTCTTTGTTATAGTATCATATATCACAGGTACTGTTTGTTTTTTATTAATAAATTATCTTTTTATTGAGATATAATTCACATAAATTCAATCATTTTATTTACTTTTTAAAATTGGCCATTTAAAAATATACTATTCCCTGACATTTTGTACATTAAAGATATTGTACAGCTTTCTTTTCTATATCATTCCAAATATTTTCACCATCCCAAAAGAAAACCCCATAATCTTGAGGTAACCACTTCCCATTCCTCCCTCCCAACACCTGTTAACCACAAATTAGCCTTCAGTCTTTATGCATTTACCTATTCTGGATATTTCACATAAATGGAACCATATAATGGGTAACCTTTTTGTCTGGCTTCTCTCACTTGGCATATTCCTTTTGAAGTTCCTGTTGTATATATCAGGACTTCTTTCCTTTTTATTGCTGCATATTTCATTGTATGATAGACCACATTTTATTTATTACCAATTTATTGATATTTAGGTTGCTTTCAACTTTTGGTTGTTGTGAATAGTGCTGTGATGAGTGATCATTATGAGTTTTTGTTTAAACACACGTTTTCAGTCCTCTCAGTAAATGAGGTTGGAGTGAAATTTCTGGGTCATATGGTAATGCTATGATTAATTTTCTGAGGAACTGTCAGGCTTTTTTCTACAGTAGCTGCACTAATTTATACTCCTTGAGCAATGCATGGGGGTTCTGATTTCTTTACCTCATTGCTAATGCTAGTTGTTTTCTGTTGATTTTATCTATAGTCATCCTAGTGGATGTTCTGTTCATTTAAAAAAATATATATCTTTTTTCAGTGCTTTTTAAATTGATAATATATTGATCTTCCTCAGGTTCTTTTTCCTCCATCATCTCTATTAACTGTTATGCTCATATAACAAATATTTTTATTTTAGATACTATATTTTTTAGTTTTAGAATTTTCTCATGGTTCATTTTCTGGAGTCTATTCCTTTGTTGAGATGTCTATCTTTTCATTCACTGTATGTTTTCCTTAATATCATTGTGTATAATTATCATAGCTATCATAAGATTCTTTTTGCAAATTCCAATATCTGGAAATTGTCTCTCTTAATGGTCTTTTTCTTGAGAATTTGTCACATTTTTCTGGTCCTTAGTATATTGAGTAAATTTGAATTTTTTCTTGGATACTTTAAATTTTATGTTATGGGAACTCTGGATTGTGTAATATAGCTCTGAAGAGTATTAATTAGTTGTAGCAAAAACTAATTTGGTGGGACTCTGCAAACTCCATCTCTTGGTAAGTAGCTCATATCATTGTTCAGTTGTTTTATCCTTCTCTGGAGTTTGTTTCCCGCATGGGAGGGTCAGGTGTTGGTCATAGATTTGGGTTAGGTTATGCACACAAACTTTGGCTTCTCCTCTCTAGTGCTGTCCTTTCTGTGATATTACCCTCACTTTCCAATGGCTGTGGCTGCCCTGCACTCTGTGGTTCTTTAGGGCGGAAACACAGCTTTTCTGTTGTGTTCTACTTGTGTTCTCCTGCTTCACCTCGTATTGACCCTCGGGCTAAAACTTATAAAATTGGAAGATTTACCCAGTGTCATCCTTTTTTCCCAAGTGTTGACTTTCCTACAGAATATGCCTTTTAGTGCTCTCCAATCGTTTTCCTTTCTCATCTGTGTGTATGTCTCTGTATTTTTGCTACATTTCCCCATTTTTATCTGCATGAAGAGGTCTAGGAGAATTCTGATCATATATTTTTAAAGCAGATTTTCCTTCAAGGGCTATAATTTGGAGACACATGATTCTCTGCCTCCCCCACCCCAACACATTCTACGTATCAGGCATGGTACTAAGTCAGGTAAATATTTCCCACACATCAGTAATTTATATATCACTGCCATTAATTTTGCCACTTTAATATTACACTTGTAATGTGTTACCTTATTTTTAAATGAATCATATTTTCATTCAATTTTTAAATTCACTTTTAAAACTTTATTTTGAGACAAATTGAGACTTATACAAGAGTTGAAAAATATTACCGTGAATTCCTGGATACCCTTCTTCCAGCTTCCCCTTATGTTACCATCTTCTATAACCAGAGGATTTATCCTTGGCACAAGTATCCTGGATGTAATGCTGTCAACTAAAATATAGAATTTATTCAGATTTTACTAGTTTTCCCATTAATGTTCCTTTTCTCGTCTAGCATCCAATTCAGGACTCCATGTTATAAGTAGCTGTCACGTCTCCTTAGTCTCTTCAACTTGGCAACACTTTCCCAGTCTTTCCTGATCTTTCATTACTGATGCTTTTGAACAACACTGGTAAGTCATGTTTTAGAATGTCCCTCAGTTTGGGGTTTCAGATGGTTCCTTATGATAAGATTGAAGTTAGAGGCATTAGTTCAGGATATTGATAGGATGCTTCAGAGATGATGCTCCTCCCTCAGTGTGTGATATCAGGGAGTACATGGTGTCACTGTTTATTATTAGGCTAGAGAGAATATTTACATACTCATATGAATGCAGTCACTGACTACTGACTTAATTAAAAGAATGATACATTGGGAGAATGGAAGAGGGGAGACACAGGTTGTGCAAAATTAAGCTGAATCTTTGACAATGTTTGTAGAATTTCCAAATCAAGAAATAACAGCATAAGCAACTGGACATGTGGAAGCAACTACTGATAGCTTGCAGACATAGTATAGGTAATATTAGCTAAAGGTATTCAAGAGGAGAGAGATCATGAAAAAAGGCTTAATTGTCTTTTATCAAAGTCTCAATGTCTGAGAAATAGGTCAAACAAATAGTGTGTATCCTTTTTTCAAAAACTCAGCGGAGCAGACCTACAACAACCTCCAACGCAAGTTGAGACATGCCTGTTGGTATAAAAGGGGCTTTCTTCAGACCAGAGTGATTATATATGTATGGATAGAGCACATCCTGGGCAAGAATTAGGACGTAACAGGTTGAGCTGGTATCCCTCAAGATGCATAATTCTTCTTCTGAGATTCTGAGAATGCAGGGGTCAGGAATTGACCTCTGCCACTGATTAGAAAGAAATCTGGCACAGATAACCTTCTAGTTTGCTTGAATGAGGAAATTTGAACATCAGATGGTGTTAATTAGGCGTTTACAGGCTATTTCACTGACACAAAAAGGATATTATCGCTGTTCTCCCTTGTACTTCAGCACCTGGAGTGTCTCAGACAATAGCGAATTCACATAATGAGCAATGTGAAATGGCAAGTGATTATGACTGAACAAATTGAGCTTGTGGAATCTCAGAGGCAGACTCATTTCCTCCTTACAACTCTGGAATAGCCCTGTCTCTTTGGAAAGCCTGCTGCTTGTTCCAGGAGCTTCAGCAATCCAGGAAGGACCACCTGGAGAAGCCCAAGAGGGGCCAGTCAGGAGAGAGAGGAGAACTTTCATAATTTCTTCTGCAGACTCTGAAAATCCAAAGGTCAGGAGGCATCCTTGTGGGGGTGGAGTCCTGTACTGTGCTTATGGCTAATTTGATGAGGAGTCATCACAGGGAGAAACCTCGGAAGATCCGTAAAACACTGCATGAATGGTTCAGCTAAATTACAGCGGTGGGAGAGGAAAGGGAAGTGCTGGGGAGAATCATTTTAAAAGCTCATGAATCAAAAGTATATCAATTTTGCAGGCTCTATTTTCATTATGAAATTATATGTACCCTTTCATTTTTACTGCTTCTTGAGGTATAATATGGGGTTTCCCAGGTGGTGCTAGTTTTAAAGAACCCACCTGCCAATTCAGGAGACATAAGAGGCACGGGTTTGATCCTGGGTCAGGAAGATCCCCTGGAGGAGGGCATGGCAACCCACTCCAGTATTCTTGCCTGGAGAATCCCATGGAAAGAGGAGACTGGTGGGCTGAAGTCCATTGGGTTGCAGAGTCTGACATGACTGAAGCAACTTAACACGTATGCACATCCTTGCAGAAAAGAGTACAGATGTACATGAACAACTCACTGCATTTTTTACTGTTTTCTTTAGAGAGATAAAAACAAGAAACCAAAGTGAGGCATAGAAGATAGGTTGGGAGAGACTGCATTCTGCTGTTACCATCTGGGGACAAACGGCTCGATGCTTTGATGTACACCTGATAACCATGTATGGCTGCATCTCCTTGAAATTGTCTCCATGCTGCTAAGGACCAACCAGAATCACCTCAGGCTGACCTCCTTTGAGGATACCCATAGCAATGGAAGTCCTGCCAAGTTTGGCACTGCACCCAGCAACACCTGGGAAGACAGTAAGTCTTCAGGTACAGGCTATAAAAGAAATAGGACTATGAGAGATTAAAGGAATCATTACAAAGTCTCTTCTATGGTTTCTCCATGAGCTTCATGGTTTGTTTCCATCCCATGACACATCACTGATTCAGATAAGTGAAAGAAAGCCTGAAGAAAAGGCAGTGGATTGCTCTGAATATCAGATCATGTCAATATTCTTCCAAAAACCCTTTCCGTGATTACTTGATATACTAGGAATAAAGATTAGACTCCCAAGCATGGTGTACAAGGTGCCAAGTTATCTGGCACCACCCAGCTCTCTGATCTTCTTGCCTGCTATTCCCTTCCCTTCCTCATTGATCCTAGCTCCAATGGCTTCCATCGTCTTCCTTAGCTCTGCCTCAGGACTTTTGCGTTTGCTGTTTCCTCTGCCCTCGGTACTTGGTGTTGGCTGCTTCTCACTTTTTAGTTCTCTGCTTAGATGTCATCTCATCAGTGGATTCCCATGACTGGTCTACCTAAATAAACAAGTCCCTTCTTCTGAATCACTCCCATCTCATGGTCCTCTTTATTTACTGAATTTAGCTTCTCATAGCCTGAAACTACCTTTTATTTGTTAACTTTTTTTTACTTATTTTTACCTCCCCTTTCTAGAAGGTCAGTTCAATAGGGGAGACTTGATCTGCCTCACCAATGCCTATAAACTAGCCGTGAGAATAACAGTGCCTGGCAGGTAGTTGGTGCTCAGTAAGTCTGTGTTGAATGAATGCGTAAACGAATAGTGAACAATATGCATAATAAACGTATCCATTACACTAAGGTTTCTGTGAGGAATGAGCCTATGCTCTTCTTCTTTGGAAGCCCCCTGGGGTCTTGAGTGTAGAGATCTGAGCACTGTGCTCTACATGTAGGCTTCTGCAAAGCCCAGGCTAGCTTACTGAGCTCTGTATTAGTTATTGCTGTGTGACAATTTACCATAAACTTAGAAACTTTAGAGACTTAAATCACATTTATTAGCTCCTAGTTTTTTTGGATTAGGAGTCTGGGCATGGCTTAGCTGGGATTTTGCTTGGGATTTCGCATCAGGCTGCCATCAGGGTGTAGGCTAGGGTTGTGGTCTGTTTGTTCTCAAGGACTGATGGGGGAAGGAACTGCTTCCAAGCTCACGTGGCTGTTGGCAGAATCCTGTGCTTTGCAATTTTAAGGCTAAAGGCCTCGGTTTCTGGCTGGCCATTGGCAGGGTGCTGTCCTCAGTTTCTAGTTGATTGTTGACCGGAGACTGTCCTCAACTCCTTGTTATGAGGGTCTCCCCCATCTGCCTGCTCACTACAGTGAAGACAGCAAGGGAGCAAATCTGCTACAAATGGATGTTCTCATCTTATGTCATGTGGTCGCAGAAGTGATGTCTCATTTCTGTTGCTATTTTCTAGCCTACAGCAAGCCACAGGTCCAGGCTGTACTCTAGGGGAGGAGAGATGTGGAACAGGAATGCCAGGAAGCAGGACTCCCTGGATCATCTTAGAATCTGCTTGTCACTGTCCATAATATAGCTCCCAGTGGTTTACATCCTCTTGGTGTCCTCCCCACCCCCCAAAATATATCCACTTCCTTCCAAGAGGAGCCACGAGTCTCATCCCATTTCTCATTACAGCATCTGTTCAGAGTCCAGCATCTCGTTCTCTAAATCAGAAAGTGCACTTTGGGTAAAATTCCTCTACATTGATGGATTTTTAAAACTAGAGAGACAACTTATCCACCCCTTGCCTCTGCAACATGCAACTGAGGAATATAGGCAGAGAATGAAAGCTATATAGATAGTTCTGTTCAAAAAGGGCGAAATGAGAGGTAGAAAGGGGTGTTAGGAATCATTCTCATTGGCCCTGTCCTTTGAGCTCTTAGTTTCATCCCCTTAATGATCCTTTTTTTTTTTTAAAGTGAAAGATGGTACTCTTTGTAGCTTAATAGTCCTATTAGCCTACTTCTTGTGAGTAGGATGTTGTGAGTTCAAATGCCTCTTTTCACTTAGTGGTGGTGATTTAGTCACTAAGTCATGTCCCACTCTTTGTGACCCCATGGACTGTAGCCTGCCAGCCTCCTCTTTCCATGGGGGAGTCTACAGGCAAGAATACTGGTGTGGGTTGCCATTTCCTCCTCCAGGGGATCTTCCCAATCTAGCGATCGAACCCAGGTCTTCTACGCCACAGGCGGTCTTCTGCATTGCAGGCAGATTCTTTACCGACTGAGCCACTAGGGGTTAATCTCTAGTTCCTTCAGTCCAATCTGGCAGTACTTTTGCTAAAATAACTTTTCTGAAAACATAATGGGTCTTCCTTGGATTCCACTAGGACCAGGGTTCATTTCATTGAATGAATCCATACTCACAGATCTTTGTGAGGTAGCCCTTCTCTACCTGTGCCCCTGGTGCGATGCTTGAGATAGGAGGCTCCTAAGATCCCCGCTGAGCTTCCTTGGTGGCTCAGCTGATCAAGAATCTGCCTGCAACGTGGGACACCGGGGTTCAGTCCCTGGGTTGGATTCTTGGTTTTGTTCAATGACTGTTTGGTGTGATTAAGAGAATCTGGGAGACACAGCCTTGGTGTCTTGAGGGGACATTTTGTGTGACTGAATACTCTTCTGCAACTCTGATCTGTCTTGAGATTTTAACAAAAGGTGTATACTCATGTTCTTGGCTTTTTTTTTCCCCATGCCACATTTTCCTGACAGTGCAAGGAAGCTATTTCTTAATTTTAGCATCTTTCAACATACAAAAAGTCTAATAATTTAAAAAAGTCATTAAGTCCTGGTTCTTGATTTAATAGTCCCCCCCCTCCAATTCACTGGTCTCCCAGTGCATTTTACTATTGTACAAATGGCAAGAAGAAGCCAGATGATATCTTCTTTATCTTACTTGGAAAATAAATCTCTTTGGCTAAATAACCAAGGTCAATCCTTACTTTTTTTTTTTTCATGTAACTGCAGGAGACAACTTTGCGAAGCTTTCTGCCACTGCACTGCAAGCATCTCCCTTTCTCCAGTTTCCAGTAACTTGTTCCTCACTTCCTTCAGAGCCTTAACAGTGTCTTCAAGTCTCTTCTACTAACAGTCTATTGGAGTCAATTTAGGTTTTCTCCCTCATGTGCCTCAAAAGTCTTCCAGGCTCCAAGACCATGCTCATATTTGTTATGGCAGGACCCCACTTCTACATACCCAAGTCCATCTTAATAGATTTTCTGTATGCCTCCACCAAGCTGAATTAAGGGAAGTTAACGGTTGACTCACTTTGATTCCCTAAGTGCTGAGTAAAACCTCTCATACTCCCAACAGTATGTTAGGGGCACAGAAAACTATTTGGTGACAGTTACCTTTTAGGACAAGTTTGTTGCTGTTGTTCTGACTCTGTTGTTCCATCATCACGGAAAGGTTTCTTTTCTCTTCATATTTATATGCCTGTGGGGTTCCGTCCCTCTGCTGAGCAAATAGAGCAGATTGAAGCCAAGCCACTGGGTGAAGCTTTGGGCTTGGGGTTTCTGGAAAGTACTAGCAGCAAGGAGGGCATAACTTGCTGTGAGTGGCCTAGAGGGCTATTAGGGATGGATCATTTGGTGTTGGGTTTGTGCTTTGTGATTGTCAACCCATTTGAAAACATGTTTTCCCCAGTATGTGTTGCCTCCAGCAGTCTGACCTTTGAGAGGATGATGATGGTGATGGTTGTCCCCTAGGGTGGCAGCCAGGCTGTCCAAACATGCTGACACGTGATAAAGATGCTTCAGGCTAGAAGGCCCTCATGGCAACCATGTTCTGCTGCCAACAAGTCAGGCTGGCCATGGGATTCCAGGACTTTGTCCACTTCTGGGGACACACCCTGAAGGTGAGCCTTGGGGCCCCAGGTTGGGGTCCTCCCAAGGCTCAAGAGTGCTGCTTGGCATTCATATTTGGTCTCTACTAATCTGGAATGTTTCTCTATGGCAAATGCCAGGATGAAAAATCTGTAGACATTTGAGTGCCCTAAGGATCATGCCTGTCTAACTCGGTGTGTATCTCATGAGTTTAATTCAGTGGGATTTCCTGAATGCCACGGGCATGTCCTTATGCCTTAGTGTCCTAACATCTCAGTTGGCCGAAGGACTCATTCTTCTGCTTGGGAAATTGCTACTGCATCTGCAGCATCCATCCTTACACATGTTTCCATTTCATTTAGGTCAATATGTTCCTCAGTTTCAGCCCGGCTCCTATTCTCCACTCTCATGTAAATATATTCTTTGTCTTTTGAAAGATTCACTTTTTACCTTTTTATTAGGAAAGTGCCCTCAGTCGTGAGTGGCCTTGCTTTGTAGTTATTCCTAAGAGCCTTTGTCCAACTTTCTGATCAACTTTAGTTAAAACTGTGTTTTAATTTTTTGGGTGGATAGGAGGCAAGGCTTCCAGGGACAGGATTGTATGGTTAACAGTAATTTCAGCCGATGTGGGAAAGAGGCAGTCTTAGAGTCTCTTGCTGAGTAGAAACTGCCAATTCTTAGGAAAAAAAAAAAAAAAAAAAGACAAAGGTAATTTTTATTTTATTAGCTCCATTGGAGTAGGTTCCTATTCAGGTCAAGTTGTATCACATTATTTTTGATCATCAAGCCTTCACTGTCACTTGTCCAGAGGCAAAGGATATATCCAGCCAGAACTTGTGAATGTAACCCTACATGGAATGGATCTTTGCAGAGGGAATTAAGTGGAGGATCTTGAGTGAGATCACCCTGGATTTAGGTTGGATCCTAAAATCAATGTCAGGTGCCCTTAAAAGAGAAAGAGAAAGGGAGACAGGGACACAGATTGGTCTCACAATTCTAGGATGAAACACTGGAAGCTAAAGGGATCAAGTTGTTGGCTATGGGATCAGAATACAAGTATGCTTATACTTTCCTCCTGATCAGGAGGTGAAAGTCTAGGTTTAAGAAGCAGCCACTATGAAGAACAGTATTAAGGCTCCTTAAAAAAGTAAAAATACAGCTTTCATATATCCCACTCCTAGGCATATATCTGGAGAAAACTGTAATTTTAAAGGATGCACAGGGAACTCTGCTCGATGATCTGTGGTGACCTAATTGGAAAGGAAATCTAAAAAAGAGACGATGTATGTATTTATATAACTGATTCATCTTGCTCTACAGCGGACACTAGCACGTTATTGTAAAGCAACTATACTCAAATAAAAATTGGTTAAAAAACCACACACCCAAAAGATGCTATTTTTAAACTCTGTGCACATGAATGTAAATAAGTACTAAAAGCGAAACTTAAATGCTAACTACACAGCTGAAATACAAGTGAAATAAACCACACATGAAAACCTTAAAAAAAGAAACATTCATGTATGTGTTCAGTTATTCATGAAAGTGTAGTTTGTGGCGGCAGAAGATTGGAGACATTGAAGCAATAAGGGAATAAAGGACGATACTATGGCATGGCATGTAGCTGGGAATAAAGGATGAGGGGGCTCTCTATGAAATGATAAGGTGAGATCTCTAGGACATATTATTGGATGCAAAAAGCAATACTGGAAAGAGTTTATACAGTAAGCTTACTTAAGAAAAAAACAGGAGAAAATAAGATTTTGAGTGGTATTTCTCTGTATTTGCCTAATGAAATACTGTAAGGATAAGTAAGACATTAATATAAATGGTTCCCTGTAGTGGGTGAGGGCAGAACTGCGTGAGTAGGGGGCAGGGTGGGAGTTAGACTTCTAATGTTGATTTGCTTTTAAAATAATGTAAATATGTTATTTTTTCAAGAAAAGGAAAAAATTAATAAGACTGAGCCTGCTAGGCTTCTCTGTCCATGGAATTCTCCAAGCAAAAATGCTGGAGTGAATAGCCAGTCTCTTCTCCAGGGGATCTTCCTGACCCAGTGATCAAACACTGCATTACACTCAGATTCATTACCATCTGAGCCACCAGGGAAGTCCAATAAGATTTAGGTTCTTTTTTTTTTTTTCAAATATAACATATAAAATCTATAATATATAATAATATAGTGTTGCTGTTGTTCAGTTGCTCAGTCGTGTCCAACTCTTTGCTACCGCATGGACTGCAGCATGCGAGGTTTCCCTGTCCTTCACCATCTCCCAGAGCTTGCTCAAACCTGTCCACTGAGTCAGTGATGCCATCCAACCATCTCATCCTCTGTCATCCCCTTCTCTTCCTGCCTTCAATCTTTCCCAGCATTGGCTCTTCACATTAGGTGGCCAAAGTATTGGAGTTTCAGCTGCAGCATTAGTCCTGCCAATCAACATTCAAAGTTGATTTCCTTTAGTATTGACTGGTTTGATCTCCTTGCAGTTCAAGGGACTCTCAAGAGTCTTCTCCAACACCACAGTTCAAAAGCATCAATTCTTTGGCGCTCAGCCTTCTTTATGGTCCAACTCTCATGTCCATACATGACTACTGGAAAAACCATAGCTTTTACTATATGGATCTTCGTTGGCAAAGTAATATCTCTGCTTTTTCATATGCTGTCTAGATTGGTCATACCTTTTCTTCCTAGAAGCAAGCAAATTTCATGGCTGCAGTCACCATCTGCAGTGGATTTTGGAGCCTCTGATTTTGGAGCCCAAGAAAATAAAGTCTCTCACTGTTTCCATTGTTTCCCCATCTATTTGCTATGAAGTGATTGTATTGGATGCCTAAGATTATATGATCTTAGTCTTTTGAATGTCGAGTTTTAATAATATATATAAAGCTATATATATCTACATATGTATATATAGTCTATCATTTATGTATCTAGAATTTTAAAATTCAGCCTGACAATCTAGGTTTTTACTTAGGTAAACCTTTGAGAATATGGATGTCTAGAGAGAAGAGAGAGCAGGGGGTGAGGCTGGTGAGGAAGGTGAGGGAGTTATGGGCTAGATAACACACAGCTTTTCAAGTTGCAATAAAACATTTGAATTTTATCCGCCAAACTATCCAAAGTTACTGAATGAATTTAAGAAGAGGAAGGACTGAATATAATTTCTATATACCACTTTGGCTGCTCAATTTTCTGGCCATCTCACTGACAGAGTAAACTGAAGTTCTTTGCAACTCCCAATACCATATCACAAATCATTATGAACTGACCATATTGCAGGGCAAAACATTTTTGAAACTTAAAACCCAACAGCATTCAGTTCAGTCCAGTTCATTCCAGTCACTCAGTCGTGTCTGACTCTTTGAGACCCCATGAACTGCAGCACTCCAGGCCTCCCTGTCCATCACCAACACCATTAACAGATTAATAATCTAATATATAGACAATTCTTTCAATTAAAACAGCTTTTCCTGAAAGCTTTAAGAATTTGATTTTGAGATTCAGGGAGAAATCTTGGTAATTGATGCCAGTCAATATGTTACTGACTTCATAAACATGAATGCAAGTTGGTGCTTACCGCATTAAAGATATCGAGATTTTTTCATTAATACTACTATTAATAAGTTTAGGTGAAAAATGATAGTGATTTCTAGTAATTAACCAAAAATCAAATTTCTCTCTTTCTTTCCCCCTCATCCGCATCTTTCTAGTCCAGCTTTAGTCTATTGTGTGTGTAGAGTGGTGCTTCTCAAAGACTGTAGGGCAGTGTCTCTTGGACACTGAGACCCTTTTAGGAATCTGCAAGGTAAGAATTATTTTCCGAATAATATTCAGATGTTATTCAGTCTTTTCACTGTGTTGACATTTCCACTGGTAGTGTAAAATCAATGAAAGATAAAAGTGCTAGCAGATAAAAGTGCTGAATTAAGGCAGTATACATCAAACCATAATAGTAGTAATTGAAATTTTCACTCAGTTTAAAAAATAATGCTAGTTTCAATTAAGAATGTCATTCATAAAGCAGTAAAAATGGTAAATTTTACTAAAATCCTCAGTAAGATTCTCATTCCTTGAACAATTTTAATATTTGTGTGATGATATGGAAAGTGTATATATGGCACTTCTGTTACATATTGAAATATGATTATCTTGAGAAGTAGCACTTGTTTGACTGAGTTGGGAGTTGAATTAGCTGATTTTTCATGGGGCATAATTTTTACTTGAAAGAGTGAAAGACCAGTTGTGGTTACTTAGCACTGGGTATTTGGCATATATTTTCTGCCAAAAATTTCAAGTGAACCTATCACTTCAAGGAAAATAACTGATAGTGTTGGTTGGCAAAATGAAATTTGAGATTTTAAGGGAAAATTAGAATTTTGGAAAACATATCCACTACTGTGAGCTTGTCAGCTTCCAAAAAATTTAAAGCCTTTTCTGATCAGAGTGCTGGTGAAATTAATGAATGTGATTTTATTTTTATGTTGTACGATGAAATTTATGAACACTCAGAACATTTGCAGTCAACTAATGTTTTCTAAATCACCAGTGAAGTATGAGATGATATCATGCCTGGGTAAACTATTTGAAGTGCAAGAGAGACAAATGGATTTTAATGTAACTCACTACAAAAAGTTCATTGATGTAGTTTCAGATTCTACACTACAAACCAACCTTAAAAAAACTACCACTTGTTGAGCTTTGGTTTAGTACCAAAGAATATGCTTTATCATCACAGTAACATTTTCTTTTTTTGGATCTGTCTTCTAGGGTAATGGAAATAAAAACTAAAATCAACAACTGAGACCTAATTAAACTTAAAAGAGAATCATTAGAGAATACAAATTAAAACTATAGTAATGTATCTCCCCACACCAGTCAGACTAGCATAATTAAAAGGTCTATAAATTATAATTGCTGAGCAGGGTGTGGAGAAAAAGGAACCCTCCTACACTGTTGGTGGGAGTGTAAATTGATATGGCCACTATGGAGAAGAATATGGAGGCTGTTTTAAAAAACTAAAGATAGAGCTAATGTATGACCCTGCAATCCCACTTCTGGGCATATATCTGGAGAAAAACCCTAATTAGAAAAGATAAATGCACCCCAGTGTTCACAGTGCAATATTTATAATAGCCAAGGCATGGAAGCAAACTAAATATCCATCAACAGATGAATGGATAAAAAATGGTGCATATATTATATATGAATGAATATGCACACACATAATGGAATATTACTCAGCCATAAAAAGAATGAAATAATGCCATTTGCAGCAAACTGGATGGTCCTAGAGATTATCATATTAACTGAAGTAAGTCATACAGGGGAACACAAATATCATATGGTATCACTTATATGTGGAATCTAAAAAATTAATACTAATGAACTTCTTTACAAAACAGAAATAGACTAACAAACCTAGAAAACAAACTTTTAGTTACCTAAGGAGGATAGCAAGGAGGGGTATGGGGGAGGGGAGGGATAAATTAAGAATTTGGGATTAACATACACACACTACCATATATGGAATCAATAAATGATCAGAGATCTACTGTATAGCACAGGGAATTATATTCGATATCTTATAATGACATACAATGGAAAAGAAGCTGAAAGAGAGTAGCTGTATACACCTATGTATAACTTGGGTGTACACCAGAAACTAACACAGCATTATAAATTAACTATAAGTTAAAAAATGTTAAAAATAAACATCTTAAGAGTATTAAAATATTTCTCTCATTCCCAACTATGTATCATTATGAGACTAGCTTGTCTTCATATACGTCAACATAAACAATGTGTTACAACAGATTGAATATAAAAGTACCTTTAAGAATCCAGATGTTTTTATATGCCAGCTATTAGAGCAACTTGTAAATAAGTGAAACAGAGCAGTTTTTCTTACTGCTTTTTTTGGGAAAATACTTTTTTTCCACAAAATGTGTTATTTCTGTTAACATGTAATTAGCTTTTTATTGTTATTTTAGAACTAATTAGTAATTGAACATTAAAGTATATCTGTGGATATGTGCCATGAATGCGAATGAAAGGTTGAAATGAGGGTGAAAGGTAGAAATGAAAGGACTTAATAGTTAGAACATACATAAGCAAAAGCTCTTGGGAGTCTTCAATAATTTTTAGAGAATAAAGGGATCCTGAGGTCAGAGTTTGAGAATCTGTGGTCTAGAAAAAAGTCTGTGTTCCTCATGTGCATTCCAGTATTACTCTTGTTCTCAACGATTTCATGTGAGAAAGTCTTTAGTTTCAAAATTCTCATCTGAAGCAAAGTACAAACTAATATGTACGTAGGATAGACAATGATCGAGATATTTTAAATTTTAAATATTACTCTTGGTAGTTTATTATTCTCTCTTCCTGTAAAAAGGGGTTAACATCACCAGTTTTATGAGGCTGTTGTTGGGACAGATGCTGTATGTAAAATGCATGATATGATTCCACTTGCCTGTCAGTGTTCTTGATTATCATTTTTCAAGTAGATGCATGTGTGTGTGTGTGTGTGTGTGTGTGTGTTAGTTGCTCAGTTGTGTCCGACTCTTGGCAACCTCATCGACTGTAGCCTGCCAGGCTCCTCTGTCCATCAAATTCTCCAAGCAAGAATGCTCGAGTGGGTTGCTGTTCCCTTCTCCAAGGGATCTTCCAAACCCAGGGATCGAACCCTGGTCTCCCACATTGCAGGCAGATTCTTTACCATCTAGATGCATAGATATGCTTAAATGAGTTTATCTGGGTCTTAAATTCCTCTCTGATGTCTTTGTTGGCATATTTCTGTGTGGCATCTGTAGTCCTGCAGCGCTTCCTCTCATCATCAAATGAAACTTCCATATAAAGAGTTTTTTGTATATATTTCTTCATGTCCCATAAGGAGAATGAGTCCAAGAGGCAACCTCTAAGCAACAATCATTGCTTTTCTAAACAGACTAAGTGATGAAGACTTCTATAGAATATTCCTTACAGGGAACTGGAAAACTTACTAGGACACCACATTATCCTAAAGCCATCTTGGAACCTTAGTGAATTTGAGTGATGAGTTCCTAAGAGGAGAGATTATGCAATTCTATTACTGCCCTGAAAAATCCCTACTTAAAACCTTTTCTTTTCCCCTCCACTTGACAAATTATTCCTAAAAACCATTGCCCGTTACTATTATTTTCTGATTTTCCTGACTCATCTACAACCCCTCTCAAAAATCCTTGGCTGTGATGTCTGAGATTTCAGAACAGTCTGGCTCATTATTGTATAACTAGAAACCAGGTAATGAAATTTCTGTTTGGCTTAACTACCAGGGAAAAGATTATGGAGAAATAAGCCACCTGTAGTTTAGTATTTTCCTTTGATCAAATGTCATAGTCATGAATAATAGGAATTCTGATTTAGTTGGGAAGTTGACTAATTAGCACAGAGTTACTATGTTTTTCTAAAGTAAACAAACATGTCTTTTGTTGTCTTTTTACAGATGGGCTTTTAAAAGTTTTATATTTTAATGATATGGGTTTCATTACTATTGATGACATCTGATTGGCAGCTTATGAACATGAATTAGAAGAAGATTAATTCTCTAGGGGAAACTTTGGAAATGACTGGAAATTTTTTTTGTTAATAGGTAGGTATCCTTTCTAAGGAAACCTTCCCAGTATCTAGTCATGGAAGAGGTGAGATAGAAACCCACTCAGAGCCTGCTGGAGAGAAACTGAATAATGGAGTTGGAAGAAACTTATGTAAAGTGGGTTTTTCCACATTAGCTGATTCTAAGCTCTGAACATGTTGGCTTTGCTTGCCAAAGCGCTGATTAACTTATTCTAAGACTGGGTTATTGAAGCCTCTTGCTTTTCTGTGTTCTTTCTCTTGCATTCTGATATTTGTGTATTTCATTACTCATTAACATTTATATCAAAGGATGAGATTATAACAGAGAAGAAATTTATGGCAAGCTACAAGTCTGATAGTTCCTTTCAGCTTGCCTTTCCTCATTTATAAAACGAAAATGATAATATTCCCTACTTTAGAGGGTTGTTCTGAGATTCAAAGAGATAATATAGGTAGAGTGCTTAACATAGTGGCTGGTACAAGGTAAGATCAACAAATACAAACTGCAAACCATTCTATGTGAGCTTCCCTGGTGGCTCAGACAGTAAAGCGTCTGCCTGCAATGCAGGAGACCCAGGCTCCTTCCGTGGGTCTGGAAGATCCCCTGGAGAAGGAAATGGCAACCCACTTCAGTATTCTTGCCTCGAGAGTTCCATGGATAGAGGAGCCTGGTGGGCTACAGTCCATGGGGTCCCAAAGAGTCGGATATGACTAAGTGACTAACACTTCCCCTTTTCACTTTACATGAATTAGTTTTATTGATTTCTCAATAAAAAAGAAGAGGGGGTCAGATTATTGGCTGAAATGAGGCTTAGATTTTATCTCTGTTTACATCAGTTCCTCCTAAATTAGCTTGTCAGAAATATTGTCAACAACATACTTACGAACCCACCTAAGTTACTGTGCTTCTGAACTTCCTGACCTAAATACATGACTATTTCAATTTAAGTGAATTCAGTGCTACCTCCTTGTTGCAACAACATAGTGTGAGTTACAGCTGGCAGGTGAGGGATCCCACTCTGCTGGTCTCATTGTTACAGGTGGACTAGGGCGGCAACTAACAGAAAAGGACTAACAATGGCTTAAGTACTGAAAATATTTATAAATTCACATAATAAGAAGTCGGAAGGTTGGATGCAATGACTTTGATCTTATCACACCACTGTCCTTAACACGCTGATTTTCCTTCACAAACTTTTCTCTTGCTTACTAGATGGCTGCCTCAGTTCCAGGCATCATATCTTCATGTTACTGCATCCAGAAGAAGAAAGAACAATTTCTCTTTATAGGTCTCTTTCCACTAGAGGGGAGATTCTTCTCTAGAAGCCTCCCAGCAGCCTTACCTGCCCTTGCTTGAGTTCCCCAGAAAGCAGAGTTTGAGTGTCAAAGTCTTAGATTTTAAAGGGTCAGAGCAAAGGAAGCAAAGAAGTATCCATCTGAGACAAGAATTAACAAGGATGAATAATAATGGTGAATTTTGTCTAACGATGATCTTAGTGTTCTAGTGTATAAGCCCCCCCCCATTATCTGTGTGTGTGTGCACATGAGTGTGTGTACATTCATGGTGTATATGAATTCATTAATCCATTTCTTTCTTTTTTGTGTGTGTGTGTTTATTTTGTTTATATATAGATATGTGCAGTTATATCATCAAATATATATTATGCATATATATCATACATCATAAATTCAGTATGTTCTGATGAGCATTGATTGACTATGCCAGAAGCTGGGATTCAGAGACAAATGTGACCTGGCCCTTGCTGCCAGGACTCCATGGCCTGTTAGCTCTCCCTTGTCTGCATTCCCTTATCCAGTTCAGACTCCTGCTTCATTTCCCAGCTCACTTTGTCTACAACCTCTCAAGCCCCTTGCCTTAGAGCAGTCCTGAAAGTGAAAAGTGAAAGTCACTCAGCAGTGTCCGATTCTTTGCGACCCCATGGACTATAGCATCCATGAAATTCTCCAGGCCAGAATACTGGAGTGGGTAGCCTTTCCTTCTCCAGAGGACCTTCCCAACCCAGGGATCAAACCTAGGTCTCTGCATCACAGGTGGATTCTTTATCAACTGAGCCACAAGGGAAGCCCAGAGCAGTCTTGGAAACCTCCTAATCTTGCCTCAGTCTGACTCTCTGCTTTCTGCAGTTTGGCTGAACTTGGTCCCTGATTTCTGCCGAATAAAATGAAGTAGACCTAGGGATTAGTTTCTCTACTAATGTATAGTTTCAGTCCTATCTGAACTAGGAAAAGCTGTGATTCTTTTGAACCACTTTAGGTTGGATATATCTGTATATATCCTTATGGGATATATACATATATCTCTTATGGATGTTTAAATCTTCACTAGGAGTTCGCTTTGGATGAAAGAAACTTAGAGCTGAATTTGTGCCTTGTTGTAGCACATGAGCAGAAGCCCACTGTGTGTACAGAAGGGTACACCAGAAAGGGATGAGGCTGCCTGGCTGAGGGGCGAGCCTTCCTGTGGCCGGAGCCCTGTTACAGAGGATGAAGACCTGGGTTGGATTCTCCAGCTCTGTCCCTTGCTGGTTGTGTTCTGGGGCAACTTGTATCAAATTTTCTGGCTAGTAAATTTTCTGGCAATGTTGGGTGTCTTCAAATCTTCTCCAATTCCCTCTCATTTATTACAAAATTAGTGGATGTTTTTTCATGAAATAGCTTACAAATGTTGGATAATATTTAGACCCATGTCATGTAAGTAAACAGTAGCCCTTTTGAAGAAGATACCCTTGCAAGATAATTAGAAAGAAGCAAGAAAGTTTTACTCAGAGCCTTACTCTTGTGTTAGAAACAAAATATGTGCCTTTGCTATGGTTGCAGCCTCCAGTGCCGAGGGTTGAGAAGGAGGCCAGCTTACAATAGTTTGGATGCATTGGATATTGAGAAAATAGCATTTTCAAGGCATGTGAAATTTTCACCCCAAAATGGCTTAATATAGTTAGTGACAACTCAACAGCTAATCAAAAAGAAAATAATTATATGAGATGTAAAGCACCTCACTGCAAAAGGAGTCACTGTAAAAAATGATCAAACATTTTCTAGGGAGGCTACATTAGAAGTTGATTTGTGCTTTTGCAGCAGGTTACGTTGGATGTTGTAACATTGTTGAAATGGTAGACAATACTTCAGATGTTTTTCAATGTCTCTTTGGGACTCTCTTTGCTAGAAAATCACCTTAACGTCAGAACTGTGACCAAAGCAACTTTTAGTGGAACTATTGGTTTACGAGTGTAGGTATCTACCTGGTGATATATTCTCAGTTACTTACAACCTGGCTGATTTTGCTGACAAAATATTTTCCCCTGTGTTGGAATGCTGCCTTTCTTCATACTGCCTGAATAGGAAGTATATGACCTTTAATTACTGTGGAGGAATATGGTATTTTGTAGATGCTTCATGTTTTGATACTGATTTGCGAAAAATGCTCTCTGGTGAAATGTGTTTTGCACTGCTGTTTCCATCTCCTTTCCTCAAGAAAGGGTTATATTTGACTCTCTTTCCCCCAGTGCTTAGTCTCTCCCAGGAGGAAAAGTTTTGAGACAGCTCTCCTGTCTAAGAGTGGTACTTTACTCAAGACATCAGTTCAATTCAGTTGCTCAGACATGTCCGACTCTTTGTGACCCCATGGACTGCAGCATGCCAGGCTTTCCTGTACATCACCAACTCCTGGAGCTTACTCAAACTCATGTCCATCAAGTCAGTGATGCCATCCAACTATCTTATCCTCTGTCTTCCCCTTCTCCTCCCACCTTTAATCTTTCTCAGCATCAGGGTCTTTTCTAATGAGTCAGTTCTTCACATCAGGTGGCCAAAGTATTGGAGTTTCAGTTTTAGCATCAGTCCTTCCAATTAATATTCAGGACTGATTTCCTTTAGGATAGATTGGTTGGATCTCCTTGCAGTCCAAGGGACTCTCAAGAGTCTTCTCCAACACCACAATTCAAAAGCATCAGTTCTTCAGTACTCAGCTTTCTTTATGGTCCAACTCTTACATCCATACCTGGCTACTGGAAAAACCATAGCTTTGACTAGATGGACCTTTGTTGGCAAAGTAATGTCTCTACTTTTTAATATGCTGTCTAGGTTGGTCATAGCTTTACTTCCAAGGAGCAAGCATCTTATAATTTCATGGCTGCAGTCACCATCTGCAGTGATTTTGGAACCCAAGAAAATAAAGTCTGTCACTGTTTCCATTGTTTCTCCATCTATTTGCCATGAAGTGATGGGACTGGAGGTCATTATTTTCATTTTCTGAATGTTCAGTTTTAAGCCAACTTTTTCACTCTCTTCTTTCATTTTCATCAACAGACTTTTTAGTTCTTCTTTGCTTTCTGCCATAAGGGTGGTGTCATCTGCATATCTGAGGTTACTGATATTTCTCCCAGCAATCTTGATTCCAGCTTGTGCTTCATCCAGCCCAGCATTTCTCATGATGTATTCTGCATATAAGTTAAATAAGCAGGGTGACAATATACAGCCTTGACGTACTCCTTTCCCCATTTGGAACCAGTGTGTTGTTCCATGAACTGTTCTAACTGTGTTTCAAGATCCCAAGAGGCCAGTTACTCTGTCAGAAAGGGTTTCCTGGGCTTGAGAGTTCTCTGAAGTCAGAGATTATAGTTCATGGTTGGTTGTCTGTTTAGGACAAGGATTCACCTACTTCTTCCTCCTGAAACTCCTCCTTTGTGAAACAGTAGAGGCTGATTCTAGTCCTTCTCCAGGGATAGGTCCTCGTTCATGTGAGCCAAAATTGGAATTCAATCCTCTTTTTCGGTTATTGGTCAGGGGTGAGCATGTGAACAAAGGGAGCTCGGTCAGATGGAAGGGAAGGACTTTAATCTCACAGTGGGTGAGGAATGATGGCGAATTTTATGTGTGAACATGAGAGAACTCTGACTGGTATAACGGGAGAGTCTTGCTCTCTCTCAAATCGACATGAAAGAGAAAGCATGTTGCTCTAGCTGCTGCTGCAGCCATTTTGTGACCTTCCGGGCAGCCTCTTTCTAGGGATAAAGCAGGCATGCTAAAGGGGGAAGACCATAGAGAATTTCATAGGAAGAGAAAAAGAGCTTTGCTATTTCCTGGACCTAGTCCTACCTTGGGGATTTAGCTTTGTGAGATAATAAGTTCCTTGATTATTTAAATATGTGTGAGTCATATTTTCCTCTTTATTTCAACAAGTCACTTAACCTACTGCCTACTTAGCAGCTACTATGTGCCAGGCGCTGTCCTAAACAATATGGTCAAAGTGCCTATCCTCATGAAACATAATTTCTGTTAACAGAAAAAAAACAGTACTCATATGAATACATAGAATGATGTCAGGTAATCCAGCAGGGTAAGAAGATAGGAAGTGTTGATTGGGGGCCATATATCTGAGAGGCTTGCTATTTGGTCAGGCAAGTGAATAAAGTGAGGGAGTGGGCCATTAAAACATTTGAGGAAAGAACTTTCTAGACAGGGGAAACAGCAAGTTCAAAGGTCCCAAGGCAGGAATGTGCTTGGTATGTCTTTAGCAAAAACCCAAATTACTGGTATAGGGGAATGAGATGGAGATTGGTGGTAAGAAGGAGGCAATGGTGAGAATATGTGGGTTGATGGAACATGTGGAGTTGCTTATCTGCATAAAGCAAAGCTATTGGAAAATATTGAGAATGGGAATAATTTGCAGCTCAAAGCATTCTAACGAGTATAGAGGTAAAGTAACTTGGACCTAAAGGTACAATCTGCAAAGATCAGGACAGGATTTGCCTTTGAACCTTTGAGCAGTCATTGCACTCAGTTAGTCTTTAAGGAACTCATCAGTTCATCTGTTGCTGCATTCTTATAGTTACAAATAACTAAAGCTCAATATAGCTACGTATGTATGTGTAGATATACAGATAATTGAGAAAACACCTATTTTTCCTATTTTACTAAGAATTTAAATATTTTTAATTGGGAATAACTGTTATATTTATTTTATTACATGCTTTTGCAGCCTATGTTGAGATGACATCATGTGTTTTTCCTCCTTTGATCTATTAATATGGAGAATTATATGAACAGATTATTTCCTGTTACTGAATCATCCTTGTATTTCTAGAATAAAACCAACTTGGCGATGGTATATTATTTGTTTAGTATGTTGCTGGATTCAATTTGCTCAGTTTATTTATTATTTTTATATCAGTATTCATAAGAAAAATAAGGTTATAGCTTTCTTTTCTGGTGCCCTCTTGTCCTGGTTTTTGTACTAGGGCCTTTGTAAGGGCGCTTTATGCTGGCAGAAAGAGCCGCAGTGTCGTGCAATGTTGCAGCCACTGCAGGTTTCACTGGCTTTGTGGCCACAGTTCCAGCAGCTCTCCGTTGATTCTTCCTGCTTGTTTATGACGAGAAAGGCATCCTCTGCAGCCTGCCATTTCACGTCCGCTATTGTCTGCTCCATTCGAGCTCTCTCGGTTGCAGTCACTTCAAAGGCTTTTTGCTCTGCCTCAGCAACAGCTTTCTGTACTTCTGACATGGCCTGAATTTTCACCTTATTCACAGCTTCAGTCTTTTTCCAAAACTCCACAGATACATATCCTGTTCTAGCCTACTGTGGAACTCCCCCCCGCCGAGAATCATTGCTGGGAGAATCTGCGCTCCCAGGACTGTGCTTCCTGGAGACCAAACTCGCTCCCTGTTTTCCTCATCTCTGTGTTTTCGTTGAATCGTCTTTTCCAGTAGTTGAGTTCTTCACGGTCTGCTTCTTGACAGCGCCACCGGGCTGCCATGGAGCGCCTTGTTTTCTCTGCCATTTCCATAATGCAGCTGAGGGCACGATCAAAATGTTTCCATTCATCAGCCCATTCCCTTTCTGTCAAATGGTCTACCAACTCATCTTGATAGCCTCTATTTAGACTAAGATTGTGGTGTCTATCACGAACTTCCCAATGTTCCATCATCTTGCTGGGCTCACAGTATAGGTGGGAAGTTGTGATATCTTCTAAGGTGTAGTGCTGAAGAGGCAGAGGAGTAGGATGGAACTGGCCCCCAGGATTCATGAGGGGTACAGTGAGGGCAGGACTGTGCTGGGGAGCAGGGCTGATGGTACACACGCTCTTGGCAGGAGGTTCAGGAGCAATTGTGTCTCTTTCAAAACTGCTCGCTTCCCACCTCTCTGGACTGGGCCTTTTTCCATTTCCATGCACTTCCATGAGCAGCTCAGAAGAGTCAGCAGGGGATGCAATACTTGTGTGGAGCAGACGGTGTTCGTGCTGAGCCAGGTACTGGGATGGGGTCTGCTTGGCAGCCCGAGTGCAGTGCAGCAGTTCGCGCTGCAGCAGAGGCAGGTTGGCCTTGAGGAATGGAATAACAAAAGGACAAAGAGGAAAGCTCCTGGAGCTTGCAATGGAATTCTTCAATTGTTACTGTTGAGTTGACCAGTGCTAGAACAAGAGTCCGCACCTTCTCCCCAATCTCAGGTGAGATGTCATTGCCAAACTGCTGCAGAGTGGTGAGGAAACGTTTCAACTTGCTGAGCTGCAGAGCACCACAAGTGGCTGGCAGCTGTTGGTTAGTTAGTGCAGATGATGTGGAAGAGGCAGGGCCGTTGCTGAATCTTTGTGGTGGTGATGGGGCGCTGTTAAGGGTAGGAGAAGAATGGTTGATGCCATTGCTCAATGCTGTAGACGTGAATGACACGGGCTTGGATCTTCCGGGATTTATTGGTAGAAGGGGTGGCATGGTGGGAGGTGAGGATCTTGACTGTATCTTCACTTCCACAGGAGATCCAGGCATCACTGGCACTCTTTTGTCAGCACCAAGCTGGAAGGCAGCCTCTCCAGGGACGCCCACCATCGCCCAGCGCTGCTGCCACGCACCTCCACCTCCACTCGCTGCCGGGGTCCCCCGCAGGCACTTTGTAAGTGCTTTCCCACATGCTACAGTCTTTATAATGATTTTAATTGATAAATACTTTTCCATTGTGTGGCTGGACCATGGTCTAACACTTTCTTATCCTTGCATGGTTAGGATATTTCCTGTTGCTATAATAGTTTGTAAAATAATGCTACAATAAGTGCAGTTTGCAAAACTGTATCCTAATTTTAGATCTTTTCTTCCCCCACTAGGATAAATTTCCAGGAATGAGAGGGTAGAAAACTTTCTATGACTTTTAAGATCTATGAGCAAATTATTTTCCCAAAGATTTGTACTGATTTACAGCATCTCCATAATTTTGATGTATTATCTGTACAACATTCTTGTCAGCACTGGATGTCATTTATATATATATTTTTTCTGTTGTCAGGTATGGAATAGCAACACAGACATCTAATCTCCAGGCTCAGGGGCAGAACAGTGAGGAGAGCACTTTTCCATTAAATGCTGACCCTCCCACTGAGGTTCCAGGGTTGATATAATCGCTGTTGTTTCTTGGGTATAAAAAGTTAATCTGAGACTGGGACCCCAGCTCTTGTCTGCATTGTATTGACTGAAGCCAAAGCCCAGTACTCAGATTTGGTCACTTTTTTGCTTTTCTTTTTCTTTTTAGGTAACATTGATCGGGCTCTTATAAATATGCCAAATACAAATTCTTAGCTGCATTTGTTTATTACCAAGAGGACCCATGGGTGGGGAATATGAGGACTTCTATGGGCAGATAGGGCAGGAGCCTGCTTCTGGTGGCCTGTTTTCAAAGACAAATGCCTTCCAGCTTGACTTTCTCTTCAGTTCAATTTAGTGACTATAAACACGTATCACTATCTTCTGAGCAGGCTGGCTCAGGGAGGGGAGAGAAATCTTGGCTCTTTAACACTGAATTTGTGGTTCTTCCCCAGTTAATCTGTATTAAACAAAACAGCACTTGCCACCTCAGCAGAGAAGACCTCTTATTTTTGTGAAATCAGAGTGCTCTGTAACCATGACGAACTTCCAGTGTCAGTAAACTATCCCCAGAGAGAGGTTCTGATTACAAAAGCCTCATAGAATAACCATGCTGCTGGAATTGTCACACAGGTGCCCTCCCCAGGAGGGGGTCTGATCTCCCTCTACAAGCTGGGGCCTCAGACAAGGATTAACTGAAGAGCAGAAACCAATCAGGGCCCTTTCTATGGTATTTACATTTAGTTGTAAAAGTGAGCACAACGAGAAGCTACTGCATAGTTCAGGGAACCCTACCCAGTGCTCTTTGGTGACTAAATGGGAAGGAAATCCACAAAAGAAGGGTTATATGTATATGTTTATATGGGGTTCCCTGGTGGCTCAGCTATGTGCATAGCTATATGTATAGCTGATTCACTTCGCTATACAGTAGAAACGAATACAACATTGTAAAGCAATTCCGTGTGTGTGTTTGTGTGTGTGTGTCCTCAGTCATGTCTGACTGCAACCTCAGGCACTGCAGCCTGCCAGGCTCTTCTATCCATGGAGTTTTCGAGGCAAGAATAATGGAACGGGTTGCCATTTCCTACTCTAGGGGATCTTCCCCACCCAGGGATTGAACCCACATCTCTTAAACCCCGTGTACTGGCATGTGGATTCTTTACCCCTGGGTCACTTGGGAAGCCCACTATACTCCAAGAAAAAAAAATCTTTTTTTTTAATTGAGCACATGCATTTCAAAGAAAGAGAATACCCTTGTTTTCATGATGATGGAGCAAAACAAGTGGCTGAATCTAGAAACCAGATTTCTGTTCTTAGGTAAGTAAAGAGAATGAGGGGGCACAGGGAAGAGGTGTGTTCCTAGATTAAAATTTATCTTGAGTGACATGCTAAAGCCTTGTACCTCCCTGAATTTGAAACACATCAGACTTGCTGTTTTTGTCTCTTCCATGAACTGAGTTTACAGTCATTATTTAATAAACATGTGTTGAACATGTAGAATATTCTAGAATATTCTGAATTGTGTATTTAATCCTACAGACATGAATAAACTAAGATTTTGTCCTTACCTTCAAGCTCACAGTGTCTCAGGCAGGAAAAAACTGTACACAGATGTAACAATGATGGATGTTACGTCAATGTGCTGTGGGAACCCTAAGGAGACAAATGCTTTGGTTTAAATGAACTAAGTATTAAGCTCTGAGGCTCTTTATATGACTTCTTGCCCCTTCAGTTCAGTCACTCAGTTGTGTCCGACTCTTTGCAACCCCATGGACTGCAGCATGCCAGACTTCCCTGTCCATCACCAACTCCCAGAGCTTACTCAAATTCACGTCCATTGAGTCGGTGATGCCATCCAACTATCTCATCCTCTGTCGTCCCCTTCTCCTCTCTCCTCCCACCTTCAGTCTTTCCCAACATCAGGGTCTTTTTCAATGAGTCAGTTCTTCACATCAGGTGGCCAGAGTATTGGAGTTTCAGCTTCAGCATCAGTCCTTCCAATGAATATTCAGGACTGACTTCCTTTAAGATTGACTGGTTTGATCTTGCAGTCTAAGGGACTCTCGAGAGTCTTCTCCAACACCACAGTTCAAGCATCAATTCTTCGGCACTCAGCTTTCTTTCTAGGCCACTCTCACATCCATACATGACTACTGGAAAAACCATAGCTTTGACTAGATGGACCTTTGTTGGCAAAGTTATGTCTCTGCTTTTAAATATGCTGTCTAGGTTGTCAAGTATTTAGGACCAAGTAAATGACATTCTACTAGATCTTACAGAACTAACAGCAGTGCCGGGAGCCAGCGTGAGGAATCCCACCCGTGACAAGGTCATGAGGGAGGAAGCTGACATACACAAGGAAGTGATCAGACTTCAGGAGTTCCCCCTGGCATTTCCTGAGCATGTACCCCCCAAAAATAAGAATCTGCCTGCTTTTCCACTCTTCTGATAGCCTCTGGAAAAAAGTCAACTCAGGGCTTTAGTCTTCTGCATTTGAAAGGGATGTTTCAGTTAAACCCCCTCTGATAGCTCTCTAGCTTGCCTAACAGGTTCCCCCGGACCTCTTACAGCTTGTGAATTGCTTACAGCCCCCCAACTGCGAGAGGCACAAAGCTTAAAAGCATCTTAAAGATACAGAGCCTTTTCTAAAGAGTTAAAAATTATATTGGTGGAGGGTTTTCACTGTTTACTCAATGATTGCCACCAGGCCTCCATATTCTTTATCTTTTAGGCACCTGGGAAGATGTTAATCAATGTAAACAGGATATGGAAAAAGATATATAGTAGTTGTGATGTTAGCAACACTAGACTTTGGAGTTAATTGCTTTTCCTTTATTATAAATCACTGTACTCCTTTCACTTGATATAAACTGCTGTATCCTTGCTATGTAAGAATGTAACTTTATTTAGTGCTTTCTGAGAGTGGCACCAGACTTTGGGAAGATCAACACAAATGTCTTCTGGTTGACAAACCCTTATCAGAAAAAAGGCTGTAAAATGTTAATTGGCCCTTTTTGCTGGAAGATGATGTAAATTACCTAAGACTTGTGTATACAATTAGTTATGCAGAGAGAAAAGCCTGGTTTTGATAAGAGTCTGGACTGCTAATGCTGCATAACTTTGTGTTACCCATTGATCTCCATGTTTTATCAAAAGTATAAAAGGCCTTCTGAACAATAAAGGACTGGACCAGTTTCTCGGACTAGTCTCTCGGCCTGGTTTCTTGGGAATCTGGCTCCCCCCGTGTCTCTCTCTCTTTCCTTTTTTCCCTTTCCCTCCCTCTGCCCTTTGCCTTAATTTCAGGCTGAATTTCCATCTGGGGCGCGGAGGCTCGCCAAGTCTACTTACTTGCCCTGGCTGTTAAGACCCGCGTGAAAGGGAGCCTAAGGCGAGGCACCCTTAGATACTCAAGCGAGCACAGGTGGCCCAACATAGATGGTGCAAATTCCTTGTCTGGAATTTTATTGGTCTTCCACGTAATCTAAGCTATTAGCCCTCTTCCTCCACTTAATCTTCCTACTACACTATTTCTTCCTAATCCAATCTTATATCAATAAATAAATAAGTCTTTCCTCGCCGACTCCGTCCACCCTTCGAATTCCCTGGATCCACCAGGCTGGACCCCGGCACAGCAGAACTATTGCTGGTAAACTTTTAGAAGCGTGAAGGGTAGCAAGAGAGCCAAGAAATGGACAAACGTTGCCTACAAAAACTAAAGGTGAATTATTGAAATTAGACAGGTAAGACTGATAGCTGTACCAGCACTTTGGAAGGCAATACTTATGGGTGATCACCAAAACAGTCATGTCAAACTAGATAAAGAGCACATAGAGCACACTGATTTCAGAAAAATGCCTAAAATGTCTTATTTTTAATTTTTTTTTTGGCAAGATGAAGGAGAGGCAGACATGGGTAGTGGTCACTAGTGATATTTCAGGGGCTGTGTTCCTGGCCCCATCTGTTTTCCCCTCTTCCCTTGAACCTACTCAGGAAGATGGGACCATTCAGTTCAGTTCAGTTCAGTCACTCAATTGTGTCTGACTCTTTGCGACCCCATGAATTGCAGCATGCCAGGCCTCCCTGTCTATCACCAACTCCCGGAGTTTACTCAAACTCATGTCCATTGAGTCGGTGATGCCATCCAGCCATCTCATCCTCTGTCGTCCCCTTCTCCTCCTGCCCCCAATCCCTCCCAACATCAAAGTCTTTTCCAATGAGTCAACTCTTCACATGAAGTGGCCAAAGTACTGGAGCTTCAGCTTTAGCATCATTCCTTCCAAAGAAATCCCAGGGCTGATCTCCTTTGGAATGGACTGGTTGGATCTCCTTGCAGCCCAAGGGACCCTCAAGAGTCTTCTCCAACACCACAGTTCAGAAGCATCAATTCTTTGGTGCTCAGCTTTCTTCACGGTCCAACTCTCACATCCATACGTGACCACAGGAAAAACCATAGCCTTGACTAGACGGACCTTAGTCGGCAAAGTAATATCTCTGCTTTTGAATATGCTGTCTAGGTTGGTCATAACTTTCCTTCCAAGAAGTAAGTGTCTTTTAATTTCCTGGCTGCAATCACCATCTGCAGTGATTTTGGAGCCCCCCAAAATAAAGTCTGACACTGTTTCCACTGTTTCCCCATCTATTTCCCATGAAGTGATGGGACTAGATGCCATGATCTTTGTTTTCTGAATGTTGAGTTTTAAGCCAGCTTTTTCACTCTCCTCTTTCACTTTCATCAAGAGGCTTTTTAGTTCCTCTTCACTTTCTGCCATAAGGGTGCTGTCATCTGCATATCTGAGGTGATTGATATTTCTGCCAGCAATCTTGATTCCAGCTTGTGCTTCTTCCAGCCCAGCGTTTCTCATGATGTACTCTGCATATAAGTTAAATAAGCAGGGTGAAAGTATACAGCCTTGACGTACTCCTTTTCCTGTTTGGAACCAGTCTGTTGTTCCATGTCCAGTTCTAACTGTTGCTTCCTGATCTGCATACAGATTTCTCAAGAGGCAGGTTAGGTGGTCTGGTATTCCCATCTCTTTCAGAATTTTCCACAGTTTGTTGTGATCCACACAGTCAAAGGCTTTGGCATAGTCAATAAAGCAGAAATAGATGTTTTTCTGAAACTCTCTTGCTTTTTCCATGATCCAGTGGATGTTGGCAATTTGATGGGACCATTGGCCAGTGTCTATTTTGAAGAACTGAAAGAAATGGATGAAAGTGAAAAAAATACTGTTTGGAGTTCAAAGAAGGTGTCATATTAATGAGCATTTATCCTGTCTCATTCTTCCCTCTTTGACATTTTGAGGCCATAATAAGGTCTTTGAGGGGGAGCTTTGGGTAGGATGAAGGAAAAAATTATGAAAACTTCTTTATCTCTTTTTCCTCTTTATTTAAAAAATATGTAAAATTTTAGCCAAGAAATACATTACATGGTTAAAAACTCAAATACTCTACCAAGAGCTAGAATGACAAATGGCATCTTCTGGCTGTATCCCACCCTATTTCCAAGTTTAGCTCACCGTACTTCCAAGTTCAGCTATCCTAGAGCAACACTTTTCAACCCTTTTTAGCTGTTCCATTTGTCATTTACTTCTCTGTTTCTAAGTAATATGCCTATATTGAAACTTCTAGATTTATAAATTCGTGATGTTGTTTATTGACTTTCTATAATGAAGATGAGGGAGCAGGGTGATATGTCATCCATTTGTATACCAGCCCCCTTCCCTTTTCCCATCTTCAAATGTGGTCCCCTTATACCCTTCTGCTCAAGTTTGGGTTTGCTGTTCTCTAGGCCTTTTTGGACTATTATTCTGGATTCTCTTCAATTCTCTCCTGCCTTGGATTGCTCATTCCCATATTTGATATTTTCTTCTTCCTTTATTGACTTCCTTGTTTATATTTCTTGGTTGCTTCCTGAGAACAGGCACATTTGAGATGTTGCATGCCTGAACATTTCTTTATCCTACTTTTATGCTTGACTGAAAATGTGTCTGGGTGTAGAATTTGCTAAGATGAAGATACTATTCAATAGAATTTCAAAGGTATTTTTCCATATTACTGTGAAGGAGCTTTGGTGAAAAGAATATTATGTGTTCATCAGATTTATTTCATCTTCTTCGTGGGCAAGACCACCTCATTTCTCAGCCTTGTTTGCAGTTAGGTCAGAGCCACGAGATTGAGTTATGGTGGGGTGTGGGTGGGAGTGGTGTGCCTATTTCAGGCTCGCACTGGTTTCCAGACTGGCTCTTTCCCATCCATGGAGGTCTTCCAGGCCACACCTCAAAGATGATGTCATCACAAGATGGACCCTCTGTCCCTTAATGATAGCAGAGCCCTGCCCTCAGCTTCTGCTGATGGTGAGTGATTTTATTGTGTTCAGCCATTGAGACCTGGGGACTTTTGTTAGCTAATCTGATTAACGGCAAATCTTGTGTCATTCTGATTCTAGTTCCTTCTTATGTGACTTGTTTTCCATGTGACCTATTTTTCTCTTTGGAAGATGGATGGAAAGAACACAGCATGGATACAACATCTGAGCACATGCCTAAAGGATTAGTAGGAATCTGCTGGGCAGAGGGAGCTGTATAAGGTGGGGCACAGCAGCACGGTGGTGTAATAGAGTCTGTTTGAAGAACATTGAAAAGTCTGCACAGGAAGTCACTTGTTCATTCATTCATCCATTCTTTAAGTATTTATTGAGTGTCTTTTTGCTGTCAGATATAATACTGCATGTGTGAAGTGTCCAGTTGCTTCATTCCAACTCTTTGTGACCCCACAGACTGTAGCCTGCCAGGCTCCTCTGTCTATAGGATTTTTTGGGCAAGAATGCTGGAGTGGGTTGCCTTGCCCTCCTCCAGGATATTGTCCAGATGCAGGGATTGAACCCGTATCTCCTGCAATGCAGGGAGATTCTTTACCACTAGCACCACCAGGGAAGCCCTAGATACAATACTAGTGGGTAGAAAAACAATGACCCCTATAGATTAGTGGTAGAAGTAGAAATGTAAAGAAAAATTTTAAAAATATTTAGATACTGTCAGAGAAATATAACATAGTGGTTAAAGGCATGGGCTCTGGACACAGACTGCCTAAATTCAAATCCTAACTCCATTACATTTCTCTGTGTGACCTTAGGCAAGTTACTTAACTCCAGTTTTTTCACATGTAAAATGGAGATATTAACATTATAGCAATATTCTTGTTGTGAGGGTTAAAGGAGACAATGACAAGAAAGTGTTTAATATGTATTGAACAGAGAGTAAGACTAAAAACATTAGCTGTTTTTATTATGTGTGAATAGAGGCTGATGCTAGGAACTTTTATAAGCTATGTTAAGCCTGTCAGGATACAGGCTGTATCCTGTAGACTTAGAGATTATTTCAAAGCAGAGATGAACGAGAGACTCATTTTTAGTGCCTTGTCATTCTGCTTGTCTTACAAAACTCAGTTTCAAGTGAATAACAATTTTCCTAAACTCTTGTCAGCCCATTACATGGCTACACTGAACAACAGGCTTGGGGCATATTCACAAGTTCCTATTTTTATTAAACGACACTGGCATCAAAGTTCATCCTTATTTACTAGTTTTGATTCCTTAAGGCCAGAGTAAGTCAGTGTGAGTCAAACTGTTTCCTTTCATTGCATTTCTTAGGCTACTTGTGATTTGATTCACTGCTTGGAGACATTTGAATGCACAGTCATAGAACCACAGAACGTCAGGGCTGGAAGGGGCTTCAGAGACACTCATGCAAACCCCTCACTTTGCAGATAAAGAAACTGAGGGCACTGGTTTATTTTCCTACTGTCAACAGTGTTCCTGGCAGTGACTGTTAGTGTTTGAGGGTGATAAGCAATCGTGACTTTCTCCTTGCTCTGAGCTTGGGACTAAAGAAAGATAAGACACAGGAATCTGACAGGCGGAGGTACAGATGCTGAGTTTCCTACTGAAAGGGGTTAAATTAGAGAGCAGGCCTTGACCTGGCCTTTGCTCTGACCCCAACCAACACACGGGACAGGCACTGATGGTTGTCTACCCGACACCAGTAGGTGCCCTCTCTTGTCAGCAGAGCTGGTCTTCCACGGTAGAGGCTGGAAATGCCAGGCACTCCCATTCCCAGGCTTCCTTACAGAGAGGCCATGATCATGTGGCCTGATTCTGGCCAATGTGACTAGAGAGGAAACCAGCAGGAAGTGTTGGTAAGACCTTTCCTCTCTTAAAAGAGAGATGCTGTGACAAGGTACTTTCTTCTTCTTATTCCTCCTCAGCCTGATTTTTTGTTTTTGGACACTGTCGCCTAGGGACACTAAGTTTGGAGTTGGGGCAGGTCATGAGGGCAGGCAGGTCATCATGCTGGGGATGGCAGGCCAGGCAGATGAGCAGCACCCAGGTCCTTGATGACAATGTTAAGCAGCCACACCAAGGCTGGATCACCCTGACTCTGGGCTTCTTGTTGCTTAAGCTCGTGTGTGCTTATGACACCTTCATTGGCTTGTTATTTGCAGCCAAAACCATCCCAATTGATAAATCTACCTGAACTCTAAACCTCCAAGATGTTGAGTCACCCTATTTATTTTCCAATCTCATCAGTCGATCAGAAAAGAAACACAGGTCGGGTGCAGAGTAGAGAGACAGAGGCATGAAGCGTTCTCCCCATCCTTCTCCCTCTTGCCCACTGCAGACAAGTGAGAATGGAGATAGCATCTCTCCCCACCCTGATCTTAACATTGGAAATTAGAGTCTGAAATACAAGGGTCTTCTAATTTTTGAAGAGTTAGATCCATGATTTTACATGATGAGCAGAGCTGAATTGAGAGTGAGTGTATTCTGATAGTTCTAAAGCTTCACACTTTCGGCTCAGCCTTCTGCAGGCCTCACCAGTCTTGAAATACGCATCTTGTTTCCAGAGCCTTGGACATGAACAATGCAGAAAGGATGAACCTAGCGACCGCATCTTTGAGGCACAGTAATGTCATTATGAAGTTTCCTTCTTTACTTTTGCCCCTGAGGGGAGAGGATTATTAAAATTATGTCATTACCCATCAGGCTGTCAGAAAAGCCCAAACTCCTTTGTCCAAAGAGAGCTGCAGAACAGCAGAAGTGATCGAAGCAAAGAGCTGGCTGCCAATCAAATCTGGTTTCCATAGTCTCCACATTTCTTTGATGAGATATTTCAAGCTGCAAAGAAGGAAAATATTTTTTCCTTTCCCAGTAATTGAAGTTAGTCATAAAACTCAGCCAAACAGACCACGGTGCCAAGGTGTTTCAAGAAGCAGATATGTGTGCCCTGCCTGACCACTCACATGGAGGACTCTGTTCCGATTGGTGGGGGGTGGAAGCCATCAGGTTACTGTCCTGTTATGGGAAAGAAGATAATGGGAAGGGCCCTGCTCCCAGGGCCTAATCCTTCTAGAACTTCTTGTTGCCTGTGTAAGTTCACAGCCCCTCATGTGGACCCCACTCTGCACTAACTCAAAGCTCATGGCATTTCATGGTGACACCTGCACTCGCCATTGAACTCTCATTTAGAAATTGAAAGGCAGATCTAATTGGATTGACTATTTGCTTTTCCAGAGATACTTGCCAAACTTTAATGGAAGCTAAGTTTTGAGCTGGGGAAAAGTGGGGATAAGTGATATTTGGCGTTCTCCACAAACATTCAGTTCTCCTCATTTAGTTCAGCATGTATTGCTTACACTGTAAAGCACTAGGCTTGGAAGATTGAACAGGAGAGTGATGGGGAACTACTTGCAGGGGTTGGAGACAAGCGAACTGTTCATGAAATGAGCTGCAATAGGGGAGGCATGAGGAATGATGAAAGCACATGTCTTGGGTGCCCATCTCAGACTCTGAGGATCAGGGAAGGCTTCCTGAAAGAAGCTGGCAGTGAAGCCAAGTCCTACAGGATGAACACGGGGTGAGGCAGAGGTAGGGGTTGGGGAGAGGAAAGGGCAAGTGTGATGGCCAGATGGGAGAGAGGGTGGTCCTTGGCTCATGCAGAGAGACCCGAACTTGAAATGAGAATGGGGAGGGGCTAAGGAGAGAGCTTTGTTAAAGAGCTTGTATTTTGTCTTGGGTGGCACGAGAAGCAGTGATGAGTTTAAACCAGAATGAACGAGTCATATTTAGACTGACATTTAGAACAGATCTTCCCAGGTACAGTGAACAGAGAGTCAGAGGCATTAGTAAGAAGGGTCTTCAAGTGTTTTGAATTAGGAAACTGAGTCACAAGGTATTTAGGAGATAAAACTGATAGAATTGTGCATGTTGGGGGGTAGGGGTGCAGGGGGTGGGATTGGGAGGTACTTAGAATGAATCTCAAAGGTTTCACTTCAGAGATGGGAAATGACAGATGAAGTGGGTGGGAAAGACCCTAGGGAGAAAGATAAAGAACTTTGTTTGAGACATAATGAAGTTAGGATGTTTCTATGACATCAAATGGGCTTCCCAGGTGGCGCCAGTGGTAAAGAATCCACCTGCCAATACAGGAGGTGGAAGAGATACGGGTTCCATCCCTGGGTTATGAAGATCCCTTGGAGGAGGTCATGGCAACCCACTCCAGTATTCTTGCCTGGAGAATCCCATGGACAGAGGAACCTGGAGGGTTCTGGTTCATAGGGTCACAAAGAGTTGGACACGACTGAAGTGACTTAGAAAGCATTCATGCACACGACATCAGATAGAGATCATGTAGATAGTAAGGAAACCAACAAATGGTATTAGATGTTACTATACTTAATATCTGAGCTTCCCTGATGGCTCAGGCAGTAAAGAATCCACCTGCAATGCAGGAGACCCAAGTTCGATCCCTGGGTCGGGAAGATTCCATGGAGAAGGGAATACGCTTAATATTCAGGCTGTTTCAGCTTCAAATTTGGGGCGTTAATTTGCTTTCTATCCATGGCTTGTTAACTCACAATTGTGGGTTTGAGACTGTTTATTCAGCTCTTAAAAATCTCAAACTGCTTCTCTAATTCTTGGTCAGCATTTTGCAAAGGTGGGTCCCTGGTTCCAAGAGACACCTAGGACTCAGGCCCACAGCGACAGAGAGAATTGGGTCTCAGGTCTGCCTTTGATATACTGCTATTCACTCTACCCATAGCCACCATGGCCTCAAGATCTTATATTGTACTTTCCTTCTCCTCAGGCTTTGCCTGTTCAGCTTATCTTTTAGACTGGTGACGTTGTTTTTTCAAAGCCCATTCTTTATTATTAAATTCTTCTATTCCCTTGATAATTTTAGCTTCCCATCTCTGGACTTGATTGTTCACTAAATGTCAGGGCCATCTCTACTTAGAAAAAATTTCTCCCCATAATTTATTTTAATGTGAGCTCTTCAGCAAGGTTAAGGTAAGAAGCAGGGATTCAGTCAGGCAGATTAGTGCATTTCTAAAGACTGGGACTCTCAAGTCAAGTAATTAGGCTCAGCAGATCAGAAATCAGGTTCTAGATAAATAAGCGTTTTGATAAATTCTGAAAAAAAAATCATCTCTTTAATGGACTCCTTGCTGCTTTAAGCTTTGAAATTTCACATACATCGGCTGCACGGGCTCAGCTGGCAGGCCTCAGATGTTGCCATAAAATGGATCTAATGATCCCTCACTGTAGACCCAGGTTTCTCACTGGAACAGCCTTAAAAAGTGGCTAAAGCAGGCGGATATAGGAAAAGGCGGTCAGAGCTGAATTTGAATCCCAGCTCCATCACTGACTAGCTGGAAGGCCACGGTCAATTTGCTTAACTTCTTTGGGCCTCAGTTTCCTCATCATAGAGGTAGATAATAATACTTCTCAGGATTGTTGTTGCTGTTGTGAGAATTAATAGTCATGCCACGTGAAAAGGGTTTGGAAGGAGTTCAAATAATTATTTCTTGCCACTGGGTATCAGCATCTGTGCGTTAGACCTGTGCTGTTCATTATGGTGTAAGTAATTCTTTAGCACTTGAAATGTGGCTACTTTGAACTGAATGTTCTGTCAGTTATGCATATCGATAGAGATTAGACCAAAGACAGCATAAGAAAAGGATGTAAAAAGAGTATGGAGTATTTCATGAATAATGTTTTATAGTGTTTGAAGTGAAGTGCAAGTCGCTCAGTCATGTCCGACTCTTTGCGACCCCATGGACGATACAGTCCATGGAATTCTTCAGGCCAGAACACTGGAGTGGATAGCCTTTCCCTTCTCCAGGGGATCTTCCCAACCTAGGGATTGAACCCAGGTCTCCCACATTGCAGGCAGATTCTTTACAAGCTGAGCCACCAGAGAGGCTCTTCGTAGTGTTTACATGTTGATTATATGATAATATTTGGTACAATTTTATTTCTAGCACTTAACACACTAGAATTAATTATTATAATTAATTTCACTTTTTCCTTTTGTTTTCTTAAAATGGCTACTAGAAATTTAAAATTGCATGTGTGGCTTGAGTTCTCCTGCAATTGGACACCTCTGTTTTGGACATAGGACTTATCCTTAAAGGACTTCTGACATAGCAAAGCACTCACCAGCTGGTGTCTCTCTTCCAGTCTATCTCCTCACTATGCCCACAGGATCTTTCTGGAGCACAGAATGTTTCTTTGTGAAACTCCTCCTTTATGTTGGAATAAAGACTGAGCCTTTCAGAGTGCTTGATCTGTAGCCCATCTTCTGCTACCCTCCTCATTCCTGTCTATCCTCCTGAGCACTCTGCTCAACCGTGATGACTCCTTGCAGCTTCTTGAACTCACCACATCCTCTTCCACATCTTTATGATTCATTCAGTGAATAGTTTTCAATAATTAGCTGTGAGCCAGGTAGTGTTTTAGGCCTTGGATAAATGGCAGTGGACAAGACAGATGAAGAGTCTGCTCTTTTAAAAATTTTTTATTGAAGTATAGTTAATTTACAATGTGTTAATATCTGATGTGCAGCAAAGTGATTCAGTTATATATAGACATGAATTCTTTTTAATATCCTTTTCTATTATGATTTTTTGCAGGATAGTGAATATAGTTCCCTGTGCTATACAGTAAGACCTTGTTGTTTATCAATTCTTTGTTTACTACTTTGCATCTTCTGACCCCAAATTCCTACTCCACCTCTTCCCCCACCCCCTTGGGAGTCATACATCTGTTCTCTATATCTGTGAGTCTGTTCTGTTTCATAGATAATTTCTTTTGTGTCATATTTTAGGTTCTACATGTAAGCGATATATGGTATTTGTCTTTCTCTTTCTTTATATGATAATCGCTAGTTGAATCCATGTTGCTGCAAATGGCAATATTTCATTCCTTTTTACGGCTGAGTAACATTCCACTGTATATATGTACTATATTTTCTACTCATTTATCTGTGAATGGACACTTTGGTTGTTTCTGTTTCTTGGCTATTATGAATAGTGTAGCTATGAACATAGGGGTCCATGTATCTTTGTGAATTATAGTTTTGTTCCAATATCTGCCCAGGAGTGGGATGCTGGATCATATGGCAAATCTATTTTTAGTTTTTTGAGGAAGCTCTATGTTGTTTTCCATAGTGGCTGTACCAGCTTACATTCCTACCAACGGTGTACAGGTTTCCTTTCCTCTGTGTCTTTGCTGCTGCTGCTGCTGCTAAGTCGCTTTAGTCGCGTCTGACCCTGTGCGACCCCATAGACGGCCTCCTACCAGGCTCCCCTGTCTCTGGGATTCTCCAGGCAAGGACACTGGAGTGGGTTGCCATTTCCTTCTCCAATGCATGACAGTGAAAAGTGAGTGAAGTCGCTCAGTCATGTCCGACTCTTCACGACCCCATGGACTGTAGCCCACCAGGCTCCTCTGTCCATGGGATTTTCCAGACAAGAGTGCCCTCTCTAGTAGTTGTTATTTGTAGACTTAAATGATGGCCTTTCTGATCAGTGGAAGGTGATATCTCATTGTAATTTTGATTTGCATTTCTCTAATTATTAGTGATATTGAGAATCTTTTCATGTGCCTGCCGGGGGCCAGTCACTGGACTGGTTTCCCCCGTGTCTCCTCTTTACTCTAATTTCAGGCTGAATTCCCATCTGGAGTGGGGCGGCTCACCAAGTCTACTTACTTGTCCTGGCTTTTAAGACCCACGTGAAAGGGAGCCTAAGGTGGGGCACCCTTCGATATTCAAGTGGGCGCCAGTGGCCCAACGTAGATGGTGTAGATCTCTTGTCCTGAGATTTTACTGGTCTTCCCCGTAAGCCAAGTTATTCAGCCTTCTTTCTCCACTTAATTTTCCTACTACACTATTTCTTCATATTCTAATCTTATATTAATAAACAAATAAGTTTTCCTCGCCTACGCCGTCCACGCTTCGAATTTCCCTGGATCCACCGGGGCTGGACCCTGGCAATGTGCCCTTGGCTATCTGTATGTGTTCTTTGGAAGAAATGTCTGTTTAGGTCTTCTGTCCATTTTTTTCGACTGGGTTGTTGTTGTTGAGTTGTATGAGCTGTTTTTATATTTTAGAAATTATTATTTTTGAAATTGTTGGTCACATCGTTTGCAAATATTTTCTCCCATTCTGTAGGTTTTTTCATTTTGTCTATAGTTTCTTTTGCTGTGGAAAAGGTTATAAGTTTGATTAGGTCCCATTTGTTTATTTTTGCTTTTATTTTGATTGCCTTGGGAGACTGACCTAAGAAAACATTGATACAATTTATGTTAGAGAATGTTTTGCCTATGTTCTCTTCTAGGAGTTTTATGGTGTTATGTCTTATATATGTCTTTAAGCCATTTCGAGTTTATTTTTGTGTACGGTGTGAAGGAGTATTCTAACTTCATTGATTTATATATGTGGCTGTCCAACTTTCCCAACATCACTTGCTGAAGAGATGTTTTCCTATTGCATATTCTTGCCTTTGTCAGATTAATTGGCTGAAGGTGTGTGGGTTTATTTCTGGATTCTATTCTCTTCCATTGATCCGTATGTCGGTTTTTATGCCAGTACTGTGCTGTTTCGATTACTGTGGCTTTGTAGTATTGTCTGAAGTCTGGGAGAGTTATGTCTCTGCTTTATTCTTTTTCCTCAGGAATTGCTTTAGCAGTTCTAGGTCTTTTTGGTTCTATAAACTATTAGAATTATTTTTTGTAGTTCTGTGAAAAATGCCGTGAGTAATTTGATAGGGATTTCATTAAACCTTTAGGTTGCTTTGGGTCATATGGTCACTTTAACAAAATTAATTCTTTCAACCCAAGAGCATGGGATATCTTTCTTTGACTCATCTTCAGTTTCCCTTATTAATCTTACATAGTTCTCAGCAAACTCTTCAGAGTATTTTACTTTTTTTCTGATGTGTTTTTAAAAGGTACTTTTTTTTTTTAATATTCTCTTTTTGATATTTCATTGTTAGTGTAAAAAAAATGCAATGGATTTCTGTATGTTCATCTTGTATCCTGCCTGCTACCTTGCTGAATTTGATGATCAGTTCTAGAAGTTTTTGTGTGAAATCTCTAGGTTTTTCTCTATATAATTTCATGTCAAAAGAGACTGCTGTTAACTCCAGTGGTGGAGTCAATGTGTGATTTCCTCTGCCTGAAATGAATTCTCCCCCAACTCACTGGAGTCACCTCAATAGGAACTCTAAGGTCACATAAGATCCTTTCTCCATTTTTATCACTGCACTTACCGCACTTAATGGGATGTTGAATTATTTTTTAAGCTTCTGATTCTTTTGATTTCCTAGCAGTAATACTTAAAATTAACTTCTTTATTTTTTCTTAATGCAGAGTACTTTTTCATTAAAAAATTGACGTATAATTGACATATGCCTTGTATTTGTTTTAGTGGTATGACATGATGGCCTGATATATATGTGTGTTGTGAAATTATTACCACATTAGGTTAGCATCCATCATTGCACATAGTTACAAAATTTTTTTCTTGTGATTAGAACTTCAAAGTTCTACTCTCACACCAACTTTCAAATATACAATAGTGTTGTTAACTATAGGTCATCATTATGAACATTATAGCCACAGGATTCATTTATTCATCTTATAACTGGAAGTTTGTAGCTTTTGACTACGTGCATCCATTTGCCCATCCCGTAAATAAAATGTTGATTTATCTTTTAATCAAACTTTTAATTTTTATATATTTGTAGATTCATTTGCAGTTGTAAGAAATGATACAGAGATATTCTGTGTCCCATTCATCGAGTTTCCCTCAGTATCTTTTATACTTAAAACTGTAGTATAATAGTATATTGTCAGGTATTAACATTGATATAATTACCCATCTTGCTTACATTTACCCGGTTTTACTTAGATTTCCCAGGTGGTGGCAGTGGTAAAGAATCCGCCTGCCAGTGCAGAAGGTGCAAGAGACAGGGGTTTGATCTCTGGGTTGAGAAGATCCCCTGGAGTAGGAAATGATAACCCACTCCAGTATTATTGCCTGGAAAATTCCACAGGCAGAAGAGCCTAGTGGGATACAGTCCATGGAGGTGCAAATAGTTGGACATGACTGAGCACACGCCTCAACTTATATTTGTGTATATGGGTATATTGATATTTAGTTCTGTGCCATTTTATTACATGTTTTGTTCATTTATTTACCACCACAGTGAAGAGAAGAACATTTCCACCATCACAAAAATCCTACATTTGCCCTTCGTCATCACCTCCACCTCCTTCCTAACTCTGAGTCTCCTCAGTGAAAAGTGAAAGTGTCAGTTGCTCAGTAATGTCTGACTCTTTGCAACCCCAGCGACTGTAGCCTGCCAAACTCCTCTGTCCATGGGGTTCTCCAGGCAGGAATACTAGAGAGGGTTTTCATTCCCGTCTCCAGGGGATCTTCCCAGCCCAGGAACTGAACCTCGGTCTCCCACATTGCCAGCAGATTCTCTACCATCTGAGCCACCAGGGAAGCCTTGACCACTGGCAACCCAGTCTGTTCTCTATCTCTAGAATCTTATCATTTCAGGAATGGTATATAAATGGAACCATATGATAAATATCTCTTTAGGATTGGCTTTTTTCACTCAGCATGATTCTCCAGAGATTCACGAGTTGTGTGTTTGTTCCCTTTTATTGAGGTATGATTCCATGACATGGGTAGATCACAATTTGTTTAACCATTCACCTAGTAAAGGAAACCTGAGCTATTTCCAGTTTGGGGCTATTATGGATTAAGCTGCCATGAACATGTATGAAAGTTTTTTTTGTGAATATAAAGTTCCATGACTCTGGGATAAATGCCCTAAAGTACAACTTCTGGATCATATATCTGTTGGTTTATTTATCACCCTTGCTAGATTTTGACTATTTGGGGCGGGTTCTTAGCTCTGTTCATATTTGCATCACATTTACTTAGCATGTGTCTGACACATGGTAACAGTCAATAGAATATGGAAGGACAGAAAGAAGGAAAGAAGGGATAAAGTAAAGAAAGGGAAGGAGGAAGGAAATCAATTATTACTCTCAGCTGTTAGCTATTCCACTTTCCCAACATCATCTGTTTATTTTTAAATGAACCCAGTGACTCCAGTGCTGGACAGTGCCTGGCACATAGTAGTTGCTTGATAAATATGTGTAAAGTTAAGTAACAAGAACTCTGGAGAGTAGAACAGCTCTCCACGTCTTCACTCTCCCATCACCCTGCTCCATCACTCAAGCACAAGCATGGGTGCACACAGACATATGCCCCACACTCTGGGGCTGTGATCCTAGGAACCTTTTTCTGGAACAAAGCCAAATAGCTAAAAAATGAGGTGCTGTTGCTTCAAAACTTAACTAACAACAAGCTTGGCCCTGTGCGACTGCCTAGGGAATCACAAATAAAGGATTTGGGGACCCAGCCGCTTTGCGGACTCATTCCGATGAGAATACAGGATACACTTGAAATAAAGAATGCTTCTTTGTGACTCATTAAGCTCCTCTCTGTTCCTCTCTATTAGGCATGTGTCTGCCATGCCCTGCAAAGCTATGACATTCAAAAGTGGAAGAGTCAGGCGGAAATAAAAACATTCCGCTTCAGTGCCTAAACCATGTGCCCCTTAATCTGAAATAAATCTGTGACAACTGACAGATATTTCTTTCAGACAGTTGTGGAGAAAGGCTTGACTTGTCCTAGTAAATCACACATTGGCGTCATTATTTTTAGTCTCGTTAAAAAAAATAGTTACCATGGCAACTGCACCATCATCTAGCGCAAATGTTATCTCTCTAAATCAATAAAATGAAGAGTCCCACAAATACCCAGTGCTTTGAAAGGAAGAAATGACTTTTCAAGAAGACTCATTTCTTCAAGCCTTTGCCATTCATCTACATTTGTAATCCAAGATCTTCTTCTCCCTCTAAATAAGGGATATTGAAAGCAACATCAAACTTTGAAAAGTCCAAGGCTGACCTTGCTCGTATCTGTTTACAGAAAATTGTGAATTCTATCACTTCCTTGAAACACAGAGCTTCATTTGTGGCTTTTTTACCCATCCTCAGGAGGCATCATGCTAATTAATTTGGCCCTTGGACACAGCATTGTGTATTCTGAGAGGACAATAGGAGAAACATACTAGAGCTTGCGTGTCTTTTCTCACCTCTTAACAGATCACTGTAATGGATGAAGCAGACAGCTGAGTTCCTGGGGGCTCTCACTGAGTTACCTGCGGGTATGCCGGGTATGCACTGGTTGGCTTAGTTACTTTGGCTCTATTTTTGGTCAGAACTGCAATTGTTTCAGACTATTCATGAAGATTTCTTAATACATTAAAACTTGTTACTGTGGTACACATGAAGTATGAGGTTTGAATCTTATAAATTAAATCTAATATACCAGACTTTTTCCCTGCTTGCTCAGTCACTCAGTCGTGTCTAATTCTTTGCAACCCCATGGACTATGGCCTGCCAGGCTCCTCTCTGCCCATGGAATTTTCCTGGCAAGAATACTGGAGTGGGGTGCCATTTTCTACTACAGGGGATCTTCCCGACCCAGGGATCGAACCCACATCTCTTGTGTCTCCTGCATTGGCAGGCAGATACTTTACCAGAAGTGCCGAAGCCCTTTTCCTACTTAAAAAGCGTTAACTTTAATGTCAGATCACAGCACTATAGGCTGTGGGAAAGCACAGTTGGTACCCACCTGTGTCTCCTGGTTTCAGGATGCTGAGAAGGTCTTCTAGCCCCCAAAGACTTTACTTCCTCTATTTTCAGACTTGTATTTTTTCTGCATTTAATCCTTTGAAATCAGGATATGCCTAATAATGAACAGACATAATTTTTTATTGGCTGCTTCTTTTTTCTTAGGGGTACACATAATGGGGAAAAAGAGTAAAACATTTATTGCCTGCTTATGAGGTATCGAGAACTGAGATAAACAATTTCTAGACATTATTCTGTAGAATGCTTACATAAACCCTTTGAAAAAGGCATTTTCAGTTTTGTAGAAAACTGAGATTCAGTGGGCTATGAGAATTTCCCAAGATCACAAGATGGCAAGTATCAGAGTCAGATGAACACAAGCCTAGATGTCTTTAATATAATATAAACCTTCAGATTCTCTACCTGACTTGCTTTCAGCTTGTTATATTCATAAATAATTTGCAAATCTTTAAGTTCTGGTGCTAGAAAACGCCTCATGAGTCATCAGGTCCGACCCATTCATGTTGCAGATGAGGAAACTGAGGCTAAGAGAAGTGACTTGCCCAGTTCAGTTCAGTTCATTTCAGTCGCTCAGTCCTGTCCGACCCTTTGCGACCCCATGCATCGCAGCACGCCAGGCCTCCCTGTCCATCACCAACTCCCGGAGTTCACCCAAACTCACGTCTATCAAATCGGTGATGCCATCCAGCGATCTCATCCTCTGTCGTCCCCTTCTCCTCCTGCCCTCAATCCCTCCCAGCATCAGAGTCTTTTCCAATGAGTCAACTCTTCGCATGAGGTGGCCAAAGTACTGGAGCTTCAGCTTTAGCATCATTCCGTCCAAAGAACACCCAGGGCTGATCTCCTTCGGAATGGACTGGTTGGATCTCCTTGCAGTCCAAGGGACCCTCAAGAGTCTTCTCCAACACCACAGTTCAAACGCATCAATTCTTCGGCGCTCAGCCTTCTTCACAGTCCAACTCTCCCATCCATACACGACCACAGGAAAAACCATAGCCTTGACTAGACGGACCTTAGTCGGCAAAGTAATGCCTCTGTTTTTGAATATGCTATCTAGGTTGGTCAGAACTTTCCTTCCAAGGCAGTCACAAAAGAAGTTATGCCCCTGAGAATCAGTGTGGCTGAACCAGGGAAGAGAGTTACCAGGCTCTTGCAGTGTTTCCATCTCCTGCACAGGTTGTGCACTGCTGGTCCTCCCTTGCCTGGGACTGCCCACTCTGGACCAGGCCTCAACCCTTCAAGGTGCTGACACTCAGCTCCTCCCTCCTCTGTTGTCATGCTCCCCTAGACCTCAAGATGATTGCTCTCATACGCCCCTGCTCCCTGCTGCTTACCCCCAGGAAACCTATATCTTGTGACTCATCCTCCAAGGTAACAATGAATCCAGTGAAGACAATGTGACAAGATGAGAGAAGATTCTCTTGTACCTGTGCTTGGAGACATTGCCCATATCTTTGCTGTGTCAAGAGAACGACTTTAATGGTGGGAACATCAATGAAAATGGAAGGGAAGCCTGCAGATACAGATTCTGAGATGTTTTGTGGGTATCAGGGTCTTAAGTAACCCTTGAAATCACACAGCAACCCTCTCACTGCCTCTAGAGAGGCATGTGGCATGGCACAGTCCATGAATGGCAAAAAAGTGGCAGCCATCTACCATCCCCTTTTCCTACACTCATGATGAAGTTGGGGGTCCACAGCTTTCTGTCCTAGGAATGGATTCAGAGGCCTTTCTTTTCTTATTTATTTATTTAATTTATTTTTTGGTGGTGGTGGTGGGTCTTTGTTGCTGCATGTGGGCTTTCTCTAGTTGCAGTGTGTAGGTTTCTCATTGCTGTGGCTTCTCTTGTTGTGGAGCACAGCAAGCTTTAGTAATTGCAGCGTGTGGGCTCAGAAGTTGCAGCTCGTGGGCTCTAGAGTGCAAGCTCAGTAGTGGTGGCACATGGGCTTAGTTGCTCAGTGGCATGTGGCATCCTCCCAGGGCAAGGATCAAACTGGTGTCCCTTGCATTGCAAGGCAAATTCTTATCCACTGGACCTCCAGGGAGCCCTGGGGCCTTTCTTAACAGAGTGTTCCAGGTGGTACCTTCGATTGACTGAAGTTGATTACAGGGATGAAACAAACTGATTTGCCATCTCAGTGTTCCCAAAGGCTTTGGAGACCGGGAGATTACAAAATAACTGAGCCTACATTTCTCCCAATGGAAAAAGAAGACAATATAGTTTGATTTACATAACTGATACAAGATTTAGAGGTAACATATGCAAGAACACATCAGGTACCATGGAGTCTGGTACATAGCAGGCGCTCAGTGACTGTAAGTGGTCATCCTTATAAGGTCACTGCTGATGGGGAGCAAGCAGAATGCCACAGCCCAGCTGGAGAAGAAAGGCACTTCTTGGCCTCTCTTTGTTGTCTTTCTTTATCTTGTTACATTGCAGACACAGGTATGTATGTTTCAGGTCTCCTCCAAAAGGGTTGAACAGTCTCAGGTCAGGATGGCAGCTCACCACTGATTGGCTCAGCAAGTTAGGACAATCACGTCAGGTAAGCAGTCTGTCTCTATAGTACCCCAGGTCTGGTTATGCTACTCACAGTCTGAAGGGCTGAAGAAAGTCCTTTAGTCCAAGCCTAGTTCTATTTCTATAAAATATATATGATAATCTGACTCTAGAGATAGGTATATTCATGATATAATGATGGATTGATTCACTAAGAGTTGTTATATATTTCAAAAAAAAAAAAAATCAAACCCTTAAAGAGTAGCAAGTCTATTTAAAGAACACCTTTCTTTGTAGAACATAGAAATGTTTCAACTTTATTTGGAATCATATTTATTTAATGTGCATTTTAAATGTCTTGAAATATGTCATTATTAGCTATGATATGTAAACTCCTAAAGGCTAGAAAGATGTCTGCTTCATTAATTTTTTTAGCACACCCACAATAATGCCATGAACAATGAGATTTTTAATCCATTTACATGCTACAGTTGCAGACTGGAATATAAACTGTGTCTCACACTCATAAAGAATATGAGTGTGAGAATAAGAATATATCATTCTTAGTTTAAACTTTAAGAACCAGAAATTGAATGAAGCAGTTCTATTACAACAGCATTGAATATCCTTACATGCAGCACAGATGGATAATTATTGGTTTATTTTAATTTTTAAAGTACCAATATTAACCGAGTTTCTATGAGAAAAGCCTGCCCAAGTAGAAAATGTGAAAGATGCTGAAAACTACATGGAAAAAAATAAAAAGTCATTTTAAGTCCCATGCTGGAAGACCATCATGTTGAATACCTTAATATTTGTTTCCTGTGTGATTCATTTTAAGGTATTATTAATATGCTCTAATACTTAATGCATTTTAAGACATTCAAATGTTTCTTACCATGATTTCCATCCTTTCAGTTAATGATCCCATGTTCCTCCCAGGAAGAATTATTGTTTTGTCATCTTTCAATGCGTTGAAATGTGTTGTGAGTTAAAGGAAAGAGAGCTGTGAGCAGCTGGTGACTGCCTCCTGTTGAGAAGGAAAGTTGTGGTTACTGCAAAGGAAAATCTAATCCATCTTGCCCCAGTGCACTTGGTCTTCCAGAGCCAGGTGAACTACCTTTGACTGTTTCCCCAGGATTATGTCACCCACCAAGGTAACTTTCTTTTTCAGTAGGCGATGTTAAGAAACAAAACAACACCCTTTAAGTTAATCACTTTTGGAAAATAGAGAACGGCTTTATATTCCAAGGCTTTGATGTGTTTAGTGGTTCCTGTAAGGCTCTGCCTCCCTTTTCATTTTGATTGACAAGACCTTTCCTATATATTTGAGCAATCAAGCAGCCCAGTCACAGAGGGTAGAGGCATTTACCCAGAGCAAACTTGTACCACTCACTGCGACTTTCCAAAATCTTGAGTACAAGTTTCAGCTTTACAGGCGAGTCAGCTCCAGCAAGATCAGGTAAGTGCTTCTCCATACAGGAACTTCATTCTGCCTGAGGGTAAGTCCAGAGAGCCTTGCTAAGGTGACAGGTCAGGAGTAGGAACTGGGATATAAGTTTGGGAATAAATAACTCTGCAGTTTATATCATAATGAATTGGAGGTGTTCTGTAAGTGGAGAGTCCACCCTAATTTCAGCATTCAGGTATGTCTGTCTGGTGGGCCAACCATGAAAGAAGTGATTCTGGCTCCTGAAAAAGCACAGGAAATGATCAAGACCCAGGAAAGACCCTGATGCTGGGAAAGGTTGAGGGCAGGAGGAGAAGAGGGCAACAGAGGATGAAATGGTTGGATGGCATCATCAACTCAGTGGACGTGAGTCTGAGCAAACTCAGGTGGATAGTGAAGGACAGGGAAGCCTGGCATACTACAGTCAATGGGGTTGCACGACTGAGCCACTAAACAACAACAGAGAGGATAGACAGTAGATTGGTATTTGAGTGGGGTTGTGTTTTAAATACCCCTGATGCTTTCCATCATTCAGATTTAAATTTAGTCACAACAAGATGCCTATCACAGTTGAGGCTTAGATCAAAGGGAATTTGTAGCAACTAGGACACATTTTTATCAATGGCCACCAAGTCGGATGTGAGAGCTATTCTGCATATCCACGTTTTATGGTTTTGTGCTGGGTTGGGTTAGTAACAATACATATGGGGCATGCAATTATTATTTATCTACCCCTCTCCATTTCTCATCCATGACATTGGAAATATAATTTCGAGTGAAGCATGTAGCATGATACCAAATACCTTGGATCTGAATAAAAATAATTCATGTGTGTTCATGTATTATGTTAGGATATGTATTACTTTTGGTGTTAGTCATATTCTGTATTCATTCTGAAGAGATTATTGGAACAAACTTCTTTAATGCACAAATCCAGCAGTTGGGATACCATAAGGAAAAGCCTTAGGATACCCTTGGAGGGTTGAGTGTCTAGTGACCTGAAATTCTAAGGGCAATGTCCCGTTGATAGTGACCCACACATTATCCATTGAGGTTGTTGTTATTGTTGTTCAGTTGCCTGGTCGTGTCCAACTATTCGCGACCCCATGGACTGCAGCACACCAGGCCTCCTTGTCCCTCACCATCTCCTGAAGTTTGCCCAAGTTCATGTCCATTGCATCGATGGAGGTAGCTAGATCCATTAATGAATTCTCCTTCCTTTTCCTCTCGGAGGAGCAGCATGAGGCTGGTGTGCCTTTTCCTTGGCCCCATGGCCCTCCTGCTCCTGGCTGGCTGTGGCTATGTCATCAGCACCTCCAGTGGGGACCTGCGCACATTTGTAGGCTGTGCAGTGAGGGAGTTTACTTTCCTGGCCAAGAAGCCGGGCTGCAGGGGCCTTCGGATCACCACGGATGCCTGCTGGGGCCGCTGTGAAACCTGGGAGGTGAGTCCCAGAAGAGGCTCTGGTAGCAATGCTTTCATGTCACTTGGACTGATTCTGAAGTACTCACTTAAAAAAATTTTTTCTCTTTATTTTTATTTTTGGTTGTGCTGAGTCTTCATTGCTGTGTTCGGGCCCTCCCTACTTGTGGAGAGAGGGGACCACTCTAGTTGTGGTGTGGGGCTTCATTGCGATGGCTTCTCTTGTTGAGGACTAGGGGCCCTACGGTGTATGCTTGGTAGCTGTGGCACTCAGGCTCAGTTGCCCTGAAGCATGTGGGATCTTTCCAGACCTGAGATAAAACCTGTGTCCCATGCACTGCAAGGCAGATTCTTAACCACTGCACCACCAGGGAAGCCGAAGTACTAAAGTTCTTAATGAAACGAGATGGAGCTGGGGTATCTATACTTTGTTATGGGTTAAACAAACAAACAAAAAACAACTACTTGGAATCTTCCAAAAATAATCTGAAAGAAGTATGATATTGCCCTTCTAATGAAGGGCATTGATAAAATTAATAATTTGATTGACATGGTGTCTGTCTACTTGGGGATCATCTCTGGGAGGCCAAGATGTGCTGTTTTTCTGCCCATTTTACAGATGAAATGCAAGAATTCAGTTGGTAGCTGACTGCAGAGTCATGCAGGGAGTCAGTGGAGAGTTCGGGATAAACTCCTGGTTCACGCTTATAACCCAAACTCTTCCCTGTGTTCCTCCCCCTTTAAAATGCCAGCCAGTTACCAAGTAAGGCCCCAAGCTAAGCAGCAGGTGAGGGCGTGTCCTCAGCCCCTCCTTCAGCGCCTTACCTTCAGCCCTGCTGTCTTCAGAAGACTTCCCCTAGAGTCATTCCTGGGCCCCTCAGGGATCATCATTGACAGACCTATTAAGGCTCTTCACATACAATTATATCCAGCTTTTTTAGAGACTGTACATTTCAAATGGGATAAAAACCTCGATCAAAGGTAGAATGCTATTAGGCTGAGAGGAGGAGATGTTTGAGGGGTGAGGAGACAGAGCACCTTTCAGCGCCCTGTAGGATCACACCATATAGTGACTGCTGCCTCTGCCCACTAGGGCCTGACTTGGTTCCTCATGAAGTACTAGCTCTCTTTTGTCACCCTGGCTCCAAAAACCTTTAATGATCACCCACTGCTGCAAATTCAGTAACTAACTTTTAAGGTCCTCAGCAATATGCCATCTGCCTATTTTCCCAGGCACTGTGCATATTATTAGCTCTGCCTAAGAGACTAGATTTTAAAGGTTTTATTCAATATTCCTCATGAAATCTTACTTTTGGTCCTTGTCTCATATTCCTGCTCACATTTATTCCTTGGTGCCTGTCTCCAGAACCAACTCCTCTAAGCCTTTTCTGACTCTCTGTTCAGCCCATGACCATCATCTACCTTTTTTATCTTATTTCCTTCTCCACCACACATTACATTTTAAGTTTTTTGAGTGGAGAGGTTCATTCTTGTGCCTTTCACGGCTCTTGTCAAAAGACATGTATAAGCAAGGCATTCAATAAATGTTGAATTAAAAGGGATGAATCCCTTCCTGGAGTTATACATCTTCTCATCAAATCGAGCCCATTTAGCAGCCTGGTGGCTCAGATGGAAGAATCTACCTGTAATGCAGGACTCTTGGGTTCAAGCCCTGTGTTGGGAAGATCCCCTGGAGAACAGAATGGCTACCCACTCCAATATTCTTGCCTGGAGAATTCTATGGACAAAGCAGTCTGGTGGGCTACAGTCCATGGGGTCACAAAGAATCGGACACAATTGAGTGACTAACACTAAACTAGAAGTCCATGAGCACTATGAAAGGACACTGCCATTAGGAAAAGTATCCTTCTATTCAGGGCTCAGAGAGCAACCTGTTATCATTTGGATAAAGTTATGGCCCTATGATTGGAATTGGATTATGGTAATGAAACCTGTAACTTAAATGAAACAACTCCACCAAGTTAGCTTCATTTTCCCATCATTTGGGGGCTTGAGACATAATAACAAATGAAAATTCAGTTGTTACAGATACTGTGGCTGTCACATGACCTCATACTTATGTGAGAAACTTTCTTGTGTTCAAGGCGTGGCCTGGCAGTGCCCTCCCCTGCTCACAGCCTTGTCGGGGCCATTTGGAGCTCTTTCTGGGCTAAAATCTCAAACTACAATTTCCCTTTAATTGAACGCATCTGCTTTTCCCTTTATAAATCAACGAATGGTTTACCTGGGTAGCGGTCACCCACAGGAGGTCAGGGACTGTGCTCTCACTGGGGAAACGGAAGCACTGAGACTATTAAGGAGCAGGAGTCTCCTTAATGTCAGGCAGCTTTTATGTATGCCTTTATTGTGGTAGGAAAATGGAGGCTATGTCTAGAAAGTAAATAAAAGAATGAGGTTTATTTCCCCCACAATCTGAAAGTTTCTGATTGATAAAGCACTTAATTTTGGTAACTTAACTGGGGAGCATGTCTGAAAATAAGGATATTCATGACGACACAGTGGCTGGATTTACTCTGAAGGTGGAACTATTGCTGAAAATAGCCTTTGCTTCTGGCCTAGGTTTAGGGTAGCTAGAGTTAGCAAATAACCAGACCAATCAAGCCAGGATGCCAGTTACGTTTGAATGTCACATAAACAACCTTTTTTTTTTTTTGGTATAAGTCTATCCCATGCAATATTTGGGACATACTTATACTAAAAATTGTTGTTTATTTGAAATTCAGATTTTACTGGGTATCCTGTATTTTATTTAGGGCTTCCCTGGTGGCTCAGAGGTTAAAGCATCTGCCTGCAATGCGGGAGACCTGGGTTCGATCCATGGGTCGGGAAGATCCCCTGGAGAAGGAAATGGCAACCCACTCCAGTATTCTTGCCTGGAGAATCCCATGGAGGGAGGAGCCTGGTGGGCTACAGTTTTATTTGGCAATATTGCCTGGGATTCCAGATTACTGAAGATAAGAGGACATGAAGCAAAGTGAGAAAGGATAAAACATTATCTGAGAAATAGTAGGAAGAAGTTGATATTGAACTTAACTCTTCTACATGGTCCTCATTGAAGGCAAAGCCATATTCCCATGACATGCATGTAAGATCTGCATCCTGGACCTCCACTAAACATATTTCATTTGCCTGGGACAAATGAAAGTGCTGTCCTCTGAAAGCTTGCTAGTTTTTATTTTTATACTACTTTCTTACTCTTGTAATTGCTCTGATAAGAACAATTGACTACACTTACTGAATGCTTACTTGGTGCTAGTCATCTACCATCTTACCTTATCTCCACAACAATGCTGGGAAGTAGGTATTTTGTTTTACAGATGAGGAAACTGATTTTCCAAGGTCTCCAACAAGTGGCAGATCAGGGATTCAAGCTTAATAGGTCTGATTGCAGGGTTTGAGATGCGTATAGGGCACTAAGGAATCTGCCTTGCTCTGTTTTCTTTTATTGATTCAACAGGTGGTTATTGAATTTGCTTTCTACTGGAAGGGAAACAAGTAAAGAAATAAACAAGTAAAGAAATGAATAACAAGCTAATCTCTCATAGTGATAAGTGGTACCAAGAAAATGAAACAGGATGGTATATTCTAACGGGTTTTCTGTTTTTTACCTGTGGGGACAGAAGCCCATTTTGGAACCCCCCTACATCGAAGCCCATCACCGAGTCTGTACCTACAATGAGACCAGACAGGTGACGGTCAAGCTGCCCAACTGTGCCCCTGGAGTCGACCCCTTCTACAGCTACCCTGTGGCGGTCCGCTGTGACTGCGGGGCCTGCTCCACTGCCACCACGGAGTGTGAGACCATCTGAAGCTGGCGTGACCTGCAGACACAGCTGGAGGGCGCCAGGCTCACGGACACACCTGCACGGGCAGCATGAGCAGCTATACCCCCTGAATTCAAGGACTGTTTAATTTTGACCCCTCCTATGCAGGAGGCTATATATCTCCCTTCTGCCCAGCTCAGGCAAAAGGCTGAGGCAGCATACTTACGCTAAAAATGCAAAACAGTATTTGTACCTTCCCTGACATAATTTCTCTGGTTCACCCACTACAAATTAAATTTTCTTTACCTTGAGTCTCAGAACATAACTCGTATATCATAACCCGCCTCCAATATGGATTTATAGTAAGCCAATATTTTAAATGCTTTGGGCATAATTAGGAAATGGGGCTAGAAAAGCCTTTAAATTCTCATATCTTATTTAATGACTGGTCTCCAAGTAGATTTATGATCAAAGTGCCAAGAATTAATAAAAACCAATGCTTTAGTCCTCATGCCCTCCAAGAAAATCCAATTGCAAGCTCCCTTAGAACTTTCTTTTCCTTTTAACTGAGGGATTACCAACACAAGATATAGAGACTGCTCAGATTAAAAAAGGGAGGGCAGCAGTAGCTCAAATTGAAAGGTGTCTGGATTTAGGGGATTCTTTTCCCAAGAAAAATTCCAAAGTCCCTTTTAGATCCTTGATAAAGAGACTACTTTGTGATTAAAAACAAACAAACAGCTCAGAAAAAATATGTAATCAGAGCTATCACTTGATCTTAAAAATTTATGAAACTAAACTTATGCATTTAGACTCAAGTGGTACTCCCCCAAAGCTATGTCCGAGATTATCAGAGTCACAAATATTCTTTACCACTGAGTATATTTTAAATTGTAGTTTTTTAAACTCAAAAGTGTTCTGTGTTTGTGGGGGTAAAACTGCACTGCTGACTCAGAGGGAAAAGTCTGTGATTGTCTAGCTCTTGCCCTCTCTAAAATCTTACAGCAGCTGATTCTCTGTGACTTAAAAAAAAAAAACAACACTCTAATGTTATGCAGGTGTCTTTAATTCTGACATTTTAGGGGTTGAAATGAACCTCGTTCCTTTTTCACAGTGCACCGGGAAAATCTATGTTAATGACAATAAAGCATTTCCTCTGTCTTTTGAATTCATGAAAAGTTTCAAAAAAGTCTCTTTTGTCTTTAATACGCTTGGAATTATAACAACAATCACACTTAAAATGAATTGCAAGGTTATTTTTACTTGCACATTTAGGATGTCATATTCAGTAAGGAATACAGACAGATGACAGGGTACCCTGAATCCCAAAGGTGGCTCAATCTGTATTCTCATCCCTGGCATTTCATCACTAGGAACCAGGGGCCCTCCTTGAATGAGGAATCGATGAGTCTCCATGAAAACAGTAAAGCAAATGCTAAGACTGATGGTCTAGGATTGGGATGCTGAGGTAGATATCCCAGAACAAAAGGCATGAGCAAAATCCACCCAACCTTCAGATCTGTTGGTAGACAAGACGGTCACTCTAAAGTGAAAAGTATGTGAGTGCCTGCTGTCTCCACTGGGGTGGAGGAAGGGGATTAGGGATAAGACTGGATGGCACTACTCAGGTGTTTTCAACCAATCCTTCAGAACTTCCATCAGGAGTTTCTGGGAGAAAGAGCTGCTTCTAAAAGAAACTTAGAGGGGAAAAGCGGAAGCAGTAAGGGCTTGCCAGAATTTGAGAAAAAGTGACTGTAGCAGGTGGCACAGTGGTAAAGAATCCATCTGCCAGTGCAGGAGATGTAAGATACTTGGGTTCAATCCCTGGGTCGGGAAGATCCTCTGGAGAAGGAAACGGCCACCCTTTCTTGCCTGGAAAATCCCATGGACAGAGGAGCCCGGTGGACTACAGTCCATGGGGTGGCGGAGAGTTGGACATGACTGAGCAGGCAGCATCTGTAAGGGTCCTGGGTGGGAAACAAATAACATACTACAGTGGGATATTGAGGAGAATTACATGAAGAGGCTGTTTACTAACATGAAGACAGAATTAAGGAAACCAACTAGTGGGTGGTGAGACACTCTCAAACAATTGTGTGAAGCTGTGGGCAGCCTAGGCTGAAGGACCAGGAGAAAGAGTGATTTTCAGATCTCAAAGAGAACTATAGGAGAGAAATTCTTCAACAGGGGTTGTGGTTTTTCATAGGAGGATGTGGCCGCTACCAATATGAGGCCTGGGAAGGAGGAAGGTGGTTAGCAAATACTCTAACCTCACTCTGCTCCTGTGCCCTGATCTGCAAATGGGAAGGCAGAGAACTGGGGAGCCCATTGGTTCAGCTCATAAATGTTGGCCACCCAAGAAGCAGGTTGGAGAAAGGTGGGGAGTGAACCTAAGGAGGCCAATGGATAAAATCCCCAGAGGTATCTTTGGGAACCTTAGCCAGAATGCCATAGATAGTAATGCTGGCCTTGAGAGCCGTAGGAGGTGCTATAGCAACACAGTTGCTAAGACTCTGCTGTGATGAATTGGGATGGGGTGCGTGTGGAAAGGTATGTATGGGTTAATGCAACATTGACAACATCTGAGAGATGTGGGAAGCATGGTAATGATCAGAACTGTAGGGACTGATTGGTGGTTAAGTGCAATCAAAGTACTTGGGGCTTGGCATGAAAGACACATTTGAAGAGATTCTCTTCTCCTGAAGATGGAGGGCAGAAGGTGCTGAAAATCAGGCCTCAGGCCTAATCAGATAAGTTGAACTGATGAGTTGAATCATCAGAAAGGCTGAGTCTCTCACCCTGGCAATCTCCTGTCCTTAAGTTCCTCCTAGGGAAGTAGTGGGTCACAGGGACTGCTTTGGGGACAACCCCTGGATGAGCTTGAGGCTCCCTCACCAAAAAGGCTGTTCCTTTTTCCTAGAGGAGGCCAATCTCTTGGTGCTCGGAGACCAGGTCGAGGCCCCGTCCGAGGAGGCTGCTTTACATACCACCTGCAACCCCTCATTTATTCTATGTGGATAATTAGGGTCAAGACTCAGGGTGACCCAGCTGGGGAAGGACATGCCCTCTGGTGGGAGGAATGAGATTTTCCTTTGAAGGAACCTCGGGGCTTGACTAAAGCAGACAGGGATCAGGGAAATGTGCTTGGGAATGGATCTTGAGGGTGTCAGATGGGAGGAAGGAGAGGGTGGCAGAATATAGGCCTGTATATCCCCGGTGCCTCAGAGACCTGGGTTCGATCCTTGGGTCAGGAAGATCCCCTGGAGAAGGGAATGACTGCCCACTCCAGTGCTCCTGCCTGGAGAAATCCATGGACAGAAGAGCCTGGTGGGCTAAAGTCCATGGGGTCACAAAGATTTGGACACAACTGAGCGACTAACACTTTCTCGCTTCAAGAAGAGCTTCTTGGGCATTCTCCCATGACTCAGGACTAGCATCCTCACTAGGGCACCTGGATTTCATTCCAGTGTGTGTTTGGGCTGGCTCCCTAAATCTCGGGGGAAATGGTGGCTTACATGAATGAAGAGACAATGTCAGACTATCCTGGCAGAGTATTTGAGGACTAAAGCCTCAGAGAGGGGCCCTGATATGTTCACCTGGAGAGTTCAGAGGATCCTCCCTTCATTAAAGCGATGAGGAAGGCACTAGTCAGGGGCTTCTGCAACACAGAAAAGCTCAGTAGTGGCTGTCTTTGTAGACCAGGGTTGATCGGCAGGAGAAACTGGGCTTCCTGGTCTCAGCAGAGGTGAGAGGGGTCTGGAACCTCAGAGACCTGGTGGGGACTTGTAGCTGCCAGAGGCGAGGGGGAGGTAGTTGCCATAACAGGAGGAGGGTTCTGATCAGCAGGATCTGCGGTGCTGGAGAGGAGTCCACCGTGTTCCCAGTCCGTGGCGTTCCAACAGCTTCTACGGTAAATATTTATTATAATCAGAAATGTTATAAATGAAAAGGAGGAAAATGTCTGTCAGTGGTAAACTTGATTTTTTTTCAAATATCCTCTTTCCTTTTCTTGTGTCCCTCTTTGTCATTCTCTTTTTCTCCCTCCTTTGCTTTCACAAGTATTTATGAATTCTAATTTTGTGCAGAGCATTATGTTTGGAAGTACAGATATAAATATTGCTACCATTTATGGATTTCTTATTATAAACAGGATCCTTTATATATATATTTAAACTTTTAATTTTTATTGGGGTATAGCTGATAAAGAAACAATGTAATAGTTTCAGATGAACAGTGAAGGAACTTAGCCATACATACACATGTATCTATTTTCCTCCAGACTCCTCTTCCATTTAGCCTTCCACATAACATTGAGCAGAGTTCCACACACTATACAGTAGGGCAGGACCCTTTATATTAATTCTTTGCAATCTTGTGTCAACCGTGCTCATAGGCATTGTTATTGCCGAAGCATTGTTAATGCCATCGCCATTTTACAGATGATGAAACCAAAGCTCAGAGAGGTCAAGTAACCTCCCCAAGATCAGACAGCTGATTGGCAGCACATGCCAGGTTTTTCTGACCCAGAACCAAATTCTTTCCATCGGAGCATGATGGCTTTTTGGAGTGTTCCTTCTGAGTTGTTCTCGCCTGGAGAAGTTTTTGAGTTTATTGATGTCAGACTCTCTCTCACCATTGATTAGCATGTCTGCTGTCTCTCCTGGAGGTAGCTCAGTGCAAACTTGGGTTGTTTTATGGAGACTGTAGTTTTTCTCTAGTTTCCTTTATAACCTCTAGCAAGATAGTGCTTTGCTATAACTCAAACCGAAGTTTATAACAGGAGAGACTGAGAGAGAAAAGGAGCAGAGCCTCAAAGGGAAATTCAAAGAGACTGCTGTAGAGATGAAGGTAGTATGCCCTCAGGCTCGTCTCCCAGGTAGTGTGAATGCTGGCAGAGATGGTGGTCCACGCCTATTGGTGGGGGAGGGGCTCTAGACAAAACTGACTCCCAGCAGCTCCTTACTCTTGGAGACACGTTTATTTTGCAAAAGGTATTTTATTTTACCTCTAACAAAAGGTAAGGAGAAGGGAAATTTCCTAGATTTTGTTTTCCCCCATAAGAGTGTTTTTCAATGGAGAATGTAAATACTCACAACACATTCTACTTCTGGGCTTATTAGTTGTGCTGATTGAATTTGCGTTTTCCTTCTTCCCCTGATCAGGAAATGAATGAGCCACCACAAAAGCAACATATTCTGCTGTAGCGACTCAACTCTTCAAATTAATTAGGTTTTAATATAATAAAAAACATTTCTGAGATGGTAAACTGTACATCTAAGAAAAAATAATTGCATTTCATCAAGTTTTCCAAGAGGACTGATTATCTTTTTCATTCATGAGACATTTTCTTAAAAATAATATGTACCTTTTTGGTTTTCTTCAACATGTTAAAGCAACTTATGAAGAAGTAACTTTAAAGGGATTCTTTGGAAAATTCTAAAAATTTTATTTGCTGATGAAAATTTCTACTAGAGAAACAGTTTGCTCCTTATTGGTGAAATGAATCTTCTGACATTTTCTTTTACAATGATCTCCCTTTGTTTTCATGAACAGGGTTGTTGGGAATTGTGTACAGGGATATCTAAAAGGCTCAGTGGCTGGTGGTTGTGGTCCTGGAGTATCTGAAGGGGAGGCTAAAGACCTCTGAGGAGGTAGGTGATGTCTAATAACAGAGGAAAGAAATAGAAAAAGGATGAGAGAAAGTGGAGCAGGTGCACAGCACTGTAACCGCTGGTGTAAGTAGAGACTTGTTCCAATGTTAAGGAGTTTAGAGGGATTATTCGAGTCTCTGTTCCAGGTCCTCATTAGCAGGAGAAAAGTAAACGTTTCCTAAACTCTTTGGCTTTATTTTTGACTCTAAGTTCCTCTGACTGTAGTTCTTTAGCATACTGAATAATCGAGTTAAAAAAAAAAAAGGCTTCCTGATACACAAGATCAATTATATGCTTTGACCTTGACTGTGGACCATCAGGGCTTCTGGAAAGTCATTCAAACCCCCAAACACACACACACCCTTCTCCAAAAGAGAAAAAAACATTTTGCTTTAACAAAGAATATCAACGTGGGCTTGATCTCTGGGTCGTAAGATCCCCTGGAGGAGGGCATGGCAACCCACTTCAGTATTCTTGCCTGGAGAATCCCACGGACAGAGGAGCCTTGTGGGCTACAGTCCACAGGGTCACAAAGAGTTGGACACCACTGAAGCAACTTAGCATGCACTCACGCATCAATATATTACCAAGACGATAATTGTAATTTTTTTTTTGGTGATGCTCAAGGTATGGTTACCAGCAAGGAATAAATATAACTATCCCTAAGTCATAAATAATAAATGACTTAACTTGAAAGAACATTTATTCACAAACTCTTGTTGTTTAGTTACTAAGTTGTATCCAACTCTTTTCTAATTCCAAGGACTGTAGCTTGCCAGGCTCCTCTGTCCAAGGGATTTTCCAGGCAAGAATACTGGCATTGGTTGTTATTTCCTCCTTCAGGGGAGTCTTCCTGACCCAGGGATCAAATTTGAACCTCCTGCTTGGGAGGTGGATTCTTCACCACAGAGCTTACCTGGGAAGCCTACAATAAACTCTCTATGTATAAAATAAAGGATACTGATGAATTATTAATAGTCATTGTCTCTATGAAGTATACACATACAGAATTATACAATTGAAATGGAAATTTAATCCTGTGAGGTTCCCAGTTCTTTGCATAGGAAATACATGAACAGATCACATTTCCTTGACCTCACTCTGTTGCTCATGCAGAGGTTATCAATACATGGAGAGGTGCACCCTTGAAGGAAGGTGCTCTAAGCTTCTAGGCTGTTCTGAACCCCCATCTTCCATTATCCTCTTGGCATCCGTATATCAAAACTAAAATATTTCGAGGGACCGATTTTACTGAGTGGAATGACGACATCCAGCATTTTCAAATATGTTGGAAATGGCTTTAAAAGGAAGATTTTGCTCAGCTTTTAGCTCCTGTTTGAGCAAGCTGAGGATGCTAATGTTAAAATATCTCCCCACTGAAACACAAACATTAGTTAATGAGAAAGTCCAGCTGAAACTGGTGGCAAATTTCAGCATGAACAAAATCTGAGCCACCTTCGAGACGAACCAAAAGGAACTAATGTACCATAATTTCATTCAAACCTCTTTCTACGCTACAGGCTGCTGGCCAGCGGAGTAGAAGCAAGCGGGTTGTGACCAGAGGCTTCTCTCCTTCAGCACTTGATTATTTCAACGTGCTTAATTCAGTAGAGGACTTCCCAATTTCTTGGACTGGGATTTTGCTTTGCTGTTGCAATAAAGACAGTGAGAATCAGACAATTAAAAATGATAAGTAAATGGATTCTTAAAGAGAGATTGATGTTGCCAGTGTTCTTGTCCTATTAGTTTCTTATGAGGAAGATAAAACAGGCTCTATTTTGTGGCCTGGAGAAGGGAGTGAATGGGTGGGGGTGCAGGGCCCCAGGAGGATACACAGCCCCTGGTATAAGAAGTGCTTTTTTGACAGCTTGCACCAGTGGTTATCAGTAAGAGGCTGCCATAATGAAAATCATCTTTAGTAAGATTCTGTTTTTGGATTTGGCTAAACTCTTCCAAGAATGCTAGCTGTTTTGGATAGCCAAGCTGCTCCCAGATGTAAAATCTGTCCCAATTTAAAAGCTGTACCCAATTTAAGGATATCTTGGGACACAGGTGGTTCCTGCAGCCTTGAACGTGAAGGAACAGCTGACTGACAGGACCAGAATCAGAGCCACAGGGGGCAGAAGGTGGTCCTTTCCAGAGGAGGTGGTCCCTTAGTGATGGTACCTGTGTAATAACTTCAGTTTCTTATTCTGGGATGGAATCACTGATATTGTAGCTGGGAAATTAGTAGGCCATTTGTAAGTAAAAAAGAAGTGGTGATCCTTGTGCACTTTCTTTGTTTGAAAGTAGGTATGATTTTCCTTCAGGTCTTCTGGAGCAACAATGGAATGTGAATAAGATAAGAGGCTTAAGCATGTGTGTGTACAATTTTCCATTTTTAAAGGGCTCTTGTACACGAGGTGGGATATGGGTAGAGTTAACAAAGCATGGTCCCCTGTGATGTTTAGTAAAAACGTGTTGCATAAGTGATGACAATTCTGGTCTGTGCTTAGAGCAATAAACATCTAAATCAGGGGGATGCCCTTCGTAGAGGTCAAGTTGTAGTCAATCTTTATTCTGGCCTCTAGAGAACTGTCTAGAATATTATCTTAAACAGTGAAGAATGAAGTTTTATGCCTCAGACACTTGTTTCATCTTCATTTTATAAGTTTATAATGTCACATGATATAAATCTTTCTTATTTCTTGATGGAAAATCATTTTGGAGGTTTTTTCTCTCCCTTATGAATGCCAGAAAGACTTTCGGAAAAGAAGTTCTTGAGATTTATCAGATCTTTCAAAGCAGATGCTGCTTTTCTGCTCTGGATTCCAAAACATGCTGTTTCTTTTACTGTAGCTGGGAAGCACATGGAAAGTGAAAGGAAGGACTTCTGAAAGTCTTTTTTTCATCAAGTAAATGTGGACAACTCAAATATTAGCCTAAGATAGCATCAGAGAGACAAGTGAAGCCGATGGTTTCATCTGGCAGCTATATGTTTGGGTGTAAAGACTAATGATAAACTTGGTTGCCTCATAGGCCAGTATTCTCAAATTTTAAAGTGCACACAAGTCACCTGGGGTCTTATACAGCTTCAGATTCAGTAGGTCTGGCCCAGGACTGAGCTTCTATAGTCCTAACTAGCTCTCAGGTTGTGCCCATTCAATTAGTCCCTGGACCACACTTTGAGTAGCAAATTTCCCATTCCAACAAAGGCTAGAGAAGGCAGTTTTCTTGAGTGGCTGGTGAGGATACCCTCAGATAACCCAGAAATGATAGTAGGAAAAAAGACTGTATAATGAATTAAAGTCAGAATACAGCACAAGATAAACTTCAAGGTTAGAGTGCAGGAAATGACATTTTGTTAATCACCAATAGTGTACACAGAATAGCCATTACAAAGAAGCAGATGGTAAGAAAGCCAATTGGCAAGCAGCTTAGCCATGCTTCCCGTGTCTATCATTTTCTCTGCCGAGATTACCTGAGGAGGAATGTGGACTGTTTCCATCGGGATAAAATTCTCCTGAGATGTACTTAAACAGCAATTACTGTGTACTCAGAGCAAACAAAACAATTTAAGCCAGGTGATGAGAAGAATGCAGAATTCATTAACCTTCTGCCCACAGGCCCTCTGTGAGAAAAAATCCGATTGCTTACAAAAATTGATTAAAAAAAATAGCAGGTGGTGGCACTTTCAGGTGTGTATTTACAAAGCTGTCCCAAACATACCACCTGCTATGAAAGAGTTTCTGTTTTTTCTTTAAAGAATTAACATAAAATAAAAAAAGACTTGTTCAGAGTCTCTGGGAGGTGAAATGTGCTTCCAGGCAAGACTCAGCTCTGGGTCTTAGGGACCCTCTTCTCAAATTACTCCAGACATCACACCCCTAAAACACTGATCAGCCCCTGTTCATCCATGATAATTGCATATACCAAGAGGCTTGGAGGACATGGCTGAAAATACAACAAAATTATACCAGCTACATATCATAAAGGTTTTGAGTCACTGCAGAACTCAGAACAAAATGAAATTTCCATGGTAGAACATGTTTAAAACATGCACAAAATGACTCTAGATTTTAACAGAATATTGCCTAAGGAGAAAAAAAAAACATAGATTGTGACCAAGATTAATCATGCAGCTTTTCCTCTAATTTCTTGTAGTGGAAGTTAAGAGCCAAGAACTGTTACTGAACTTGCATCCCACGAATTCACAGATGAGCCAAACCCTCCTTGACTCATTCCTGTCCTAACCCCAAGAGATCTTCCAAGAGCAGTGCTGAGCCTAATGCTTAATGAGCTTGTGTGTAGAGCTTGGTGCTTTAATTTCTTTTTTGCTCTTTGTTGAAGCACCATGAATTGTTGCCTTATCTCATATTTTTGTACTCTGCCATTGCTGTTGTACATTTTATTTTTCATTCTGGAGTTTAGAAATGTTTTATTTTAGAAAGGTAACACCATTGTCCATTTTAAATGCAATCTTTCTATTTAGAGTTATTCTGCCAAAATAAATAAATATTCTTCATACAAGTAACTGTCTTTCCAGATATCCCACAGTCATCCTTTTCAGGTTTTAAGTCATGTTCATTTTCAATGAAACTTTCAAACTGATTTATTCAGTCATATTTCTTGGTAAGTTTCCTTTGCCTGCCTGCTCCATGTTAGAAGGTTTGAGGAGGATGAAGAAGAAGGTTTGAAGGGAGATGACCTCAGAGGAGGTTTGAGAGAGATGACCTGCATGGCTATTAAAGACCCAGAGAGCCTGTCCAGCACATCATCCATTTTTAATGAATCATGAGGTGGTATTATCTAGGATTATTACACAATTAATTCTGTTGGCTGATTCTGCTTAGAGAACCAGAAACATAGAATGCTCTTCATGAGAATGGTCCTGCTTTCTTCCCCATTGCTCTAGAGACCAGGCAGAAGTTAGGGATTCTCCAGGAGGACTGTCAGATGTGTGTTTTTGCCTCGTGTTTGGTTTTAGGATTTTCTCCCTTCTCTAAATGTTTCCTTTTTAAGAGTACCTAATTTTCTTCACAAGAAGTTTGGTTTCCCTGACCTCTCTTACTCTCTCTTTTTCTGCTTCTAATGGTCCTTGAAATGAAATGTTTTCTTGAGTTTTCCTTTGTACTTGGGCAGCCTACTCAATGACTCTTAAGAGAATAGCTGGTGACCTGTGGTTCTCTCTGCAGAAGAGAATGCACATTTTGTATTCTGGCCTCTAAACACAGGGGTAGATTTAAAAATGAAGACATAAGATCATCTTCAGCATGGTGTCAAACATTCCTTTAAAGCTAAACCTTGATATTTAATCTTCCATCACTTTGGTCTTATGGATGAATCTGCGTTTATGAAAGCAATCAGTTCAGTTCAGTTCAGTTGCATCTGACTCTTTGCGACCCCATGAATCACAGCACGCCAGGCCTCCCTGTCCATCACCAACTCCCAGAATACTGCCTCTTTAAAGGCTGACCTCAAGTTACATTGGAGAAGGAAATGGCAACCCAGTATTCTTGCCTGGAAAACCCCATGGATGGAAGAGCCTGGCACACTACAGTCCATAGGGTCACAAAGAGTCGGACACGACTGAGCGACTTCACTCAAGTTATATATTTCTTCTTGAAGACCCTCTACTTTGTGAGGTTATAGAAACTAACACTCCTAAGGATGATATTTATGTTATCTTCATATTCTGGGTTTTATGAAAGCTGTGTGTATGATTACAGGCACTTCATCTGGTACTTCTCTTCCAGACCAGAAATCTTCCAAATGGTTCTTTGCGTGTTATGATCAGACATGTTGAAATCTCAATACTAAATCTCTCTTCCTGTCATATGTGTGTGACAATTTTTGATTTCCCAGTTTAGTGTTTTCTTGTTGAGAGTGCTGCAGTTACTGCCTTCAGCAATTGCTCTTTGGGTATAAATTTTCTTGGCAGAAAGCAGCCCAGAGTTCTACTGTTAACATTGTTCTGACTTGGGTCTTCCAAATAAGTCCATTAATTCTACCAAACAACCAACCATCTGATTGAAAAAAAAAAAATCCATCAAACTAGCTACCTGATCAAGCCGTGAAATTGAGATTATATTACACTGTATATGTGTATCTCATTATAGTGGCCTACGTCATATATTTGAAATGTGGTTAAGATCTATAGGATAAACAGATGCAACTCAGGTAATATACCTACAAAACTCCAACTTAATATGTTGATAATGAGTAGATTCTAGTATGAAAGTGAAGTATTAGTCGCTTAGTGGTGTCTGACTCTGCAACCCCAGGGACTGTAGCCCGTCAGGCTCATCTGTCCATGGAATTCTCCAGGCAAGAATACTGAAATGGGTTGCCATTCCTTTTTCTAGGGGATCTTCCTGACCCAGGGATTGAACCCAGATCTCCCGCATTGCAGGCAAATTCTTTACCGTCTGAGCCCCCAGTATAGATTACAGTATGGAGATAAAAGACACTGGATGGGAAGCAGAAAAGCTGAGATCTATCCTGCTTTGTCACAACATTTCTCTCTTAACTCATCTGGGCTTGTATTTTCTCATCTGTACAGTGAGGAGATTGGATTATAGCTTCTTCTATCTCAGAAAAGTCAAGACTACACCTTCAGTAGCGATCTGTTGCCTCTTCTTGACTTTGAAGATGGTGTAGACCTTTAAAGGGTCCTTGTTGAGATTTCTAGGTCTTTTAATCTTTGGTTTCAGAATATAGTTTTATTCAATTTTATGGCAGAAAACTTTTTTTTTTTAGAGACATGAACTACCTATTGCCACGAAACAGGGAATTTGGTGGAATGACATGAACTCTTTTAGGTTGCTTTGTTCTTCATTATTTTATTCAACAAGTAGCTCCTAAAACCTCTAAGCACCTAGGCTCCACACAGACACTGTCTCTCCAGGTTCTGGTTCTAGGCGAGAGAGAGATCTCCCACTATGAACAAGTTAATCTCTATGGCCCATTAGGGAGGTGATGACCTGGGGAACCTTTTGCCTGTTGAGTGCACACATCTGGAATATTATCCTTGGCAGAGCAAACACACTGTTCTCAATTTTTCATCCACATCAGTGAGGAATGACTCTTTAGCAAGACATAACCACACAATAATATAACAAAACCAGCTAATGGCACTTCATTTATTATAGGGCTAAATGCTCATTATTGTTTGTAAAGGATGAACTCAATGTCTGCAGAGTTACAGTTTATACATGGTTGATTTCCATTTACAAAGAGAGAGTGTCCTTGTTTTCTCTAAATGTCAAGCTTTGACTTACAAAACTCCCGTTTTCTTTTAGGTGGGGTGTGAGTGTATTCAAGAAAATGTTCAGCAACTAGATGGGGGAGAAGAGAAATACAACTTGAAATGTAGAAGAAGGGAAAGCACATTTCAAAAATTCCAAACAAACAAAACCCAAAAAACTGCGGGGCGGGGGGGGGTGTCATGGAAGGTCTGGACAGAAAAGACCAATACTGTATGCTTCTTTTTAACTGTGCTTCCTCCAGGAGCAGAAAGAACTAGAAAGACTGGATTTTTCCAAAAGGAATGTGAACCTAGAAATTCTTAAACTACAATTTGTGTAATTTCATGCTGCAAAGAGGCACTTTGCTTATGCAGTAGAAATAAAAATAAAGTGCCTACCTGGGTGTTTCCAGGATAACTGTAAGCAAATAAGACTAATTAGAAGCCTTCACAGTCTCTAATTAAAAGCTAGGAAATAAATCACTCTGAGATACAAGAATCCCTGTATGTTTGGAAGAGTCTCTTCCCCAGGGCCAAAGTCCCTGTTCCATAGAGCACATCATTTTGGAAGCAGGGCATAGATGGATCCAGAGCTTGGTACTCATGGATATAGACCAAAATATCATTTGGGACAATTAGTACAGGAAATAGGGAGAGGCAATACTTTAGTACCAGTTATACCTGGAAAATATCCTTTAAAGAGAATGAATGAGAGCTCCCATGGGACAAGCTGAGACGAATTTTCAGTTGAAGTGAGAGGGAAAATTGAGGCACTTTGGCTTAACCTTTGGGGACTTTTAAACACAACTTTTTTACATCCCATGATCAGATCCTTCTTTGGAATCAAGTTATTATTGGGCATGGGAGACAGTGTGAAATCAAGAGAGGAAAGAGGCATATAGTGCGGAAGGGAGGGAGCAGGAAATTTCACTTTAATGAATAATAATTGTTTTAAAAGATAGGTCTGTCATATTCTCTTCCTAATCAGTTTGATTAAAAAGCAGAAATTCTACTTTCTTAAAAGCACAGTTCATTTGTAATTTTAAAGAGCCAACTCATTGGAAAAGACCCTGATTCTGGGAAAGATTGAAGGCAAGAGGCGAAGGGGGAGACAGGATGCAATGGTTGAATGGCATCACTGACTCAATGGACATGAGCTTGAGGAAACTCTGGGAGATACTGAAGGACAGGGAAGTTTGGTGTGCTGCAGTCCAAAGGATTGCAAAGAGTCAGACCTGACTTACTGACTAAACAACAACAATGACAATATAATGTGGAAAAAATAACGCGACCAATCAACGTAAGCATTTCTGGGGGTGAATTTTAGGCAACAAACGTAGACCTGCAACAATTCGGATGGTGTTTCTTTCAATCAGGTTCAGAAATTATGGCTTCACATATTTCCAAAAGTTTCAACATTTCCTTGTATCTTCTTACAGTCAGGCATTCAGAGGTACATGTGGTTTTAATAGCTTTGGTAGAAACATGCTGAAAATAGGAATGAACATAAAAACCTTTTTCTTTAAGATAGTTTGGCATGGTTTTATAAGGCCTGAGTAAACTGGTAAATTAGTAATTTCTTAAAATAATACAAATTAATGTAAGACACATAGTAGAACAGCAGATTCAAGAAAAAAAGGTTAGTATCATATTCCCATATTTTGTAAAAGACATCACGTAAGGCCACCAATGTAAGAACCAAGTTCTTTTTTTTTTTTTTTTTGGTTTTCCTATGATGATTTCCTATCAGCTTCATGTTCTTGGAGGGGATGATGGAAAACTCAAGTTGGCCTTGACTTTGTTTCCCACGTGGTCAGCAGTGGCACTGGCTGGGATCTGTGCTCAGCATTCTCGTGGAGTGTGCAACGTGGATGCTTCTGGCTGGTACGGAGGATGTGGCAGTTGGCTGATAGAGTGCTGTGCTTGGGAGGGCTCACAGGGCGGAGGAGCAAGCCTCTGGGTCAGGGACTTCCTCTCTGGTCATGCCCTCCTTTTGGCTTGAGCTGGGTCACAGAGATTGGCTGCCATTCTTACCCTTTGTGGGGTGGAGGTGGGTCTCAAGCCACCTCAGATAATTGAACAGCAGCTGTGACACTGGGAGCAGTGTTTCTTCTTTTTCTTGGGATGGAAAATGGTGAGGATTGCTTCATCAAAAACTGCTTTGAGACCTTTCTGGGTCAGGGCCGAGCATTCCAGGTAGCACTGTGCTCCAATCTAAAACACAAAGAGAGGCGTGAGAGGAAGGAGGGAGAGAAAAGCACAGTGGTGCCTGCCCTCTGCCCAGCCAAGAGCTACTGCTGCTTGTCTCACAAACAGCCCAGGGATGGTTTGGATCACGTCTTTTCCTTCTGTGTTTCAACTTGCATCTGCTTTTCTTTTTGGTATTTTTACATATTTTGCTTTCTGTCATTAACATTAAATGACTATGGATTGCTTCTGATGAACAACAAATTTATTCATAAGTATAAGAATATAAAACATAAAAATTAAGAGGATTCAAAACCAGTGATATGGTTTAAGTATTTTTTGTGAACATCAGGGTATGTGATGTTGCTTTTAGTGCCTACTCATTTGTATGCCGAATAAGTGGAATGAATTCCCTTCTGTGCATAGTAGGGCAGGGTGTCAACTTGCTTAATAAAGCTCATAGAAAGAGAGTGGTTTTATAGAGAGTGATATGGTTTTATAGGTCATTTTTGATTAAAATGCACTTCTGACAAGGTATCTCTCAGCAAAGTAATATCTGATTGGTTATATTATTCAGTTTTAAGATACATTAAAAGGCATATTTTAAGCAGTTAAAAAACTCCCAAAACACAGAAAAATAAAGGTCATAAAATGTATCTACTGACACAGATACCCTCTTTGTCAATATACAGTCTACGTGTATTTAAATGACAAAATATCTTGTGCTTGCCTAGGGCTTTATTTCAAAGCTTTTGATGATTTAAAATTATGACATATTTGATAATCACAGATCCCTATGAGAAATATAAAAATTCAGGCCAGAGCTACAGATTCTCATTTTTAAAAAATTGCAGGTAGAGCAGACCATGTTTGGCAGTCAACTTCAAGAGATAATTCATGTGAGCAAGACCTGGGGTTTTAATTGCTCCCAAGCTCAGTATGAGCTAACAATTTGATGTGGACTTTTAAATATTAAGGACATCTGGAGAAATGCTTCTATTATATGCTTCACATTATAAGAATAACTGAAAAAATTAAAGTGTATCCAGGAGAGGGTGGATGGATGGAGAGCTCCCGGAAACCAACAGATAAATGACTAAAACAGGGTAGCAAAATCACATGCTGATTAGAGCCAGTAGCTTAGGTAACTAAGTAAAGTAGGGCTGGTGCCAGACAACAGGGAGAGGTGGAGACTGTGGTGTCCTGTGGGTGCATACCCCTTTAAAGCTGTCAGGCTACTTGACTTTGGACAATCGTTGTCATGCAGGAATGTTGGTTCATTGTTGCCATCTTTGTGTTTTTGAAGAGGACGTGGGCATTTTGATTTTAATTAATATTTACCAATCAAAAAACACTCTATTGGCCAAGCAAGACACTAATGTGGGGTGTTTTGGGCAGCAACCAGCCAATTTGTATTGCTTAAGGACATCCAACTAGAAAGTGAACGAGCTAGACCTAGAATCTGGGTCACTTGATGAGTGTTCTTTCCCTGGTTTCATGATGGAAATTCTGACCCTCATCACTCAACTCTGGTCAAGTTGACAATGAAATGACGCTGCCCACTTGTTTGAAAGTCCACAGATAAGAAAACTAAGCATGAGGTAAAATTGTTCTGGTGGGGTCCAGATATGCACTTTTTTCTGATATGGGTATTGGTTACTATATGAGCCAAAAGAATTCCCAAAGGAAGGATGTTACATATTAAAAATTCATTTTATGGTTTCACTTTGACCATGGCCTGGATTAGAAAATAGCTTTTTTTTTAATATAATCAAAAACAATTGAATATAAAAGAGGGTTCGTGAAGCAAAAGTCACTCAGTTGTGTCCGACTCTTTGCGACCCCATGGACTGAAATCTCCAGGCCAGAATACTGGAGTGGGTAGCCTTTCTCTTCTCCAGGGGATCTTCCCAACCCAGGGAGTGAACCCAGGTCTCCCACATTGCAGGCGGATTCTTTACTAGCTGAGCCAAAAGGGAAGTGAGGGATAAGAATTCTAAGGATAAGGATCAGAAAAATTTTTCCTAATAATGTCCTGAAATGTCATCTCTTACAGTTTGGGATTGTATTCAGGACTCAATATTAACACATGTGAAAAGCACACTAATTTTTAATGAATGTGTCTACTGAATGGTTCTTGTCAGTCATCCTGGAAAAAATACCCAGAACACACCATGGGGCTGTTGTATCTAGAATACCTCCCCGCTAAGATCACAAGCCTCGACTGTCTCTGGAAATTGCAGGACAGCTGGACTGAGCTGGGTTCACACGTGGAATTCTGGACCATCTGGTCCTGCAAGATGGGAGAGTGTACATTTTCTCCTTCTCTTGTCTCTACCCACCCCCACCACAGTGCTGCTGACAACTTATTAGAGTTTGCCTTTTGATGGTGCAAGAGGAGTCCAAACTTGTTCCCAATTCAGACATTTCTGAAGATAATCAAACAGTAGATCAAGGCATTATTGTGTAACTGGGTTAATATAGCATTATTTTGTACTGATAGTTACTGGAAAAGTAGCAAACAGATTTTGGGTGTGATTTGGGAAATATGCGTGAGAACCAGAACCCTGTTGTGAGGTCAGTATTGCTAACCAAGGATCAGGTGCTCTAATGATCAGAGGAAAGAATTCATCCTGAGGCAGGTAAGACTTATTCCCTAAAACACAGCCATATTATAGGGACTGCTGGGAAAAAAAAAAAAAAGTGTGCCCTCCAAGATGCAAAATGCAAAACAATCCTAAGGAAATATAGCCTCTTTTACAGCAGCAACTTCATCTGCCTCTTGGAGCAAAGTGACCTACACTGTCAAATATTTAGAATCCATCTGCAAGCGCTCAGGATTCACAGATCTTTGTTTAGATACACGTTAGCAATCTGGGACATGCTTTACCCAAATGATGTGTTTTCAGGAACAAAATAGAGACTGAGGAATGTAAACTGAGAGAACATTTTCCTGATAACTTTATAATAGCTGTAACATTGTTTCAGAAGCTGGGAAGTGTATCAGAGGTATACAGAACATAAAAAAGAGTCTGACAAGATGAAAAAACCAGGCAAACGAACTCACAGTGACCAACCAAGTGAAAGAAAACCTAGTGTTTCTTCCAGGTGGTCCTTGTGGAAGTAGGACATGTTCTAGAATAAGATAAGGTGTAACTGGAAGGAATAGAATGGAAGGTCTGCCCAGCTGCAGACATATCTGAGAGGACACAGTGTCCACAACAGTGCTAGCTAGGCGAGCTAGGCCTTGTGGTAGGTACACTGGCTCCCTTAGTTGAGAGGTAAGTCTCTCACCATTCCCCTTTGCAGCTCAGAAAACTGATGTCCAGAGAGGTAAGGTAACCTCCCTAAAGCCATGCAACTAAGAAAATGGCAGAGATGTGAATGTGTCTGTCTCCTGAGCCTGAGTCTTAATCATTCTGTTGAGGTCTCTCCAGCAAATGTAAAGAAATGTGATGAAAGAGCAAAACAAACAGATGGAGATTTTGTTATGGCTGAGTGATGATGAGAGAAGAAGGGAAGGAAGGTTGGTACTGTATGTAAATAGGGAGAAGAAATGTTAGCACAATAAACAGAGTAAGCTGGTATCTAAAGAAATGGCAGGTAGTGGAGAAGCTCCTTATTTCTTATTTAAAATTTAGGAAAGTTATGCAGAGAGAAAGTTCAACTTGAGAGCCACATGACAGAAAGAGAACCAAAGGGCGCATGAGAGAGAGTCCCTCTCCAATAAATAAGCATGGTGATTAAACTGCTGAAAGAGGAAAAGCGTTTTTTTTTTTCAAGAATTGGTAGAAATTGCCAACTCAAGAGTGGATAATGTGAGTGTACTGCTTGAGTGTAGGTTATTATGAGGTGGTGGGGATTGTGGCTTACTGAACAGTATATATTGGTTCTGGTGTTTCTGTACCATCTTATGGGAAAACCTGAATGAACTTTCAGGCCAACCCAATACCTGATTTAAAAAACTGTTTAAAAGTTGCAATTGATGAGGAAATGCTGGGTTGTGCTGCCAGATGTACTGATTTTTTTTAAGAAGTCAGAAATGTGTATATTTACATGAAGTTTCCAAATTGTTCAATGTTGGCCACTAAATCACATCAAAAATACTCATGTTGGTTGATCAAAACATTTGTGGGTGAAATTTGGGCCATTACTTGCATGTATCGGTCTCCCTGTATGGAACTTGATCTCCCCAGTCCCCTAATTTTGTCCACCTGACAAACCTATTATCCTGGCTCATTTGTTGGCTGCTCCAAGAAACTGACTCTGAGTCCTTCTCCCCAAACATGTCCATCCCTGTCTCCTCTTTGCTGCCCCAGTCCTTTGGGCACGTGTCTATTCTATTTGTTCAGTTGGTGTGCTTTAGCTTGCCTGTCTCTCTCGTCTTCTGGGCTGTGGGTCTCCTGAGGGCAGGGCTGTCTCCCTCTGATCTCAGCAGTGAAGTGACTGATTTCCCATGACCACAGGACAAAGTGGAAATGGCCGGCACACAAAACAAGGACGGTAATGGTGACCCTCACAGTCAGCGGGAGGGTATTAAGGACCCCATGAACATTGATGACAGGGTTTTTGCTGCAGTTTTGCTGCTTTAAACCGCACTGTTGCAAATTAAAAACCCAAGAGATGGGTGCTAAGATAAAGAGAGAGAATACCAATAAAAAATGCACAGGGTGAAGAAGATGACAGGAGAGGCCAAAGACTGAAAAAAGGAAAATGGTCCAGTGTTTTATTCAGAAATATCTTAGGAAGACTGAGCTTAGAAAACCATGTTTAGATTGTACTCAGTGGAACTGGGAAAGAGAATGCACAAAGCGTCATCATCTTAGAGCCAAAGTGGCACAGATTAGGTATTAATTATTGCCAAATACGTCCAGTTGCAATAGACATACACAAATGACAAAAGCATGGGAAGAGTAGGCTGAAAATTAAAACCAATAATGAAAAGAAGAGGAAGGGTAAAGCAAGGGATAACAATGACTATTTATTATAAATTGATATAAAACATTTATATAAATGTAGTTGACTCTAGAGTGTAAATAATAGGAAGTATGTATGACATGAAAATGTCTCATAAATAAAATGTCCTCTCAGATGAAAAACATTTTGGAAATGGAAAAGTACTGAACAAAAGTATATAAAAAATCTGAACTTGCAAAGCATCTAAGTTATGGGGAGAGTATACACATTAAAGTAGGGGCCTTCAGGGACTTCCCTGTTGGTCCAGTGGTTGAGACTTCATCTTCCTGTGCAGGCAGTGCAGGTTCGATTCCTGACGGGGGAGCTGACATCCAACATGTCTCACGGCCAAAAAACCAAAACATTAAACAGAAATGATATTGTAACATACTCAATAAAGACTTTAAAAATGGTGCACATCAAAAAAAGTCTTTAAAAAAGATAAGGGGCTTCAGTCTATAAACAAAGAAACCCCAAACCTAAGGGTTTCTTTTCAGATTAGAGCAGGGAAGTAGAAGAGCAGGGTGGTTAAACACAGTTTCATATCCTGGCCCTGCCACTTTCTAGGGGCACGATCTTAGCTTCTCTGAGCCTCAGTTTCCACTAGGAGAGTGGAGGTAATAATATGTACACCTTGGGGGGTTGCTGTGAGGATTAATTAAGACAAGGTGTGAAAAGTGCTTGGCATGAAGCCCAGTGCACTGCAAACACTCCATAAACGTTAGCTGTTATTATAAACTACTTGACAGGAAAGTCAGGTTGCAGAGAAACCTAAAGCATCTCTATAATTACATGAATTGGGATGAAACAAGTTAAACTCTTGCTTGGTTTTCTTCTAAATTGGATTTTGTAAGCTAAACATGATTTTTGCTGTATCTGAGAGCAGTTGCTAGGAGAAACTGGCAAAAGGCAATGGAGTGGTGAACTCAGCCATTGTTCCTAAAATAAGTATGAAATGAGATGGGAGGCTTTGGAACGACTTCTTCTCAGAGGGGAAAAAACAACTTCCCAAATGAGAAGTCAGCCTAGGACGTTGACAGGATGGCGGTGGGAGACTCTGGAAGCAAGAGACACGGAAAACAGGTTTCTGCACAAAGCTGGTGCTGAACCTTTGGAGCCTCCTTGTGTGAAAGCTATCTAGCTGGGAATCACGTACAGTCATTTGTGGAACTGTATGTTTAAGTACTTTAGGGAGAGAATGGAAGCGGGATGTTTGAGGAAAAGGAAGAAGAACCTGTAGAAATGTGACCATTTCTTAAAAAACATTTTGGCTATGTCACATGACATGTGAAATCTTAGTTCCCAAACGAGAAACTGAACCTGTGTCCTCTGTGTGGAAGTGCAGAGTCTTAACTGTTGGACCACCAGGGAAGTCTGACATGTGCCCATTTTATACGTGGGAAAAGAAATGGTTTGAGGAGATGGTTTACAAAAGGTCTGGTGCGGGGTGGGGGTGGGGGGTGGGGAGGTCAGGAAGATCCCCTGGAGTAGGAAATGGCAGCCCGCTCCAGTATTCTTGCCCAGAAAATTCCATGGACAGGAGCCTGGCAGGTTACAGTCCAAAGGGTTGCAAAGAGTCAGACATAACTGAGCGACTGAACACACACACACACACACACACACACACACACGAGTCAGACATAACTGA